>NC_091284.1:30099914-30410382 GCF_032444005.1 Ranitomeya imitator
TTTAATAATAGAGAGGAGTCTCTTAAAAACGCGGTGGAGAAGTTTCATTTAGAAATAAAAGAGAGAAAACATAAACGGTTTATCAAGGACTGTTCTGAGTTTAAGGAAAAGAGGGCATATCCTTCCCTACAAATTGCTCCAATACCAACTACCGATATTTCATCATCGGACATAGACTCCTCTGATCTTGAATCTGCACCTAGAGGCTTTTCAGCCACACATTTTGTTAGATCAAGAAACCGTGGCAAGAGAGGTGGGCGAAAATGGCAAAGGCCAGAAAGGGGATATCAATCCTCTCCCTCATCATCCTCCTCTTTTTTAGGGGATCATGGGGGAAGCATGTATTACCTGCGACATCGGAATCCCAACAATCAACAGAAATGATGATGTTGGTGGAAAGTGACAGAAATCAGATCATTAATCTGTCATCTTATGATTTAAGTGATACCGAAAGGCAGGTCTTAAGTAAGGGCCTTACTTTTGTTCCCACGATGAGGTTTGATCCATTTACATGGATCAAAGATCTGGACCTGTTTACCAGGAAACTCAAATGGAGACGGTTCTTTCATAAGAACGATCACCAGAGGTGCCTACAGTTGGGGATTTCTATGGATGACCTCACTGATTTGGATATACTCACTGAACTAAGTGAGGAAGGGGGGAGACCAGGAGGCGAGGGCCCTTTTTCAAACTTGAAGCCAGTTAGTAGACGGATGCCACCACCAAGTGATTATGGTAGTATTGAGATATTTCAAAAGCTGGTTGCGGATGAAATCAATAACATTATTCCTGGCCTCGATCCCACTCACCCTAATTTGACACTGGCTGAGAGAAAATCACTTGATGATCTCAAGAATAACAATTTAATTGTTATCAAACCGTCTGATAAAGGCGGGAACACAGTTATCTTGGATCATTTACAGTATGTGGAGATGTGTAATGCTATCTTATCGGACAGTTTGTCATATGAGATCCTAAAAAATGACCCTACGGTAGGTTATATTTCGGAATTACAAGATATTTTGAATCGGGCCGTTGAGTCTAGGCTTATCTCAAATAATGAGTATAACTTTCTGCTACCTAAGTCTCCTACTGTGGCTACCTTTTACGCACTGCCCAAAGTGCATAAGGGCATTAGTCCCCTTAAGGGACATCCCATAGTATCAGGGGTGGATGCTCTATCTCAAAATTCAAGTATTTATTTGGATAAACTTTTAAGATCTTTTGTGACTGCCCTTCCCTCATACATCAGGGATACGAGTGATCTCCTGACTAAATTGGAGGGGATCGTGGTGGAATCAGACACTATTGTTGCCTCCATTGATGTGGAGGCACTATATAGTAGTATCCGTCACCAGGATGGCCTTGGGGCTATCAAGTACTTTTTGAGCAGTAGAGGCATCCACTGTGCCCAACATAATGCCTTCTTGATTGAGCTTCTTGACTTTGTCCTTCAACGGAATTATTTTCTGTTTAACGGGAAATGGTACCACCAGCTCAGGGGCACAGCAATGGGGAGCCCTTGTGCTCCCACATATGCTAATTTGCTCCTGGGCTGGTGGGAGGACATCTTTGTCTTCAGGGACGAGGATGAGTCATGGTGCCCCAGGATTATTTTCTGGGGCAGATACATCGACGACATCCTCGTCCTGTGGAAGGGTGATGCTGCCTCATTTTCTAGCTTCCTGCAGTATTTGAATACCACAGTGGAAGGCTTGTTTTTTACCTATGAAATAGGTGGTGACAGTATCACCTTCCTTGACGTTTCCATTAAGATACTGAGGGATGGCTCTCTGGGTACAACTATTTATCGCAAACCATTGGCTACTAATAGTCTTTTGAGATGGGAGAGCCACCACCCTTTCCCGTTAAAACGTGGTATCCCCAAAGGACAGTTCCTCCGGTTACGGAGGAACTGTTCCTCCCTAGGCGATTTTAAAACTAGGTCTACTGAACTCAAACATCGCTTTAGGGCTAGGGGATACCCGGATGATGTGGTCACCTCCGCTTATGAAATTGCCTTGGATTCAAATAGGACATCACTTTTGTTACCCAAGACCGAGACTGAATCGACCTCTATTACACGCCTAATTGGGACGTTTGATGATCAGTCTAAAAGGGTTTTTGATGTATTCAGACGACATTGGCGTATTTTGACATCTGATCCTGACATAGGTGGTTTTGTGGCTCCACATCCATCAATTACATACAGGAGGGGGAGGTCAATCAGGGATAATGTTGTCCAAAGCCATCTTGTACCCCCAACAACACAGGGTACATGGTTAGACAAGAGGTCCATGGGCACATTCAGGTGTGGACGTTGCTCTTTTTGTAAATACGTTAGGGTTTCCAATACGTTTAAAAGCTCGGTCACTAATAGGACATTCTCCATGAGACATTTTGCAAGTTGTAGGACTATGGGTGTGGTGTATCTCTGCACGTGTACTTGCCCGAAGGACTACGTGGGTAAGACCAAGCGCGAACTTCGTGTTCGCATTAGTGAACATATTGGTGATATTCGGCACTGCAGGGATACACCAATTGCACGTCATGTGACCCAGGTACATAATGGTGACCCTGGCTCCTTAAGATTTAGTGTTATTGAGGTTATTCCCCCTTCTGTTAGACGTGGTGATTGGGATAAAAGGATTATACAGCGTGAAACCAGATGGATCTACATATTGAGATCCACGAATCCCTCAGGTCTCAATGAACAGCTGACCTTCACTAGCTTTATTTAGTCACCTATCAGGTCTTGTATAATTTTGAACCATGGTCAAGTATATTTATACAGTATTTAATCTTTTGTCTTATTTTTTTGACATATGATTGTGTTATTTCTCTTTTTCATGTTTAATTTTGTTGTCCGTTTTCTTATCTTGCTGTGGATATTTATTTATTTTATATTTTTTTGGGGAGGCTTGTTTGTATATGTGAAGTATTTAGGAATATTCAATAGGTTTATATTTCTTCTTCTTATTTTGTATAGAGTTTCTTTTGTGCACCTGTATATCTATTATATACACACTTAGGTTGGTACTTCTGACAGTGTTGTGGCATTCGGTCTGCATATTTATGGTGCCTACTCTAATTTGAAGTGCCCTTTACCTTTGTGGCATATGAATCTTTTATGCCCGCCTCCAGTGTGCCTGCGTATTGTAGGTTCACATTAGCATGGGCTGGCTGTTGGTCCTTTTCTTATACGCAAGCGCCAGCTCTGGTGTGGTACGCATTTTGCGTTCCACGGACCGTACCAGCGCTGGTCACTAGGTGGCAGTATCATCTATTGTGATGCCACTATGCTTTGCGCATGCGCCGGCCGTGATGGTACGCTATTTTCTATCTGTATTACTGGTACACGGCTTCTTTCTGATGCTTGGGATCATGTGACATTGGAGGACCGCCCCTATTTTGTGCCATCTCAGGATTGGCCACTACGCATGCATGGATGCGGTATTTTTGGTGACACGCATTATGCGTTCCATTCACTCATATGGTCATGACTTATGACGTCATCTCTGGGGACGGCTCTGGTGCCGGCGTGCTCCACGTGTCTCCGCATTACTATTTATAGAGAGAGGTATGATGAGTCCACAGCTCCTATATTTTTTGTACAGCCATCTAGCAGTTTTTGTATACCCCTGAAGAACCCCCACTGTATACAAATGGGGGGGAAACGCGTCGGGCATTGTTTTGGGGAGACGGCTATCTAGCGCTTGATGTGATTGGCGTCTGAGCGGTGCTAAAGGTTCCCACAAGCCTGCAGATGAGTATTGATGTTATGACATTCCTTTTTTGAGTATAAGGATGATTGTGTGCCTTTATACAAAAAGTTTATTACCTCTCTGAGGGCCCCAGGCTTGTGGGTTCAGCCTGTGATCTTACTGCTGCATGCACTTTAGATAACCTGGTATAGCACTGAGCACTTTAAACAGCTTAAAGCATAATATATGGTGACTGCTACAAATTTTGAAATGTTATTTTATCTCCAGTTTTCTGCTTATTAGTCCATTGGGACGACGCTGTATTTATCTATGATTGCTATGTTCGGAGGTTTCTGTTTAGTGCACAACATGATGCAGTAAGGAGCATGCTTTTCATTTAACATACATGCTCTGAGCGCTGCTTCATTATATTACAGGAGCGCTTTTTCTTTGTACTTTTTGATATGGACAAGATTTAATGACATTGCTATATCTCATTCACCCATACTGAGATTATTGCATCTACACTTGTATATAATATATATATTTTTAGTGAGGACATATCTATGCTTCACTATAGGGACGCCCCATATTTTGATTATTTGGGTGTTTCTCTTCTGTTTTTAGTGCTATATATATTTTTTTTGAGACTTTGTTTTTTTGTGTTTTTTCTATTTTTTTTTTTTTTTGGGTTGTTTGGGAGTAATTTGGTACACTTCTTTATTACTATCCTTATCTAGGGATTTTGTAGGGTTTCTAGGGTCAGTCGACGAGGAGTGGGGGCGCCTACCGTTTCACATTAGGGTGCCTACCCCCACTGTTAGGTAGGTCTTTTTCCCATAGGGATATTGTTAGTTCTTTCTAGGGTTCCTTATTTAGGGAATTCTAGGGAGTTGTGAGGGTCGAGTCGACGCGGAGTGGGGGCGCCTACCGCAGAAAATTAGGGTGCCAACCTCCACTGATAGGTAGTATCCAGTGTAGGGACGCCCTACCTAATAGGTACACAATTTTGTTTATTTATTATTATCATCTACGGCATGATTAGAGATTTTTAATTATTGTTTAATAAAAGTTATTTTTTAGGGATCCTTGTTGTTTAGGTGTTGTGTTTTCTCTAGGGTTCCTAGTTACCCTTTTTTTTTGGTCCTTTTGAAGCCCGAATGGCATAACCAGGTACTCAAAATGGCCCTCGGGCCTATTAAATGCGGTTTTCCATTCATCGCCTTGTTTAATACGCACAAGATTATACGCCCCTCGAAGATCTATCTTGGTAAACCAACTAGCCCCTTTAATACGAGCAAACAAATCAGACAGCAACGGCAAAGGATACTGAATTTGACTGTAATTTTATTAAGAAGGCGGTAATCAATACAAGGTCTCAAAGAACCATCCTTCTTGGCCACAAAAAAAACCCCTGCTCCTAACGGTGATGACGACGGGCGATTATGGCCTTTCTCCAAGGATTCCTTTATACAACTACGCATAGCGGCATGTTCTGGCACAGATAAATTGAACAATCGGCCCTTAGGAAACTTACTACCAGGAATCAAATTAATTGCACAATCGCAATCCCTATGAGGAGGTAGGGCACTGGCTTTGGGCTCATCAAATACATCACGATAATCCGACAAAAACTCTGGAACTTCAGAAGGAGTGGAAGACGAAATAGACAAAAATGGAACATCACCATGTACCCCCTGGCAACCCCAGCTGGACACAGACATAGATTTCCAGTCCAATACTGGATTATGAACCTGTAGCCATGGCAACCCCAAAACGACCACATCATGCAGATTATGCAACACCAGAAAGCGGATATCCTCCTGATGTGCAGGAGCCATGCACATGGTCAATTGGGTCCAATACTGAGGCTTATTCTTGGCCAAAGGCGTAGCATCAATTCCTCTCAATGGAATAGGATACTGCAAGGGCTCCAAGAAAAAACCACAGCGCCTAGCATACTCCAAGTCCATCAAATTCAGGGCAGCGCCTGAATCCACAAATGCCATAACAGAATAGGATGACAAAGAGCAAATCAGAGTAACAGACAATAGAAATTTAGACTGTACCGTACCAATGGTGGCAGACCTAGCGAACCGCTTAGTGCGCTTAGGACAATCGGAGATAGCATGAGTGGAATCACCACAGTAAAAACATAGCCCATTCCGATGTCTGTGTTCTTGCCGTTCAGCTCTGGTCAAAGTCCTATCACATTGCATAGGCTCAGGCCCATGCTCAGATAGTACCGCCAAATGGTGCTCAGCTTTATGCTCACGCAAGCGTCGATCGATCTGAATGGCCAAGGACATAGACTCATTCAGACCAGCAGGCATGGGAAACCCCACCATGACATCCTTAAGGGCTTTAGAGAGACCATTTCTGAAGATTGCTGCCAGGGCACATTCATTCCACTGAGTGAGCACAGACCACTTTCTAAACTTCTGACAATATATCTCCGCTTCATCCTGACCCTGACACAGAGCCAGCAAGATTTTCTCTGCCTGATCCACTGAATTAGGTTCGTCATAAAGCAATCCAAGCGCCAGGAAAAACGCATCAACATCACGCAATGCCGGATCTCCTGGCGCAAGGGAAAATGCCCAGTCTTAAGGGTCACCACGTAACAAAGAAATAATGATCTTTACTTGTTGAACAGGGTCACCTGAGGAGCGAGGTTTCAAGGCAAGAAACAATTTACAATTATTTTTGAAATTCAAGAACTTAGATCTATCACCAAAAAACAAATCAGGAATTGGAATCCTAGGCTCTGACATCGGATTCTGAACTACAAAATCTTGAATGTTTTGTATCCTTGTAGTGAGATTATCCATCCAAGAGGACAGACCTTGAATGTCCATGTTTACACCAGTGTCCTGAACCACCCAGAGGTAAAGGGGAAAATAGAGACAAAACACACTGCAAAGAAAAAAAAATGGTCTCAGAACTTCTCTTATCCCTCTATTGAGATGCATTACATAGTAACATAGTTAGTAAGGCCGAAAAAAAGACATTTGTCCATCCAGTTCAGCCTATATTCCATCATAATAAATCCCCAGATCTACGTCCTTCTACAGAACCTAATAATTGTATGATACAATATTGTTCTGCTCCAGGAAGACATCCAGGCCTCTCTTGAACCCCTCGACTGAGTTCGCCATCACCACCTCCTCAGGCAAGCAATTCCAGATTCTCACTGCCCTAACAGTAAAGAATCCTCTTCTATGTTGGTGGAAAAACCTTCTCTCCTCCAGACGCAAAGAATGCCCCCTTGTGCCCGTCACCTTCCTTGGTATAAACAGATCCTCAGCGAGATATTTGTATTGTCCCCTTATATACTTATACATGGTTATTAGATCGCCCCTCAGTCGTCTTTTTTCTAGACTAAATAATCCTAATTTCGCTAATCTATCTGGGTATTGTAGTTCTCCCATCCCCTTTATTAATTTTGTTGCCCTCCTTTGTACTCTCTCTAGTTTCATTATATCCTTCCTGAGCACCGGTGCCCAAAACTGGACACAGTACTCCATGTGCGGTCTAACTAGGGATTTGTACAGAGGCAGTATAATGCTCTCATCATGTGTATCCAGACCTCTTTTAATGCACCCCATGATCCTGTTTGCCTTGGCAGCTGCTGCCTGGCACTGGCTGCTCCAGGTAAGTTTATCATTAACTAGGATCCCCAAGTCCTTCTCCCTGTCAGATTTACCCAGTGGTTTCCCGTTCAGTGTGTAATGGTGATATTGATTCCCTCTTCCCATGTGTATAACCTTACATTTATCATTGTTAAACCTCATCTGCCACCTTTCAGCCCAAGTTTCCAACTTATCCAGATCCATCTGTAGCAGAATACTATCTTCTCTTGTATTAACTGCTTTACATAGTTTTGTATCATCTGCAAATATCGATATTTTACTGTGTAAACCTTCTACCAGATCATTAATGAATATGTTGAAGAGAACAGGTCCCAATACTGACCCCTGCGGTACCCCACTGGTCACAGCGACCCAGTTAGAGACTATACCATTTATAACCACCCTCTGCTTTCTATCACTAAGCCAGTTACTAACCCATTTACACACATTTTCCCCCAGACCAAGCATTCTCATTTTGTGTACCAACCTCTTGTGCGGCACGGTATCAAACGCTTTGGAAAAATCGAGATATACCACGTCCAATGACTCACCGTGGTCCAGCCTATAGCTTACCTCTTCATAAAAACTGATTAGATTGGTTTGACAGGAGCGATTTCTCATAAACCCATGCTGATATGGAGTTAAACAGTTATTCTCATTGAGATAATCCAGAATAACATCCCTCAGAAACCCTTCAAATATTTTACCAACAATAGAGGTTAGACTTACTGGCCACCTGTACTGTTATGACCTGGTGGTCAGGACAATAATGGACCTGGTGGTTAAGAGCACACGGAATGACCTGATAGTTACTGATAATAAGGACGAGCTCTGGGACGTGGGAACTCTGCTGACCGCAATCCCTAAACCTATCAAACACACTAGAAATAGCCGTGGATTGCGCCTAACGCTCCCTATGCAACTCGGCACAGCCTAAGAAACTAGCTAGCCCTGAAGATAGAAAAATAAAGCCTACCTTGCCTCAGAGAAATTCCCCAAAGGAAAAGGCAGCCCCCACATATAATGACTGTGAGTAAAGATGAAAATACAAACACAGAGATGAAATAGATTTAGCAAAGTGTGGCCCGACTTACTGAACAGACCGAGGATAGGAAAGGTTACTTTGCGGTCAGCACAAAAACCTACAAAAAGACCATGCAGAGGGCGCAAAAAGACCCTTCGCAACGACTCACGGTGCGGAGGCGCTCCCTCTGCGTCCCAGAGCTTCCAGCAAGCAAGACAAATTAAATAGCAAGCTGGACAGAAAAATAGCAAACCAAAGAATTACAAGCTGGAACTTAGCTTCTGATGGGAAGACAGGTCACAAGAACGATCCAGGAGAGAACAGACCAATACTGGAACATTGACAGGTGGCATGGAGCAAAGATCTAAGTGGAGTTAAATAGAGCAGCAGCTAACGAATTAACCTTGTCACCTGTGAAACTCAGAAACACCCACCAGAGGAAGTCCATGGACAGAACCAGCCGAAGTACCATTCGTGACCACAGGAGGGAGCCCGACAACAGAATTCACAACACACCGCGCTTTGAGGAAGGCTTTTAACTCTCACCTGGTAAAGGGGACTCTGGATTTGCTTCCAAACCGGCCAGACCCTGCCTGCCCTGTGATCTGGTGCCCTGGACTGTGGCTGCCTGAAGTCTTCAGTAAACCAGGTAAAGAGACTGCAAACCTGTGTCCTCGTTCTTTACTGCACCATTCACTATCTTCCATCTACACACCGGGAGCCCTGGGGACACACTTCACCTGTGGGAAGGTATACCATCTAGTTGCCATAACATCACCCCAGAGGACCCCTTAAAGGGAACCTGTCACCCCCCCCCCCAGGCGTTTCTAACTAAAAGAGCCACCTTGTGCAGCAGTAATGCTGCATTCTGACAACGTGGCTCTTTTAGTTCGGGTCCCTGACACTCCTGCAATAATCGCTTTTGAAGTTTGTCCCTCATACCTGTGAAATTGCCCCGGGGGCAGGTCTTTCTCCCCTAATCCAGACGCCTCGCAGCCGTCAATCATGGCCTCTGCACGCTGGGTGCCGCCTCCTCTCCTTCATTAATGTCCCCGGCGCCTGCGCTGTAAGTTCGAAGGGCAGCACAACTGCACATGCCCGAAAAAAAAAACAACAGCGCATGCACTGGGGACGCTAAAGAAGGAAGAGGAGGTGGCGCCCGGCGCGCAGAGGCCATGATCGATGGCTGCGAGGCGTCTGGATTAGGGGGGAAAGACCTGCCCCCGGCACAATTTCACAGGTATGAGGGACAAACTTCAAAAGTGATTATTGCAGCAGTGCCAGGGACCCGAACTAAAAAAGCCACCTTGTCAGAATGCAGCATTAATGCTGCACAAGGTGGCTCTTTTAGTTACAAATGCCTGGGGGGGGGGATGACTGGTTCCCTTCAAAGCAGCGTCGGTCCCCACTGACCGAATTCCACAGGTGGCATCATGAACATAAACTCTATTCACCAAATCCCTTTAAAGACTTTCCCCTTTTACATGGGCGCCCAGGGCCATGGACTGGGTTGCCACCGTGACATCCCCTTGTGAACACCGGACCCGGTACCGGGTACCTCACGGCCCTGGCGGACGACTCACATACTAAAAAACAAGTACAGTAAACTTACAAAATACAAGTCATGACTGGTACAGTAGGAGAGAGGACCCTGCCCGCGACGCCGCGAGTGCTCAAAATCTACAAGGGATGGGTGAGAATACAGTAGGTGAGGGCAGAGCTGGTTGTGCAGCGGTTTGGTCTATCGGTGGTTACTGCAGGTTATAGGCTTTTCGGAAGAAGTAGGTTTTCAGGTTCTTTTTGAAAATTTGCACGGTAGGCGAGAGTCTGATATGTTGGGTAGAGAGTTCCGGAGTGTGGGAGATGCGTGGGAGAAATCTTGTATGTGATTGTGGGAAGAGGAGATAAGAGGGGAATATAGAAGAAGTTCTTGTGAGGATCTGAGGTTGCGTGCAGGTAAGTACCGGGATACGAGGTCACAGATGTATAGAGGAGACAGGTTGTGGATGGCTTTGAATTCCATGGTTAGGGTTTTGAACTGGAGTCTCTTTGTAATGGAGAGCCAGTGCAGGGATTGACAGACGGGGTAGGCCGGGGAATAGCGGGGGGGCAGGTGGATTAGTCGGGCAGCAGAGTTTAGAATAGATTGGAGGGGTGCGAGAGTGTTAGAGGGGAGGCCACAGAGCAGGAGGTTACAGTAGCCAAGGCGGGAGATCATGAGGGCATGGACTAGGGTTTTTGCAGATTCTAGGTTGAGGAATCTACTTTGAGAGTTTTCTCAGACTCTCAAATCCAAGACTTCCATCAACCACTAAAAGTTATACTCTCACGGCCAGAACTTTTTTCCACCACTCTAACACTTTAATCACGTACCCATAATTCTTATAGCCTGGCCTTCTTTAATAGGCAGGACTTTTAATAGGCAGGACTTCTCCCTATTATTCCAACTGTTCCGTTTATCCTCTCAAAACCATGACCTCTTTCTTGCACTCTATTCATACTCACTTTTGTTGAGCACATATAACGAGGACATATCTACATTACTTTACTTTTCTTCTTATGCTCTCATAGCCACAAATTCTTCTTAAGACTGTAATCACCTCCTCCACAGTCTCATACTCAGGACTTTTCCCCACCACTCTCATCACCTTCTCACTTTTTCATACCCAGGATATCTCTACACCTTTTTTCCACCTTCTCACTCTCTCATGGCCAGAACTTTTTCTCACGACTCTAATCACCTCCTCAATTGTCTCATACTAAGAACATCTCCCCACCACTCTAACTAGCTCCTCTGTACTCTTCACCCAGGACTTCTCTTCAGCGCTCTCATCACCTTCTCACATTCTCACCCAGGAGTTATCTCCACTAGAGTTGAGCGACCTTGACCTTTTTAGAGTCGAGCCGGGTTTTGCGAAACCCGACTATGTCCAAAGTCGGGTCGAGTGAAATCGGCCGATTATGACGTAAAGTCGGGATCGACCGAAACACGAAACCCAATGCAAGTCAATGGGGCAGCATAGTCGGCAGTGAGTGGGGGCCAGGAAAACACCTAGAGTGGCCATTTTAATGTCAAAACCATCCATTCTTCTTAATGAAGCTTGTCAAGCGTAATTTACCTTATAATAATTGGAAGGCATTTGAAATTGGGGGTCATTTGGCTAAAGTTGTGGGGGGTAGGGCTGGTTCAAGTAATTAGTGGGCCCAGGAAATCTGGACCACGTCACGGCAGTGGAGCAGGGAGAGGTAAGTATTTCAACTTTGCAAGTGCTGTGAACCTGAGCAAGCAGGGGGGGCCCACTCGTTGGCATTGGCACTGGCACAGGGCCCCTCAAAGTACAGCGGTGTGTTTGCACGGCGGGGGCGCCTCCCACCGGCAGCAACACTTTTGCGTACTATGAGAGGCCCTGTGCCAGTGACGTCGCCAACTAGTATTCCTCCCCCCACCTGATGAAGGAACCTGCACTTTCATCTGCACCTTCCTCTTTGTCCCCGTGTAAGGTGGTATGGTATGCGGGAAGAGCAACCTGACTTTCAGCAGGGTCACAATGTTGTTGTGTAGCGTGCACGGGGAATGTTGCGTTATGGGTCAATGTACCAGCAGACTCATCTATCACTGGCTGGGCAATGGGCACGATGAAGTGGAAACACAGATATAGGCCCAAAGAAGAAAGTGGGCTAAATGCAGTTCAAAATTGGTAACACAGGAATAACCAGGGGGCATTGCAGTGGAGGACAACTGGAATGAGAGGCTGACACAGAGAGTAGGGCCAAATCAGTAAGTAGTCGAAATGCAGTTCAAAATTGGCAACCGTAGTAAACAGGCGGCACAGCTTTGTTCAGTGGAGGAGAACAGCAAGGAGTGGCAGACACCGATAGTAGGCCCCAAACCAACTAGTACGCCAAATGCAGTTGTTCCATTTAACCACAATTTAATGAGAGCCTGAAGATAGAAGCTCAGGAAAGGCAACCTGGGGAACACCTTGGAGTGTAACACACCATCTCTCTCCACCCCATACCCATTTTGTATGGCCTAATGCAGTGTACTTTTCTACAACTACTAAACGAGAGTCGGAAGACCGAAGCAATGGCAAGGAAACCTGGGGAACACCTTAGAGTGTAACACACCCTCTCTCTACACCCCATACCCAATTTGAAGGCCTAATGCAGTGTAGTTTCCAAGAACTACTAAACGAGAGCCGGAAGATCGAAGCTCAGGAAAGGCAACCTGGGGAACACCTTGGAGTGTAACACACCCTCTCGCTACACCCCATACCCAATTTGAAGGCCTAATGCAGCGTAGTTTCCAACAACTACTAAACGAGAGCCGGAAGATCGAAGCTCAGGAAAGGCAACCTGGGGAACACCTTGGAGTGTAACACACCCTCTCTCTACACCCCATACCCAATTTGAAGGCCTAATGCAGTGTAGTTTCCAAGAACTACTAAACGAGAGCCGGAAGATCGAAGCTCAGGAAAGGCAACCTGGGGAACACCTTGGAGTGTAACACACCCTCTCGCTACACCCCATACCCAATTTGAAGGCCTAATGCAGCGTAGTTTCCAACAACTACTAAACGAGAGCCGGAAGATCGAAGCTCAGGAAAGGCAACCTGGGGAACACCTTGGAGTGGAACACACCATCTCTCTACACCCCATACCCAATTTGAAGGCCTAATGCAGAGTAGTTTCCAAGAACTACTAAACGAGAGCCGGAAGATCGAAGCTCAGGAAAGGCAACCTGGGGAACACCTTGGAGTGTAACACAACGTCTCTCTACACGACGGAAGGGCTGATTCTTAGGAAGGAAGGCTGTTGGAAATAAGCATTGCGCGTCCGAGGGTGATTATATTCTTATTAGGTATATACTCACCCTCGGACGCGCCCTGCTTCTTTATTTGGAATGAATGTTTATTTGCAATGTGGTGTTGACTTTCTCTATTATTTTGGTAATTAATGATTTTATTATTTTCATTATTTTGCATCTTCTCGGCAATAATATAAAGAAGACGCGACAGGACAACACTCGGTGGATGCCATATGTGTGTTTTCAATTTAAAAAAACTTTCAGTTAACTACTTGCAGGAGAAAGTAATTGTAGCTGGTGGCCATTTTTAGTACTGTACCAGATTAGAGTTGTGTGTTTGTTTTTAATGTTAAAATGTCTGCATTTGATATCTCACCAGTATTTTCTTTTTTATAAGCAAAATACTTATTTTTATATTTTCTGATGTTGGTTCCAGGGGTACACGGCCAGCAGTGCCCTGGTCAGTGTAGTAGTAGTTGAAAGAATGGACCGCAGACAGGCATCGAAGGCCTAAAATAAAAAAATTGGGCTGGCTGTAGGCAATTTTAAATTGGTTCCAGGGGTACACGGGCAGCAGTGACCTGGTCAGTGTAGTAGTAGTTGAAAGAATGGACCGCAGACAGGCATCGAAGGCCTAACATAACAAACTTGGGCTGGCTGTAGGCACTTTTAAATTGGTTCCAGGGGTACACGGGCAGCAGTGGTCTGGTCAGTGGAAGTCTAGTGGAAGGAGTGACCGCAGACAGGCATCGAAGGCCTAAAATAATAACACATGGCTGTAGGCAATTTTAAATTGGTTCCAGGGGTACACGGACAGCAGTGGTGTGGTCAGTGGAGGCCTAGTGGAAGGAGTGACCGCAGACAGGCATCGAAGGCCTAAAATAATAACACATGGCTGTAGGCAATTTTAAATTGGTTCCAGGGGTACACGGGCAGCAGTGACCTGGTCAGTGTAGTAGTAGTTGAAAGAATGGACCGCAGACAGGCATCGAAGGCCTAAAATAAAAAAATTGGGCTGGCTGTAGGCAATTTTAAATTGGTTCCAGGGGTACACGGGCAGCAGTGACCTGGTCAGTGTAGTAGTAGTAGTTGAAAGAATGGACCGCAGACAGGCATCGAAGGCCTAAAATAAAAAAATTGGGCTGGCTGTAGGCAATTTTAAATTGGTTCCAGGGGTACACGGGCAGCAGTGACCTGGTCAGTGTAGTAGTAGTTGAAAGAATGGACCGCAGACAGGCATCGAAGGCCTAAAATAAAAAAATTGGGCTGGCTGTAGGCAATTTTAAATTGGTTCCAGGGGTACACGGGCAGCAGTGGTGTGGTCAGTGGAGGCCTAGTGGAAGGAGTGACCGCAGACAGGCATCGAAGGCCTAAAATAATAACACATGGCTGTAGGCACTTTTAAATTGGTTCCAGGGGTACACGGGCAGCAGTGGTCTGGTCAGTGGAAGTCTAGTGGAAGGAGTGACCGCAGACAGGCTTCGAAGGCCTAACATAACAAAATTGGGCTGGCTGTAGGCACTTTAAATTGGTTCCAGGGGTACATGGGCAGCAGTGTATGGTCAGTGGAAGTCTAGTGGAAGGAGTGACGGCAGACAGTCTTCGAAGGCCTAACATAACAAAATTGGGCTGACTGTAGGCACTTTTAAATTGGTTCCAGGGTAACACGGCCAGCAGTGGCCTGGTCAGTGTAGTAGTTGTAGAAAGAAGGGACCGCAGACAGGCTTCGAAGGCCTAACATAACAAAAATGTCAAAACAATGGTATTGTCAGTGCCAGGCATTGAAGGATGTCAGCGGCTAGACTACACATTGGTGAAGCTGTGAGAGATAATTTTGCTAGTGGTAGAGCACTGTTTGAGCTGGGGGGGGGAACTGTCTTGTGGCCGGCGGTACAGGCACAGGGCCCCTCATATTACAACGGTGTGTCTGACGTTGGGTGCGCACCACCACCGCCAGAGACACTTTATTGTACTATGAGGGACCCAGTGGCAGTGCCGTCGACCAAAAGCGGCCACACCCACCTCTTCAGACAAACAGCACTCTCAAGGGTCCAAGCGCAAAGTGGCGATAGCACGGCCCCGTGTGGGGAGTTTGGCCATTTCGTGAGGTGGAAACATGTCGTATGCTGGACAATCAGGTGAAGAAAATTACGAGATTGGAAAAGTCATTCAGAATAGTCCACAGGCAAGACCTTTTCATAGGAAAGCTAGGTGTCAGCCGGGCAGGGTGGGGCAAAAGATTTTGAAATCCAGTTGTGGTTCATTTTAATGAAGGTTAGATCATCTACATTTTGGGTAGCCAGACGAGTCCTTTTTTCTGTTAGTATTGAACCTGCAGCACTGAATACTCTTTCTGATAGGACACTAGCTGCCGGGCAAGCAAGCTCCTGCAATGCATATTCTGCCAATTCTGGCCAGGTGTCTAATTTGGATGCCCAGTAATCAAATGGGAATGACGGTTGAGGGAGAACGTCGATAAGGGATGAAAAATAGTTTGTAACCATACTGGACAAATGTTGTCTCCTGTCACTTTGAATTGATGCTGCAGTACCTGTCCTGTCTGCGGTCATAGAAAAATCACTCCACAACCTGGTCAGAAAACCCCTCTGTCCAACGCCACTTCTGATTTCTGCCCCTCTAACACCTCTGGTCTGCTGGCCCCTGGAGCTCGTGTGAGAACGATCACGGGCGCTGTGTGCAGGGAATGCCAGAAGCAAACGGTCAACAAGAGTTGATTGTTTTGTTGCTAATATTAGTTCCAAGTTCTCATGTGGCATAATATTTTGCAATTTGCCTTTATAGCGAGGATCAAGGAGGCAGGCCAACCAGTAATCGTCATCGTTCATCATTTTTGTAATGCGTGTGTCCCTTTTGAGGATACGCAAGGCATAATCCGCCATGTGGGCCAAAGTTCCCGTTGTCAAATCTGCGGTTGTGCTTGGTTGAGGGGCAGTTGCAGGCAAATCTACGTCACTTGTGTCCCTCAAAAAACCAGAACCCGGCCTTGCCACGCCACCAATTTCCCGTGCCCCCGGGAAAGCTTCCTCATTAAAAATATACTCATCCCCATCATCCTCCTCATCCTCCACCTCCTCTTCGCCCGGTACCTCGTCATGTACACTGCCCTGACCAGACAATCGCTGACTGTCATCAAGGCTTTCCTCTTCCTCTGGTGCAGACGCCTGATCCTTTATGTGCGTCAAACTTTGCATCAGCAGACGCATTAGGGGGATGCTCATGCTTATTATGGCGTTGTCTGCACTAACCAGCCGTGTGCATTCCTCAAAACACTGAAGGACTTGACACATGTCTTGAATCTTCGACCACTGCACACCTGACAACTCCATGTCTGCCATCCTACTGCCTGCCCGTGTATGTGTATCCTCCCACAAAAACATAACAGCCCGCCTCTGTTCGCACAGTCTCTGAAGCATGTGCAGTGTTGAGTTCCACCTTGTTGCAACGTCTATGATTAGGCGATGCTGGGGAAGGTTCAAAGAACGCTGATAGGTCTGCATACGGCTGGAGTGTACAGGCGAACGGCGGATATGTGCGCAAAGTCCACGCACTTTGAGGAGCAGGTCGGATAACCCCGGATAACTTTTCAGGAAGCACTGCACCACCAGGTTTAAGGTGTGAGCCAGGCAAGGAATGTGTTTCAGTTGGGAAAGGGAGATGGCAGCCATGAAATTCCTTCCGTTATCACTCACTACCTTGCCTGCCTCAAGATCTACAGTGCCCAGCCACGACTGCGTTTCTTGCTGCAAGAACTCGGACAGAACTTCCGCGGTGTGTCTATTGTCGCCCAAACACTTCATAGCCAATACAGCCTGCTGACGTATGCCAGTAGCTGCCCCATAATGGGAGACCTGGTGTGCAACAGTGGCAGGTGCGGATGGAGTGTTTGTGCGACTGCGGTCTGTGGACGAGCTCTTGCTTCTGCAGGAGGACGAGGAGGAGGAGGAGGAGGGGGTGCGAACGGCTACAGACAACTGTTTACTAGACCGTGGGCTAGGCAGAACTGTCCCAAACTTGCTGTCCCCTGTGGACCCTGAATCCACCACATTTACCCAGTGTGCCGTGATGGACACGTAACGTCCCTGGCCATGCCTACTGGTCCATGCATCTGTTGTCAGGTGCACCTTTGTGCTCACAGATTGCCTGAGTGCATGGACGATGCGCTCTTTAACATGCTGGTGGAGGGCTGGGATGGCTTTTCTGGAAAAAAAGTGTCGACTGGGTAGCTCGTAGCGTGGTACAGCGTAGTCCATCAGGTCTTTGAAAGCTTCGCTTTCAACTAACCGGTAGGGCATCATCTCTAACGAGATTAGTCTAGCTATGTGGGCGTTCAAACCCTGTGTACGCGGATGCGAGGCTAAGTATTTCCTTTTTCTAACCATAGTCTCATGTAGGGTGAGCTGGACTGGAGAGCTGGAGATCGTGGAACTAGCGGGGGTGCCGGTGGACATGGCAGACTGAGAGACGGTGGGAGATGGTATTGTTGCCGCCGGTGCCCTAGATGCAGTGTTTCCTACTACGAAACTGGTGATTCCCTGACCCTGACTGCTTTGGCCTGGCAAAGATACCTGCACAGATACAGCAGGTGGTGCGCTAAATGGTGGTCCTACACTGCCGGAAGGGATGTTGCGTTGATGACTAGCTTCATTGGCCGAGGGTGCAACAACCTTAAGGGACGTTTGGTAGTTAGTCCAAGCTTTCAAATGCATGGTGGTTAAATGTCTATGCATGCAACTAGTATTGAGACTTTTCAGATTCTGACCTCTGCTTAAGGAAGTAGAACATTTTTGACAGATGACTTTGCGCTGATCAATTGGATGTTGTTTAAAAAAATGCCAGACTGCACTCTTTCTAGCATCGGATACCTTTTCAGGCATTGCAGACTGAGCTTTAACCGGATGGCCACGCTGTCCTCCACCAGGTTTTGGCTTTGCCACGCGTTTTGGGCAAGATACGGGCCCGGCAGATGGAACCTGTGGCGATGTTGATGCCTGCTGCGGCCCCTCCTCCTCCTCTGCTTCAGAACTGCTGCCGCCTGCACCCTGTTCCCCCAATGGCTGCCAATCGGGGTCAAGAACTGGGTCATCTAATAACTCTTCTTGTACCTCCTGCGCAACTTCGTCTGTGTCACCGTGTCGTTCGGTGGTATAGCGTTCGTGATGGGGCAACATAGTCTCATCAGGGTCTGATTCTTGATCAGCACCCTGCGAGGGCAATGTTGTGGTCTGAGTCAAAGGACCAGCATAGTAGTCTGGCTGTGGCTGTGCGTCAGTGCACTCCATGTCAGATTCAATTTGTAATGGGCATGGACTGTTAACTGCTTCACTTTCTAAGCCAGGGACGGTATGTGTAAAGAGCTCCATGGAGTAACCCGTTGTGTCGCCTGCTGCATTCTTCTCTGTTGTTGTTTTTGCTGAAGAGGACAAGGAAGTGACTTGTCCCTGACCGTGAACATCCACTAACGACGCGCTGCTTTTACTTTTACCAGTTTCACGAGATGAGGCAAAAGAGCTAGAGGCTGAGTCAGCAAGATAAGCCAAAACTTGCTCTTGCTGCTCCGGCTTTAAAAGCGGTTTTCCTAATCCCAGAAAAGGGAGCGTTCGAGGCCTTGTGTAGCCGGACGACGAACCTGGCTCCACAGCTCCAGACTTAGGTGCAATATTTTTTCCCCCACGACCACCTGATGCTCCACCACTACCACTACCCTCATTACCAGCTGACAATGAACGCCCCCGGCCACGACCTCTTCCACTAGACTTCCTCATTGTTTTAAAAACGTAACCAAACTAACGTTATTTGTTGCAGTCACACAACTTACACGGTGAGCTATAACTTCTGTATGATTTAGCTACCCCTTTACAGGTTGGTGAGACCACAGCGAAAATCAGGCCCAATGTTACACACTCTTTTTTTGGTGGCTGCAAATTAGAGAGATGCCCCACACGCAGGACTGTCACTGAAGCACAAATGTTAATATTAATGTCACACTATTATTTTTTTTTTATTTTTATTTTTTTCAGGAACACTTTAGAAACCCCCCAAAAAAAAAAAAATAGATTTTTGCAGGGAGAATTTAGAAAACAAATGTAACAAACTATATGCTTTCTATGGGCCACTGAGTGAGAGATGACGCACACAGGAATCAGGAGTGGCACACAAGCCCAGAGGCCAATATTTTTCTACCAATGATTGATGGAGTTATTTTCTCTGGTAGATTTTGGAACCCAAATCAAGGAAAAAAAATGTAGGCTTTCTATGGACCACAATTGGAGAGAGAGAGAGAGAGAGATGGCACACCCAGGAGTCAAGACTGGCACACAAGCAGAAAGGCCAATATTAATCTCCCACTGTTTTTTTTGGTTGTTTTTTTTTTTTTTTTTTTCAGGGAGACTTTAGAAAAAAAAATAATAAAAAAAATATGATTTTATCAGGAAGAATTTAGAAACCAAATAAAATAAAATGATTTTTTCAGGGAGAATTTAGAAAACAAATAAAACCAAAAATAGGCGTTCTATGGCCCACTGACTGAGAGATGACGCACCCAGGAGTCAAGACTGGCACACAAGCAGAAAGGCCAATATTAATCTCCCACTGTTTTTTTTGGTTGTTTTTTTTTTTTTTTTTTTCAGGGAGACTTTAGAAAAAAAAATAATAAAAAAAATATGATTTTATCAGGAAGAATTTAGAAACCAAATAAAATAAAATGATTTTTTCAGGGAGAATTTAGAAAACAAATAAAACCAAAAATAGGCGTTCTATGGCCCACTGACTGAGAGATGACGCACCCAGGAGTCAAGACTGGCACACAAGCAGAAAGGCCAATATTAATCTCCCACTGTTTTTTTTGGTTGTTTTTTTTTTTTTTTTTTCAGGGAGACTTTAGAAAAAAAAATAATAAAAAAAATATGATTTTATCAGGAAGAATTTAGAAACCAAATAAAATAAAATGATTTTTTCAGGGAGAATTTATAAAACAAATAAAACCAAAAATAGGCGTTCTATGGCCCACTGACTGAGAGATGACGCACCCAGGAGTCAAGACTGGCACACAAGCAGAAAGGCCAATATTAATCTCCCACTGTTTTTTTTGGTTGTTTTTTTTTTTTTTTTTTTCAGGGAGACTTTAGAAAAAAAAATAATAAAAAAAATATGATTTTATCAGGAAGAATTTAGAAACCAAATAAAATAAAATGATTTTTTCAGGGAGAATTTAGAAAACAAATAAAACCAAAAATAGGCGTTCTATGGCCCACTGACTGAGAGATGACGCACCCAGGAGTCAAGACTGGCACACAAGCAGAAAGGCCAATATTAATCTCCCACTGTTTTTTTTGGTTGTTTTTTTTTTTTTTTTTTCAGGGAGACTTTAGAAAAAAAAATAATAAAAAAAATATGATTTTATCAGGAAGAATTTAGAAACCAAATAAAATAAAATGATTTTTTCAGGGAGAATTTATAAAACAAATAAAACCAAAAATAGGCGTTCTATGGCCCACTGACTGAGAGATGACGCACCCAGGAGTCAAGACTGGCACACAAGCAGAAAGGCCAATATTAATCTCCCACTGTTTTTTTTTTTTTTTTTCAGGGAGACTTTAGAAAAAAAAATAATAAAAAAAATATGATTTTATCAGGAAGAATTTAGAAACCAAATAAAATAAAATAATTTTTTCAGGGAGAATTTAGAAAACAAATAAAACCAAAAATAGGCGTTCTATGGCCCACTGACTGAGAGATGACGCACACAGGAGTCAGGAGTGGCACACAAACCCAGAGGCCAATATTTTTCTACCAATGATTGATGTAGTTATTTTCTCTGGTAGATTTTAGAACCCAAATCAAGGAAAAAAAATATAGGCTTTCTATGGACCACAATTGGAGAGAGAGAGAGAGAGAGAGAGAGAGAGAGAGAGAGAGAGAGAGATGGCACACCCAGGAGTCAAGACTGGCACACAAGCAGAAAGGCCAATATTAATCTCCCACTGTTTTTTTGGTTGTTTTTTTTTTTTTTTTTTTTCAGGGAGACTTTAGAAATAAAAATAATAAAAAAAATATGATTTTATCAGGAAGAATTTAGAAACCAAATAAAATAAAATGATTTTTTCAGGGAGAATTTAGAAAACAAATAAAACCAAAAATATGCGTTCTATGGCCCACTGACTGAGAGAGAGAGAGAGATGGAACGCTTAGTACTGGCACACAAGCCCAAAGGGCAATATTAATCTCCCTTTTTTTTTCCAGGGAGAATTTCTGAAACCCAAAAAAAAAATAAAATAGGCTTTCTATGGCCCACTATTTGTGAGAGAGATGGGACGCTCAGGACTGGCACAGATGGCACGCTCAGGACTGGCACAGAAGCCCAGAGGCCAATATTAATCTCCCTTTTTTTCTGGGAGAATTTATAAAACCAAAAAAATATTTAAATAGGCTTTCTATGGCCCACTATTTGTGAGAGAGATGGCACGCTCAGGACTGGCACAGATGGCACGCTCACAACTGGCACAGAAGCCCAGAGGCCAATATTAATCTCCCTTTTTTTCTGGGAGAATTTATAAAACCAAAAAAATATTTAAATAGGCTTTCTATGGCCCACTATTTGTGAGAGAGATGGCACGCTCAGGACTGGCACAGATGGCACGCTCACAACTGGCACACAAGCCCAGAGGCCAATATTAATCTCCCTTTTTTCAGGGAAAATTTATAAAACCAAAAAAAAAATTAAATAGGCTTTCTATGGCCCACTATTTGTGAGAGAGATGGCACGCTCAGGACTGGCACAGATGGCACGCTCACAACTGGCACACAAGCCCAGAGGCCAATATTAATCTCCCTTTTTTCAGGGAAAATTTATAAAACCAAAAAAAAAATTAAATAGGCTTTCTATGGCCCACTATTTGTGAGAGAGATGGGACGCTCAGGACTGGCACAGATGGCACGCTCAGGACTGGCACAGAAGCCCAGAGGCCAATATTAATCTCCCTTTTTTTCAGGGAGAATTTATAAAACCCAAAAAAAAATAAAATAGGCTTTCTATGGCCCACTATTTGTGAGAGAGATGGCACACTCAGGACTGGCACACAAGCCCAAAGGCCAATATTAATCTCCCACTGTATTTTTATCAGGGAGAATTTATACACCCCACAAAAAAAAATACAGAAAAATGAAAAGGCTTTCTATGGCCCACTATGTGAGAGAGATGGCACACACAGGGATGGCACTCTAGCAGAAATGCCAAATTGCCAATCTTAATCTCCCACCAAAAAAAAAAAAAAAAAAAAAACAGGGAATGTCCTACAATTACTATCTCCCTGCCTGCAGTAATCTCAGCCAGGTATGGCAGGCAGCTACTATCTCCCTGCCTGCAGTAATCTCAGCCAGGTATGGCAGGCAGCAATAAGGAGTGGACTGATGCACAAATGAAATAAAAAGTGTGGACAAACAAAAAAGATAGCTGTGCAGAAAGGAAGGAACAAGAGGATTTGTGCTTTGAAAAAAGCAGTTGGTTTGCACAGCGGCGTACACACAGCAATGCAGCTATCAGGGAGCCTTCTAGGGCAGCCCAATGAGCTACAGCGCTGAGGGGAAAAAAAAAAAAAAAAAAAATTCCACTGTCCCTGCACACCGAGGGTGGTGTTGGACAGTGCAAATCGCTGCAGCACAAGCGGTTTTGTGGTTAATGGACCCTGCCTAACGCTATCCCTGCTTCTGACAAAGCGGCAGCAACCTCTCCCTAAGCTCAGATCAGCAGCAGTAAGATGGCGGTCGGCGGGAACGCCTCTTTATAGCCCCTGTGACGTCGCAGACAGCAAGCCAATCACTGCAATGCCCTTCTCTAAGATGGTGGGGACCAGGACCTATGTCATCACGCTGCCCACACTCTGCGTTTACCTTCATTGGCTGAGAAATGGCGCTTTTCGCGTCATTGAAACGCGACTTTGGCGCGAAAGTCGCGTACCGCATGGCCGACCCCGCACAGGGGTCGGATCGGGTTTCATGAAACCCCGACTTAGCCAAAAGTCGGCGACTTTTGAAAATGTTCGACCCGTTTCGCTCAACCCTAATCTCCACTATAATCATCATCTTTTCACAAACTCATGGCCAGAATTTCTACTCAAGACTCTGATCACCTCCTCAATAGTTTCATTCTAAGGACTTTTCCTCATCAATCTACCGTAATCATTTCATCTATATTCTCATAACCAAAACTTCTCTCCACCATCCTAATCACCTCTTCTCATAGCTAGGGCTTCGCTCCACCACTTTATTACTTCCTTCATCTCAAGGATTTCCCTCAGCACTCTATTCACCGTCATGCTATACACTACCATAGTCATGATATCTTTCCATCACCATAATCACATCATCACCTTCACGTATACCTCCTCTACCTCATTGCTCTCCATCACTGTTCAACCCACGACCTCAACATCTTACCCTGAAAACAAGTATTTTCAAAGACATTTATAACCTTGTTTCGGACTCCCACCTCACCCTAAAAGAATAGAGAAGCATGCCCACTTTACAACCTTGTGTACCTTCCACCTTACAGTTGGTCTATATGAGCCGGGTCCTAATGTATCTAGTTCCCTCTGCATAATACTTGCATGGTATATTGTTTTTTTTTCACAATGTATTAGCAATAATGGTTTACTATCTAAAATGTCATAGAATGATGATGTTGCCACGTACTTGTATCCCCCTCCTGCTTTATTTGCATACATTATCTTGTAATGAGGAAGCTAAAACAATCTAGTTTCATTAGTTTATAAAACTGGAAAGGTTCATCACATTGCTCCCATTATGTAAGTCAGTCAGTAGATCTTGCCTTGGGCAATGGTGGTTATGTCCGCACGATTGAGATACCAGATGTCAACATGTCTGTTTCAGCACATAATGTATAGACAACATTTATTTGGCATTGACTGCCTACCGTGACAACATACTTATTATCAGTTGAAATGGGCATGATGGAACTAAATATTCAACCAGTGATGGTGGTTGAAAAGGAACATGCATAAAATACAAATAAGTTCCCAATAAATTGGCCAGAGTTCAACTCGTAGAATTTCCTGGTGCTAAAAATGACTATGTTATGTGGGGAAAAGTCTACAGGTGAGCCATTACATCGCACACAGAGGACTTAGTCAAGAGTCTTTCAAAGGTCTCGAAATTTTCGAAATCACAATCACAGCTTGACAAGTGAAGTCATACTACACTTAAAAAATATATGTATAAGGGTCACCTGGCCAGCACAGCAAAATGCGTTGTTTTATATGTAAATTCACTTAGTTGGACATAGGAATATGTTTTCAGTCCACCGATTTACCAATAATTCATTGCTTAAAGGGAACCTGTCACCCCGTTTTTTCAGTAGGAGATAAAAATACCGTTAAATAGGGCCTGAGCTGTGCTTTACAATAGGGTATTTTTTGTCCCCTGATTCCCTACCTATGCTGCCAAAATACCTTACAAAAGTGTCCTTTTTTGCCTGTCAATCAGGCTGGTCAGGTCGGATGGGCGTGGTCACAGCGCTGTTTCTTCCCCCAGACCTTGCTTATGTTCCCGTTGGTGGCGTAGTGCTTCTCGCATGCGCAAGTGCCGAATGCACTGCACAGCTGTAGAAAAAGAGCGCGCTCGCCGCTATTCAGCGGTTTCTCGGTGGGCGCGGCCATCTTCCTGAGGCGCAGATGGAGTCTCCTGTTTCCCGGGGCTTCAGGAAAATGGCCGCAGATGGACATCGTGGCGGCCATTTTCCTGAAGCCGAGATTCAAACTCGGCTTCAGGAAAATGGCCGCCGCGATGTCCATCTGCGCACGTGCGGCATCCCGTGGCCATTTTCCTGAAGCCCCGGGAAGCAGGAGACTCCATCTGCGCACGCGCGGCCTCAGGAAGATGGCCGCGCCCGCCGAGAAACCGCTGAATAGCGGCGAGCGCGCTCTTTTTCTACAGCTGCGCAGTGCATTCGGCACTTGCGCATGCGAGAAGCACTACGCCACCAATGGGAACATAAGCAAGATCTGGGGGAAGAAACAGCGCTGTGACCACGCCCATCCGACCTGACCAGCCTGATTGACAGGCAAAAAAGGACACTTTTGTAAGGTATTTCGGCAGCAAAGGTAGGGAATCAGGGGACAAAAAATACCCTATTGTAAAGCACAGCTCAGGAACTATTTAACGGTATTTTTATCTCCTACTGAAAAAATGGGGTGACAGGTTCCCTTTAAGGGCACCGGTAGACTGCTCTGCTACTTGTTTGGAACATGTTATATTGAGGTACGGATATTAAGGGATCCCTTGATTTTGCCCTTAACTTCCACAAGTAGATATAGTTTTTGTTTCAAGTTTATCCCTAAGTTTTGGTGCCTAAATTAATCCCAGGTTAGCAACCACATGTGTCAGCCACGAGAGAAACTAGAGAATAGACATGGAAGAAGTCAAGGATCAGGCTTGAAGAGCAGTAGGTCAATGCAAGGAGGACTGGAAATGGTTAAACAGCAGTGAGTTATAATCTAGATTATCAGAATGAAGTGAGGCCATTCAGAAATGTGATTCAGAGCCAGAAGGACAGAACAGGATTATGGTCAGAAAAGACCATGGGTCAAATCCCAGAAGACAGGACTGGTACATAACCAAATTGAGCTTGTAGTAATAGTCAGGTCTGCCTGACTGGAGCAAGGTAAGACATGACCAAGGGTCAAAGCCAGGATTATCCAACTAGAACATAGTCAGATTGGGCTAAAGGTCAGAGCAAGGAGGACTAAACAGAGTCCAGAGGATAAGACCGCAGTGAGGCCAGACTGGGCTGATTGTCCGAGATCCTAGTATATCGTGAAAGTTTAGACCATAGATTGGATATCACTTCAACAGGATCACTGAACATGATAAGACGCACTGAATTTTCTAGTATTTCTATATTTTAATATATATGTAAACTAATACTACAAGTAACAGTGATTTATCTTTTGCATTGAAAAATTAAAGCACCTGTGATGAATTACATACATTTTTCATGTTCCAGATGAGAATCATGAGACCTCTACCCCCTCCCTGTTATTGTTGAGTTTTGTCTCTTTGAGTGATAATAGGCAAGAATGACATGTTTTCTCACAAATAACTTTGGTCTTTTCATCTTTAAGAAACATTCATGCAGATGAGATTGATGACTGTGGTGTCATAAATCTAAGTAGTCTACGTACTTAGAGTACAATG
The DNA here is from genome assembly GCF_032444005.1 of Ranitomeya imitator. Taxonomy (NCBI): domain Eukaryota; kingdom Metazoa; phylum Chordata; class Amphibia; order Anura; family Dendrobatidae; genus Ranitomeya; species Ranitomeya imitator. The sequence goes on from NC_091284.1 coordinate 30,126,308, forward strand.
CCGTACAATTTTCTCAATGTCCCACCTGTGCAGGAGTAGACTTATTACAAGTGGTGTTTATTACTGCTCCATTCAGGCCACACCAAGTTCAACCAAGTCCAGATTCTCATGCTTGGTAGACACATTTGGTCTGAAGTTTTTCAATATAAATCCCAAATACCGTGGACATTTTAACAGTCTTTCTGTATAACCCTTCAAAATTCTCAAAATCGGCACCCCGTGACAACTGCTTTACACTATGCCCCAAAATATATCTGTATAGCAGTCATCCAACTATCTGGACAAATGTGACTGTTTTATATGTACCGTATATGCACATTCCTGGACATAGCAATACGTTTTCAGTCATCAGATTGGCTAATATCAATTGCCTTAGTGCATCGAAGACCGCACTGTTACATCCCTGTTCAAGATTGTTTATTCTCAAGCTTGCAACCTATTTGGCACATATTAAATTGAGGTGTAGATACAAAGGAATCTTTTTTTTTTTGCCCTTAACCCCCACAAAGAGGTATAGTTCTTACTGAAGGCTGATCCCTAGATTGTGGTGCCCAGAATCGTCCCAAGTTGGCAACCAGATGTAGTAGCCATTAAAGTAACTGGAGGTTAGGAAAGTAGCCAAGGATCAGGCTTGAAGGTCATAAAGAGCAATAAATTAAAGCTAGGAGGACTGTAGAATGGGCAAGCAAAATAGTGGGTTACAATCTAGAGAACTAGTCTGGAGTGAGATCAGACAGAAGGACAGAACTGGAGCATGGCCAGGAAAGATCATGGGTCAAAGTCAAGAGAATGGGACTGGTACATAGCCAGACTGAGCTGGGTGGTCAGAACCAGGTCAACTGGACTGGAGTAAGGTCAGGTGGGTCAGTGAGTCAAAGGCAGAAGGATCTAACTAGAACATGGTTAGATTGGGGCGCAGGTCAGAGCCAGAAGGACTGAACAGAAGTGTGGTAAGGTTGGTCTGTGGATGAGAGTTGGACCAGACTGGAGTGGGGTCAGAAAGGGCTGAAGGTCTGAGCTACTAGTATGTCCTGAAAGTTTAGGCCATAGATTGAAGATCATAACTTCAATAGGAACACTGAACCGGATGAGTTCCACTGGATTTTTTTGTCTTTCTAAACTTTGACATACATGTAAACTAACACCCCAAATAACAACGGAAATGTATCCTGCGAATGATGAAATTAAAGCACCTGTGATGAATTACATACATTTTTCATATTCCAAATGACAATCACAAGACCTCTATCCCCTCCCCGTTATTGTTCAGTTTGTCTCTTTGATTGATAATAGGCAAGAATAACATGTTTTTTTCACATATAACTTTGGTCTTTTCATCTTCAGGAAACACTCAAGCAGATGAGATTTATTACAGTGCTTTCTAGTCTACGCACTTAGCGTATAATGGTGGACAATGTTCTCAAGGTCCCACCTGTGCACTAGTAGATTTACTACAAGTGGTGTTTGTTACTGTTCCATTCAGTCCACTCTAACCTCAACCAAGTCTAGATTCTCATGCTTGGTAGAAACATTTGGTGGGAAGTTTTCACAATAAATCCCACACACTGTGGACTTAGTTAAGAGGTTTTCTGTACTATTGTTTCAAAGGTCTCATAATTCTCAAAATCGGCACAACTTGAAAAATTGACGTCAAGTATTCGAAAAGTAGAAGTTACTATCAATTACTCACATAGTTACTTGAAGGCCAAAATTGTGGGTCATCAGGCAGGAACAGCAGAAATAGTTGCTCTATATGTAATGATCGCCATATAAGTAAGTTTTAACTGAACAGACCTATTGATAAGCTATTGACTATGTGCACCAGTAGACCACCAATCTTTAGGTTAGCGGTACCTGACCCTATTGTCTGAGACAAGGTTATAAACAGTTGTAATGTCTAAGGGCAGCTTGACTAAATCAATTGGCAATCTTAGCAATTTGGTCCTTAAAGGCACATTTTTCTTTGAAAATTTTGATCTAAACTTAGCTATGCCCCAGAGCGGATCTTACATAATTAGAATCATGGACTCATCCTGTTCATCTTCATTCTCAGAAAAGTCCAAAGTTACTTTATATGCAAACTACTATGGCTCCATGTCGTATATTTTTCGTTGTATACTTCCTTAAAAGAGTTCTTAGCCCCTTTCCGCCGTGGTCCGTAATAATACGTCTCAGCGCCCTGGCACTTATTGACGTGGGACAGATTATTACATCATTTTTTTCATGTTACATGGCGACCGAAGGCACTGTGATCGCATTAAAATTACGATGCCATCTTACCTCAGGGTAGATTACGTTGTCATCCGGGGAGGTGTCACTTCCCCGCAACTACGATCGCTGTGATTGACTGGTCATTTCTAAACAGCCAATCCCAGCCTTTTTCAGTGTTTCGGGCAATAAGATCGGAGTTGTAAGAACACCAACCCTAGGCTGGTGCCTGCCAATGTCAACATCACCTCAGCCAGCTCTGATGGGTGTGATCGACGATGACATCGATCTCACAAATTACAGGGCACAGATGCGGTGTGACCGATTTGTGACCAGTCTGTGACCGCTCTGCACGTCCTCATATTAGCTGAGGATTTGTACAGGGCAGTCATGCTGTCCGATCTGCACTGTGCTGGGCCTTGCGGTGCCACAGAAGCCTGTGACACCACAATCGCTCACTGCGTCTGCTGCTAGAGAAGAGATAAGAGAGAAGACAGAAGGAATCTGTAAGAAAATCCCTGCCTGATCTCTCCTCATCCACCCCAATCCCTCTCAACCTTCTTCACCCCCTTCCCCCTCTTTTTACGCTTCTCCCTAACCCCACTTTCTGAGGTCAAGCTGTCCGATCGTGGGCCGTGTAGGGCGTTGTGGCGCCACAGAAGCTTGTGACACCACAATCGCAGCTCCTGAAGAATATAGAAGAAGGAAGAGATAAGAAGGAAGAGAGAAGACTATAGAAAGAAGAAAGAAGACAACTGTAAGTTTTTTGATCCCTGCCTGATGTCTCCTCATTGACCCCAATCCCCCTCTTCCTGTGTTGGACAGACTGAGCAAATTAGTAATTTGAGGAATCACCAGAATCATCAACATCCCAGAAAAGTATCTAGGACCTAACACTATTGTTTGAGACAAGGTTATAAACAGTCAAAGGGCACTCTTAGCAATTTGGTCCTTAAAGGCACACTTTTCTTCAGAGTTTTGGGTAAAATCTGATCTAAATTTAGCTATGCCCCAGAGCGAATTTTACATAATTAGAATCATGGGCTCATCCTGTTTACAGGTTCGTCTTCATTCTCAGAAAAAGTCCAAGGTTACTTTATATGCAAACTACTATGCCTCCTCTCATTAATTTATAGGTATATGTTGGACCTTGTATTAACGATACAACCCATACGGTCAATAGAAAAATGGGAGGGCATGATAGGTCCTATTGAAGTGGGGCTGTGGATTGAAATACTGGAAAGAGTTCTATAGTTGCTAGTGTTGAGCATTCCGATACTGCAAATATCGGGTATCAGCCAATATTCGCTGTATCGGAATTCTGATACCAAGTTCCGATACTTTTGCGATATCGGATACCGGAATCGGAAGTTCCCATAGTGCAATGATGCACTATAATGGAGTGTGGGCGGTGCGTGGGCTGAGACTGCGTGTGTGTGTGTGCGGGCGGGGTCTGTGCGTGACCATGGGGGGTCTGTGCGGGCCTGCCGGGGGTCTGTGCGTGCCTGCCGGGGGTCTGTGCGGGCCTGCCGGGGCTCTGTGTGGGCTGCCGGGGTCTGTACGGGCTGCCGGGGGTCTGTGCAGGCCAGTGGGGGCTCTGTACAGGCTGCCGGGGGTCTGTGCGGGCTGCCGGGGGTCTGTGCGGGCCTGCCAGGGCTCTGTGCTGGCTGCCGGGGGTCTGTGCGAGCTGCCGGGGGTCTGTGCGGGCTGCCGGGGGTCTGTGCGGGCCTGCCAGGGGTCTGTGCAGCCTGCCGGGGGTCTGTGCAGCCTGCCGGGGGTCTGTGCGTGTGTGCAGGCATCGTGTGCGCAATATACTTCGTGGGCTGGGCAATATACTACGTGGGCTGCGCAATATACTACGTGGGCTGCGCAATATACTACGTGGGCTGCACAATATACAATGTGGGCTGCGAAATATACTATGTGGGCTGCGCAATATATAAGCGTGGGCTGCGCAATGTACTACGTGGGCTGCGCAATATACAACGTGTACTGCGTGGGCTGCGCAATATACTACGTGGGCTGGGCAATATACTACGAGGGCTGCGCAATATACTACGTGGGCTGCGGAATATACAACGTGTACTGCGTGGGCTGCACAATGTACTGCGTGGTCTGTGCAATGCACTGCGTGGGCTGCGCTATGCACTGCGTGGGCTGCACAATGTACCGCACGGGCTGTGCAATTTACTGCGTGGGCTGTGCTATTTACTAAACATACATATTCTAGAATACCCGATACGTTTGAATCGGGCCAGCATCTAGTGAGCTTATAACTCTGGAACGCTTCAAGGGATCCCACTGATTATGATATTGCTTTTTCGTGACATATTGTACTTCATGTTAGTGGTAACATTTCTTTATATGACTCACGTTTATTTATGAAAAAACGGAAATTTGACAAAAAATTTGAAAATATTGCCATTTTCAAACTTTAAATTTTTTGTGCCTACATGTCTACTTTACATCAGCACAATTTTAGAAACAAAATGTTTTTTTGTTAGGGCATTATAAGGGTTAAAAAGATGACCAGTGATTTCACATTTTTCCAACAACATTTACAAAACCATTTTTTTAGGGACCACTTCACATTTGAAGTGAGTTTGGGGGTCAATATAGCAGAAAATACCCAAAAGTGACATCATTCTAAAACTGCACCCCTCAAGGTGCACAAAACCACATTCAAGAAGTTTATTGACCCTTCAGGTGCTTCACGAGAACTAAAGCAATGTGGTAGGAAAAAAATGAATGATTTACTTTTTTCACAAAAAAATTATTTTGGAACCAAACTTTTGTTTTCACAAGGATATCAGGAGAAAAGACAAAATTTGTTGTGCAATTTCTCTTGAGTACGCTGATGTGGGGGAAAGCCATTGTTTGGGCGCATGGCAGGGCTCAGTAGGAAGGGAACACCGTTTTACTTTTTGAATGCAAAAACAATGGCGGGCACCATGTTTGTAGACCCCCTGATGTACCTAAACAAGTGAAAAACCCCCCAATTCTAACTTCACCCCTAACCATAATCCCAACCCTAACCGTAGACCCTATCCTGAACCCTAACCCTAGCCCAACCCTAACCCTAGTTCTAACCCTAGCCCCAACCCTTGCCCCAACCCTAACCATAGCTCTAACCCCAACTCTAAACCTAAGCCCCAACCCTAACCCTAATGGGAAAAATGGAAAAAATACATTTTTTATTTTATTATTTTATTTTATTTATTATTTTCATCTATCTAATGGGGTGATAAAGAAGGGTTTGATTTACTTTTTTTTATTTTGATCTCTGTGATAGGGTCTATCACAGTGATCAAAATGAACTAATAGGAAAAATTTCCTACTGTTGCCGGGCCGTGGCCGCCTGATCTCAGCAGGCACACGGAGCATGCGCTTGCCATTTTTATCCCAGAAGAAGATGCCGAGGGCAGGGGGACAGAGTTGGAGAGACCGTGGGATGCCAAGGGTACCAGGGGGAAAGCTCAGGGGACTTTGCTCTGGTATGCTAGATCATATCAGAGGAGAGAGAAATAAATGGGAAATGTGACTTTTTTTTGCAATCAAAATTCCTTATCAGTATGTCTTTGGAATGTGGGAGGAAACTGGAGTACCCGGTGGAAACCCACGCAAACACAGAGAGAACATACAAACTCTTTGCAGATGTTGTCCTTGGTGGGGTTTGAACCCAGGACTCCAGCGCTGCAAGGCTGCTGTGCTAACCACTGCGCCACGGACTGCTCCCATTTATAATGATAATGCACGGTGTCCTCACCGAGATGACCTCAACTTTGAAAGTCTATGCAAAGTTCGGCCGGTCATCGAACAATTCAACAAAAAGTTTGCATAAAGTGTACGTATCCCAAAGGGACATCTGAGTGGATGAGTGCCTAATTCAAGAAGATGCTCAAATTCCAGCAGTATCTGTCCAGTAAAGGGGTCAGGTACATAGGAGATAAAGTATGGATCTCAGGTACATCTGCCTGAAGATACCATCTTATAAATTGAGTCCCTGTTTCATCGGTCTGTTCAAGATCAGCGCGATATCCTACATGTTGAAGCTTCCTGCTTCCCTGCATGTGCCTAACTCCTTCCACGTATCTCTCCCTCAAACCAGTCATCTTACATCCTTTCTTCTAAGATCCGGGCACCATTCCTGCTCCCATTAGTTCTGAGGATGTCTTTGAGGTAAATATCATCTTGGCCACTAAGAGGGTAACAGAAAAACCTTTTATCTAGTGGACAGGAAAGAGTTTTGGTCTCGAGGATGCCGACTTACTCACTACCCCGGCTGCCCGTCTGTGTCTTTTGCCTATGCTCCCACTCCCCACAATCTGCGCACGTCTGGCAGATTCCCTGTCAGCATGTTTAGGACATGTATGCTTCCTTTCGCTTAAAAAAACAGTGTGCATCCAGCCAATAGCTGGGAGACACTTACTACTTAAGGCACCTCCACCTGTTGGGAGGTACCTGAGCAACAATTGTGCTAGTTAGTCAATGCTTATATGTCTGTTGTTACATGCCCTTGTCCGCCTGCTCTGATCCAGACCCTGCTTTGTTTAACCTTTATTCTGCTTGCATTCCTGACCTGTCTGCTATCCAGAAGCTGCACAGTCTGAAACTGTACCAGTGAACTTCGTGTCTTCTATAAGAAGCCGCACAGTCTGAACTAGTACCAGTGGCCATCTTGTCTGCTATTCTTAAGCTGCATAGTCTGAACTTGCACCAGTGGCCATTCTCTCTGCTATCCAGAAGCTGCACAGTCTGTACTATTACTAGTGGCTGTCCTGTCTGCTATCCAGAAGCTGCACAGTCTGAACCTGTATCAGTGACCATTCTGTCCTGCCTGGGACATACAATCCAACCAGAGTCTCTGGCCCTTGAACTCTACCCTGTAATGGTACCTGAGAGCTACCAGCTGCACAAGCCTGACCTTACCATCAGAGGCTACAGTGAATACTAGGTAGCTGCTTAGTCATACCCCTCCAGGGTAAGCCCGGCTGTAGTACAGTGGGACCACGATCCACAGTTATTACATCCTGATTCATCCTATGGCGACTTTCTTCAAAATCTGTGGGAAACCCAGTTTTCTATCCTTAAGACTGTGTCCCATAAGACAAACGATGCAGACAAAAAGAGAGGATCACCACCTCAGTATCACCCCAGAGATAAGGTCTGATTGTCTTCTCAGGACATACGGCTGAAGATGCCTTCATACAGGTTTGCTCTTTGGTCTATTCAAGATTTTCAGACAGGTCAACACAGTATAACCTTCATCTATCGCCCAGTCTTGAATCCTGTAATCCTGAATCGGTTCTTCAAGATTCACTCCACTGTCCCTCCATCTGCCTAGAGGTTCTTCGGACATATTTGAGGTAAAGGACTTTTGGATTCTAAGAAGGTCCGAGGAGAGATCTTCTATTTGATGAACTGGAGAAAGGTCTTGGGAGCTTGCTGGGAACATCCTCATTCCTGCCATTCTCGAGAGGTTCCTCCAATGGTCTGGCCAAAAAGGAGGGGGCATAAGGGAGGAGTACTGTCACGGTGGCAACTCGCATGATGTCTCAGTGCCATTCCCATTTACTGTGTGGTTTCCCATGGCGGGCTGCTCCTCTGATTTTATCTCATCCTGCACTCCTCTGCAATGCTACTAATTCATGCTGCTTCCACTTTGCCTTAGGGGGCGTGACCAGTCTCTGCAGGAACTTAACCCTACTCTGCAGGGCTGCATTTAGGCAAAGTGGGGCCCTAGGCAAAGTTTAAAATGGGGCCCCAAATGCTAACATATTGCACATCACACAGAAGCATTTTAGTTGTATTTACATTCGCTGAGTTCAGGCCGCTAAATGAGTGTGATCGACAATATTGAAATCGTTCAACGCTTGTTTCCTGGCCTCTTTCCACCATCTGGGAATGAATGATGGGGACAGAACAATCACTAATAGATCAGTAACAGATCACCATACAGGATCATGTTATCAGCAGCATATCTACAGTTTACACCAGCGATGTGCTGCTGAGAACAATGATTTTTGTTTCGACATAAACAATCCAATCACTCGATGAATATGAAGCATTTTGCTTGTTTAGTATAATACACCACATAGTCCTCCATATATTATAATGTGCACCACAGTCCTCCACATTGTAAAATGCACACCCTATAGTCCTCAATATAATATAATATGCCACATAGTCCTCTATATAGTATAATACACTCAGTCCTCCATATAGTATTATGCACTTCCCATAGTCCTCCATATAGTATAATACATTCCTCATAGTCCTCCACATAGTATAATACACTCCTCATAGTGCTCCATATAATATAATGCACCGCCATAGTCATCCATGTAGTACAATTCACTTCCCATAGTATAATGCACCCCATAGTTCTTCATATAGTATAATGTATTCCCCATAATCCTCGATACAGTATAATGCAGCCCACATATAGAATAATGCAGCCACCCCATAGAGCATAATGCAGCCACCCCACAGAGTATAATGGTATAATGCAACCACCCCACAGAGTATAGTGTAACCCCCTATAGAATATAATGCAGCCCCCCTCATATAGTATAATGTAGCCTCCTCATAGAGTATGATGCAATCACCCTCATAGAATATAAATATAATACAGCCACCATAGAATATAATGTAGCCCCATCCAAAAGTATGATACAATCCTCCCTCATAAAATCTAATACAGCCCCCCACGGAATATAATGTAGCCCCCATAGAATATAATACAGCACACCTCCCCATAGTATATATAATGTAGCCCCCATAATATATAACACAGCCTCCCCCATAGAATATAATGTATAATGTACCCCCCATAGTATATAACACAGCCACAAAGTATATAACACAGCCTCCACCATAAAATATAATATACCCCCAATAGTATAAAACACAGCCTCCCCCATATAATATAATATACCCCCATAGTATTTAACACAGCCTCCCCATAGAATATAATATACCCCCCAATAGTAAATAACACAGCCTCCCCTATAGAATATAATATACCCCCATAGTATTTAACACAGCCTCCCCTATAGAATATAATATACCCCATAGTATAAAACACAGCTACATACTGTAGTATATAACACAGCCTCCCCATAGAATATAATATACCCCCATAGTATACAACACAGCCTCCCCCATAGAATATAATATACCCCCATAGTATAAAACACAGCCCGCATAGTATATAACACAGCCCGCATAGTATATAGCACAGCTCGCATAGTATATAGCACAGCCCGCATAGTATATAGCACAGCCCGCATAGTATATAACACAGCCCACATAGTATATAGCACAGCCCGCATAGTATATAGCACAGCCTGCATAGTATATAGCACAGCCCGCATAGTATATAGCACAGCAAACACAGTATATAGCACAGCCCGCACAGTATATAGCACAGTCCACACAGTATATAGCACAGCCCGCACAGTATATAGCACAGCCTGCATAGTGTATAGCACAGCCCGCATAGTATATAGCACAGCCCGCATAGTGTATAGCACAGCCCGCATCTCCCCCCCGAGAATGGCTCCACAGTCCAGTACTCACTGTTATAGTGAAAAAAATCCACACTCCTCACTTCTCCTCGTGCCCGTGCTGCTCCCTGTTCCTGTCTCAGCGGCTGCACTGTCTGGCACACAGTGAGTGCGCGAACGTCATCGCGCACCCACAGTGTCAGAGGCAGAGCAGGGAATAATGGGAGAGGGAGCGTCTGCTGACGCTCTTTCCTCCATCATTGCTTTGAACTGTACTGGCAGAGGCCGGTATAGTTCAATGCGGCAGCTGGGGAGTCGGCGCTGGTGGCAGGTGGGCCCCCTGCCTCACAGGGGCCCCATAGCAGATGCATGATGTGCCACTAGCTGGGAGAGCAGGGGCCCTAGGCAGCTGCCTGGTCTGCCTGCCCCTAACGCCGGCACTGATACAGTGTCCTGTAGGGATTAGGCACCCCAGCCTATTTGATGCTAGCAAGCTTCATACAAGACAGCTCCTCCCACCACTCCTTGCTCAAACATTAGGTCCCTACCTAGTAGTCAATGTTCATGCTCGTTTCTGTATTCCGCTGACCGTCACCGCCCTGGCTAGTTTTTCTGTCCTGCCTGACCTCTCCGCTCCTGACCTCATATATAGCTTCTGATCCTGTGCTGCCTGCCCCAACAGTGGACCTTCTGACCATGTTTTTGTCTATGCCCTTGGTGTCCTGCATACCTGTGCCTCTGACCCAATGGTGAAGCTTATCCTCACCATCACAGTCTCCAGCAAAACCCAAGTATCTGCTTAGCCTCGTCCCTCCAGAGTAAGCCCAGTCCGGAGCGCACACCCACCCATTTTACAATAGGAATGAGGTCTGGAACATTACCCAAGGAGCCCCCTGGATGAGAAAATCCAAAAGATATGCTGAAGATTGGCTATAGCCCAACACTAGATAGCCACCAGCCAAATGATCACTTGGCAAACAACCCACTCTCACGACTCTTCCATAAACAGAAACTTTTGGCTTGGTCAAACTATCCTGTGTTCTCTATGCTGCTCTGGTAAAGGCTTATCTTCTGAATTCCAATGTGCCCATAATACTCTTCCCCAACATCATCAGGGAAGAGTCAGGAGGTTCCTACATAAGAGTTAGTGCGAACAAACCCGGACCAGCAGCTATGTCTGTAATCTGTGACCATCAGACAGAAGCCCTGAGAACTGTCTCTTGAATCCCAATATCCGTGGCTCTTCTTTTTATTAGTCGGCCTGGCACAATGTCATCATTGCGGCATTATGCTCATGTGACGTTATGCCAGGTCAGCTAACCAAAAGAAAAGTCACTGAGGCCGAAAGACAGGAGGAGGTTCACAGAGCTCCCATCCAACAACCACAGATTACTGACCTTGCCATTGGCCAGTGTCCTGTGAATCAATTTTTGTTAACTCTACCCCATACACATCTGTTGATCCCGTTGATATTGACTTGTTTGGATGACTTTTGTCTTATAAGTATGAAGGCCTTAAAGAGGTTGTTCAGGCTTGGGGTTCAATTCTGTAGTCACTCCAAGTGAATGCAGCTTTGGGAATCTGCACAGTGTACCGTACCTGCTGTAAGGATTTCTGGAGCTGGCGCCAGGACTGAATGTTCATGTAAACACATGCTTCTGGCCACATTCCGACTATATGTATCCAGCCTCACTCAATTCCCTTGTTTTGAGCGAGGCCATACATGCCTAGGTGGTATGTGGTCACATGTATTCAAATCGCATGCTTGTAATATATCTATATCTTATATACATACTTGTCCTCTTCCAGCGTTGGCACTGGAAATCTTGATAGTGTGCACACTGTATGCTGTGAGTATTCACAAGTCTACAGTCACATAGGGTGACTGAAGACTGGAATCCCAAGCCTGGACAACCCTTTTAAGGTCCAAACACAGGTGTCCAGAGGAAAAGCTAGGATCAAAAAAGGAAAGGATATCCGACAGGCTATTGATTTTGAATGGACATCTAAAAGGAAATTTGATCTCGCTGTTGTTATCCACAAGCCCATAGGGGTTTTTCTCAGATGAGTCATCAAGGTCTGATCCACCATGCCCAACCCACCAACAGTTCACTCAGTATTTTGACTACTTTTCACAGCACCAACAGACCCTAAAGTGCTGAACAAGGAAGGCCTCTATCACTGGAAAAATCAGTACTGGTGCTATCGGTGTCCATGTGTGTGTGTGTGTACGTGTGTAACATACGTTTGGCATTCATGTGCCATCCATATATCAGTGTGACACTTACTGGCACCTGGGAAGAAGCAGTACAGTTAGTGCTGTTCCCAAACGCTGGGTGCTGAATGCAGCTTTCATCATTGTCGCCTAGTCTCTCTGCGATCAACAAGACCAGGCAATGCTGATGAGACTTATAGTCAGCAGCGGCCGTCTGTTCATCTCACGTATATAATAAATAATTGATTTTAAAAAATTGCACGGGGTCCCCCTTAGTTTTCATAACCAGCTGAGGAAAAGCCGACAGCTGGGGGCTGATGTTAATATTCTGGGAAGGGGCCAATAGCCATAAAGATTCAAAGCGATTAATAACAGTTCACAGATGTTTGCTGTGCCTTTACTGGTTGCTATAGGGGACCCCAAAAAAATGCCGTGGAGTCACCCCTATATTTACTAATCATCAAAGGCTAAATAGACAGCTGAGGGCTGATATCAATAGACTGGGATGAAGCCATGGATATTGTCCCCCTCCCAGACTAAGAACATCAGCCCTCAGCTACCCCAGAAATGGCACATCCATTAGATGCTGTAATTTTGGTGTGTAGCCTCCGCTCTTGCCACTTTCCCTGGTGCTGTGGCAAGTGGGTCAATAGCTATGGAGTTGACGTGATATGTTTTATGTCCGCTGACTAGTGATAAGCAAACGTGATCAGATAAGGTCTTATTTGAGTATGCTCGGGTGCTAACCTGCTTGTTTTGCAATCCCTGCCGAAGACTCCTGCTTAGTACTCGAGTTTGCTCGGATAAGACCTTATCCGAGCACGTTGGCTCATCACTAGCGCTGACATGAAGCCGAGGGGTTAGTAATGGAGAGGTGTCTGTCAGACACCCCCATTACTAACCCATAGTCAAATTTAATAAAGACATACACAGAGTAAAGTCCTTTAGTTGAAATTAGCACTCCCTTACCCTCTTTTACCCATTTATTAACCAAAAAATAAAAATAAAAAAAATAAAGGTATTCTCACCTTTCCGCTGATAATCCATAATGCTCATGTCCCACGGTGATCCCCTACTCAGCTGCATCCAGACGGCGCGGTAAGTGGTGACATCAGTGATGCATCCGTTCAGCACACCAGCTGGAACACACTGAGCTGAGCATGAGAACGCGGCTCCGTGTGACCGGCGGTGACGTCATTAAGGTTACCGCTGGTCACAGGCAGTGGTTCTCACGCTGGTATGTGACACATTAATGACACACGGATGTCATCCATGTGTCATCAGTGTGCATGTGTGCGGGACATATTGCGGACCGTGCTGCTGGCAAAAAGCGGACATGTCAACATGTTTTTCACGCGGACACACGGTCCGTGGGAACACACTGACGCTTGCACAAGACCCATAGATTTGAATGGGTCTACTTGTGCAAGTGTCTCTCTGCTACCTGTGGAAACTGTCACCAGACGAATCGGAGACTTAAAGGGACTCTGTCAACTCAATTTGGCGGGACTGGTTTTGGGTCATATGGGCGGAGTTTTCAGGTGTTTGATTCACCCTTTCCTTACCCGCTGGCTGCATGCTGGCTGCAATATTGGATTGAAGTTCATTCTCTGTCCTCCATAGTACACGCCTGCGCAAAGCAAGATTGCCTTGTGCAGGCGTGTACTACGGAGGACAGAGAATGAACTTCAATCCAATATTGCAGCCAGCATGCAGCCAGCGGGTAAGGAAAGGGTGAATCAAACACCCGAAAACTCCACCCATATGACCCAAAACCAGTCCCGCCAAATTCAGGTGACAGGTTCCCTTTAAAGATGATCTCATTCAGCAGTAGTCCAAATAGTATATCTGTAGACCAACTCCTTGCGGCTAAAAGCTATCAGGCTACAGGCTATCAGTGGTCGCGTTAATTCACCATATGCACCATTGCACATACTCGAGTCCCAGCTCCACTCTACGAAGCAGTCGCAACTCAAAATGTCATGAATTTGAGGATCTTACTATTCAGATAAGGCATTCAGGTAGTAAGAAGCTTGCAGTGCTCTGCTCCGGCTGTTGTGGAGGTCCGATTTGGTGGCTGAACCAGGGTCCAGCGAGGGTTCACTTAGCTCTAATACCATGGCATGAACTGCACCAAGAAGAAAGTGCCATTTTTAATATTACTAGAGGTTAGACACTTGGAGATGTTCTCCTTAATAGGTAAGTAAAGTGTATTAACTTTTTCACATACTTCCATTAAGTGTTTGCTCCAAGTTTCTTTAGCATTTATGGTTGGGTGATATAAAAGCAAGCAAAATACTAAGTAAAAATAACACCTGTAACGCACTTTGTACGCAGTACAGACGCATAGGTAAGTGCTCGTTTTGCCTTATATAGAAGTAAAAATGCTGTATTTTGTATTTTGTGCTTAGTCTAATGTCTCTTGTGGGTATGAGTCCTGTATCTTCTCATCTGAGAGAATCGGGTCCTGTATCTTCTCATCTGAGAGAATCGGGTCCTGTAGCTTCTCATCCGAGAGAATCGGGTCAATTATGAGCAAAATTTCTCCATCTTCTCTATTCTGTGAGTCCAAGTGCAGTGATAATTTCCATGCACATATACACTTAAATGGGTGCGTGACATCTGATTTCTTCTCTTGTCGAATCAGTATGAGGGAAAAAGAAACGCCCCATAGTATGACATTGGTCTGAGTGCTAGCCGATAAAACATGATGAGCCCTTAGTCACATACATCTTAGCATTAAACGTTTACAAATTTTGCGGAACTAATGCAAAAAAAAGCAATTCTTCCATTGTTTTTTACATTTTTTTCCTTCCACTTTATAGTATAAATAACCCGTACAATTTGTTCTTTTTTTAAGGTTAATTTTAATCAGTAAATATTGCTTTTCTAGAATAAAAAAATATGTTTAGTCTTAATTTTTCAGCTTTGTTACACTTTATTTTTTTGTTGCACTTGAGAAAATTTTAATCATGATTTTTAGTTTTAAGAAATAATGCAATTTCTGTATGTTTGCGGAGTATGTTGGCGCTATATAAAATAAAATTATTATTGTTAATTGAATCACATCACAAACTTTTTCTTCCTCTATAAGGTCTCATTCAGACATCTCTTTTCGCATTTAAAAAAACAAGATTTTTTTTAGCAGTAAGCTGGATCCAATTTTTCCATTTTTGGTCTTTGCGTCCTATTTGACCATCAGTTTGGAATCTGTTTTTTCTCATAAGCAAAAACAAAATTCTAAAATTAGTTTTAAAAAATCTAAAACCCTTGTAAAAAATGGACATCACTCTGATGACACACGGATGGCGGCTGAGTGATGTTTGTTTTATTGACGGAACCGTTCACTTTAATGGGTGACATTGATATGCAAATCGGATCAATAACCTGACATGTCTCCATTTAGTTTTCCAGGGAAACTATTTAAAAAAAAACAAAAAACAGACATGTGAACAGTCCCCAAGACTATATCGGGTACATGGTCGATCCGTGAAAAGCCAGGAGACAACAGGTAAAAGAATATTGGTCTAAATGAAGCCTTAGCTACTGTGGTATCAACTAAGAGATTGAAATAAGTTTTCACGTTATGGGTTTACAATAATTTTTGAAAAATCGTTTAGAAAATGTTGAGTTTCTTTCTGAAACTTTAAAAAACAAAAGCAAACACATTTTGGTAAAAGTAGAAAATGGCTTTAGATTAACGATCAATTTCGGGGCCTTATTGGAGGAGTTTTTCTATTCCGGTGGAGCGTTTCTTGAAGCTGTTTTGAAGACTTTCGGAAACGTTTTACATAGTTATTAAGGTTGAAGGAAGACTATAAGTCCATCTAGTTCAACCCATAGCCCAACCTAACATGCCCTAACATGTTGATCCAGAGGAAGGCAAAAAAACCCATGTGGCAAAGAGTAAGCTCCACATTGGGGAAAAAAATTCCTTCCCGACTCCACATACGGCAATCAGACTAGTTCCCTGGATCAACGCCCTATCAAGGAATCTAGTATATATACCCTGTAACATTATACTTTTCCGGAAAGGCATCCAGTCCCCTCTTAAATTTAAGTAATGAATCACTCATTACAACATCTTTGGAAGAGATTTTTTTCTGGAGAGTTCTGACCGTAGAATGCCTGTGGAGCAGATTCCATCAGAATCGTTCTTTTGTGACATACGTTTTTTCCAAACTCAAAAGTAGAAAGACAAATTCAAAAACACTGTAAAGCAAAGAGGAGTAACAAAAAAATGAATATGATGGGTCTTTCAATCGCTTTTAGGCAATTTTTATGACATTTTTTTTAAGAGAAGGTCCGTTTCTAAAAATGAAATCTGCAGAAAGCAAAATGTTGAATTTCCAGGAACGTAGTTTCACTTGCAAGACTTCAAGGTCAATCATAAGGACAATGGCTATAATTATTTTTCTTAAGGATTTGGAAGCATTGTTTATCTGGTGACTGTATACTATTGATCTGGGCATCGCTGGTATTATCTGGACACTATATTGGACCTTGAATGACTGTATGAAAACGTTTTTTATACTGCTTCGTGGCCAAAACCTTATTGAGATATCTGTGCAACTACACAGACTGGTCACTGGTCTCCTGACCAGAACTTGACAGCGTCATAGACACAGACCAAGTCTCAGCCCGATATCTGAATGAGGTTTAAAAGAAGCCAAAAACATCATGATGGTCAAAGTTGAGAAAGTGTATCTCAAGTTTTTAATCAGTATGAACATTTCTGTTCTAGGGCCTCAAGGCTTACAGTTGGTGGTATAGAAATAGCACTGTCATGCTACACTTTTTGACATGTGGTTGTCTCTGTGTTGCATTCCGGAAATCTTTTTAATTTTTGGGAATTTAGATTTTCTTGGTAACGTTCCTCTCAGGTACACGTAGATATGGGAACCTCCTCCCCCTGTCATCGCTTCTCATAAGATCACTAATGTCGGCCCCGATCCCCTACTCAAGACAATAATTGTTTTACATCATACAGGAGCGGGCTAAGAAAGATATGTTACAAATTCTTTCGGCCCACACCTGTTTGCTTTAGAAATGAATGCCAATTTCTTTTCCCTTCTGTCGCCACTGACCCCAAACTGGAATTTTCTAACATCAAAACATAAATACGTTGAAGACGTCAAGCTCACAATGACACTGAGATTGTCGGAGCAAAGATATCTCCTTAGTGCGACGAAGACAGATGGAGCCGTGACGTGATAATGGGTCCGACATGTTCATTGTGCGTGATACAAAGAGTTTTTGAGTACGCAGCGAGTAAAATATTAATGATGTTACAGGGTCATGTGATGTTTATGGAGACGGCACAGCCAGCTGAAGGAAATACTAAATCTAATGCTTACATATTATTAAAATTGTTGTCTTCGGTTGTGTTTTCTCATGTAACTATTCACTTAAAAACATCTTGAAGTTTTGCAGTCTTCTAATTACCCACTAGAGTAGAAAATATTCTGATTTCCTGTTGTCTGTAGCTCACTTATTAGCTTTGCTGCATAGGCTGAGACAGAATGATATGAGTCATTTCATTCCCATTAGAATGTGGAGAATTTAAGATAACTATCTTGTAATTCCGTGTGCCTAGATAGGGCATCATACTGAGGGGGTAATATACCTTTATGTGTAGAGGACTTCTTAGGCAACATCATACTGTGTGTGGGGGAATGTACTGGGGGAACATCATACTTTGTGTGGGGAATGTACTGGGGGAACATCATACTTTGTGTGGGGAATGTACTGGGGGAACATCATACTTTGTGTGGGGAATGTACTGGGGGAACATCATA
The DNA here is from genome assembly GCF_032444005.1 of Ranitomeya imitator. NCBI lineage: Eukaryota > Metazoa > Chordata > Amphibia > Anura > Dendrobatidae > Ranitomeya > Ranitomeya imitator. The sequence continues at coordinate 30,144,037 of NC_091284.1, forward strand.
CTGTGTGGGGGGATTGTACTGGGGAACATCATACTATGAGTGAGAAATGTACTGGGGGAACCTCATACTGTGTGTCGGGAATGTACTGGGGGAAGATCATTCTGTGTGTGGGGAATGTACTGTGGGGACATCATACTATGAGTGGGAAATGAACCGTGGGGGAATTATACTGCTTGTAAAGGAAAGTACTTTGGGGACATCATACTGTGTGTGGAGGAATTTAATGTGAGGACATCATACTTTGTGCTGGGAAATTTAATGTGTGGGGGAGAAATACTCTTTGGGGGCATCATACTGTGTGGGGCATGATTGTGTGTACGAGCTATGAAAAAATATATTGTGGATAATGAGAAGTGAAAAAAGAATGCTGTCAACACTACGCTGAGATAGCATTCTCAATAATTTCTTCAAATAAAATAGAGGGCTTTTTAGCCTATTTGTCACTTTATTTTAAGATTTTACCAATCTCCTCATCAGGACATAATGTGACATCAGTAAAAACAAATATAAATAGTAAAGAAAATGGTAAATGGAAAGAAATGGACTGGTCAGAGTTTAATAAATACAGCTCTGGCAAAATATTAAGAGACCACCACATCAAAACCCTGTCATGGGCAGCCCAATCTCCAGACCTGAACCCCACGAAACGCATATAAATAAAGTCTATTCTCTACTACTTCTATTTGGACTTCTCTGGTACATTATCCTGACAGGCGAGCAGCGCAGTCTGATGCCCCATTCTCTTCATCTAGCCAAGGATCATCACATCGGGGCTTGCAGCAGCCGCCAATGCTAAGTGCAGTGGTTGTGTCTTACACAACCATAATAGGTGAGTGAATTTATACTATCTCTCACGAATATTCCCTTATCTCGGATAAGACCCCATGTGCGCTCTATATTCTTTCTAGCTACCTTGACACTTTATACAATGTCATTCAGATTGATTAAAATGGTTATACATACACTTGTTTGTTCAGTTAAATATTATATATGTACAGTGGGTACGGAAAGTATTCAGACCCTTTTAAATTTTTCACTCTTTGTTTCATTGCAGCCATTTGGTAAATTCAAAAAAGTTCATTTTTTTCTCATTAATGTACACCCTGCACCCCAGCAGAAATGTAGAAATTTTTGCAAATTTAATAAAAAAGAAAAACTAAAATATCACATGGTCATAAGTAATCAGACCCTTTGCTCAGACACACATATTGAAGTCACATGCTGTCCATTTCCTTGTGATCCTCCTTGAGATGGTTCTTCTCCTTCATTGGAGTCCAGCTGTGTTTAATTAAACTGATAGGACTTGATTTGGAAAGGCACACACCTGTCTATATAAGACCTCACAGTTCACAGTGCATGTCAGACCAAATGAGAATCATGAGGTCAAAGGAACTGGCCAAGGAGCTCAGAGACAGAATTGTGACAAGGCACAGATCTGGCCAAGGTTACAAAGGAAATTCTGCAGTACTCAAGGTTCCTATGAGCACAATGGCCTCCATAATCCTTAAATGAAAGAAGTTTGTGACCACCAGAAGTCTTCCTAGACCTGGCCATCCTGCCAAACTGAGCAATCATGGGAGAAGAGCCTTGGTGAGAGAGGTAAAGAAGAACCCCAAGATCACTGTGGTTGAGCTCCAGAGATGCAGTAGGGAGATGGGAGAAAGTTCCACATAGTCACCTATCACTGCAGCCTCCACTAGTCGGGCCTTTATGGCAGAGTGGCCCAATGGAAGCCTCTCCTCAGTGCAAGACACATGAAAGCCCGCATAGAGTTTACTAAAAAACACATGAAGGACTCACCGATTATGAGAAATAAGATTCTCTGGTCTGATGAGATGAAGATAGACCTTTTTGGTGATAATTCTAAGCTTTATGTGTGGAGGAAACCAGGCACTGCTCATCACCTGCCCAATACAATCCCAACAGTGAAACATCCTGCTATGGGGGTGTTTTTCAGCTGCAGGGACAGGACGATTGGTTGTCATTGAAGGAAATATGAATGCGGCCAAGTACAGAGATATCCTGGATGAAAACCTCTTCCAGAGTGCTCTGGACCTCAGACTTGGCCGAAGGTTCAACTTCCAACAAGACAATGACCCTAAGCACACAGCTAAAATAACAAAGGAGTGGCTTCAGAACAACTCTGTGACCATTCTTGACCGGCCCAGCCAGAACCCTGACCTAAACCCAACTGAGCATCTCTGGAGAGACCTGAAAATGGCGTCCACCAACATTCACCATCCAACCTGACGGAACTGGAGAGGATCTGCAAGGAGGAATGGCCGAGGATCCCCAAATCCTGGGGTGAAAAACTTGTTGCATCATTCCTAAGAAGACTCATGGCTGTACTATCTCAAAAGCGTGCTTCTACTCAATACTGAGCAAAGGGTCCGAATACTTATGTGATATTTCAGTTTTTCTATTTTAATAAATTTGCAAAAATTACTACATTTTTGTTTTTTTACAGTCAAGATGTTGTGCAGAGTGCACATTAATGAGAAAAAATTAACTTTTTTGAATTTACCAAATGGCTGCAATGAAACAAAGTGTGAAAAATGTAAAGGGGTCTGAATACTTTCCGTACCCACTGTATATATATATATATATATATATATATATATATATATATATGCAAAAAATATGTGAACAGATCACATATGAAATTTTGGGGTGATGTAACATGGGGCAGCAAATGAACCTGATTTAATAAATGGGTTTCTCTATGATACTTCCTTATATAATGATAAAATGCCAAATATTTTGCCATATTGAAGGAAATCTAATCAAACCACAGAAGCCAGGCTTAAAAACTGGTCAGAGAGCAACATTTCTGACAGTAATTCCATGGTACCTATTTTATGACCCATAACATCAGAACCAGGATCCCTATTCCTCCAAGGTGAACATCCAAACCAAACTTCATAACTTTCCCCAAAGAATTAACACCTGTAGTCATGTGTCTATGGCATTTTGGAGTCTAATAAGGGTCTTTAGTTAAAAAAAAAAACAGTGCCACTCTTGTCTATAGGATATGTTAGGTATTGCAGGCATTGAGTGAGTTGCAGTACCACCCAAGTCTACTGCAAAAGACTGGTGCTATTTCTAAGGGGGTAAAAAATCTTTCTTCTAAGTCTGGGAAAACCCAACAACTTCTGTTTCCATGTACAGTAGCTGAAGTATACACATTTGCTGCATATTCACCTTGTACTGTGACTTGTAGTAAATCATGTCCATGACTTCAGGGTAAATACATCACGCTGTCACTCCAAATAAACTAACGAGTGCACGTACGGTTTATTTGGCGACAGTTCAGTGCTAAAAATAACTGTTCTGGAAATTACTGTACCTTATTGTGTATGGATAATAATTATGAGAATTCAATACTTGCGGACGTCCATTTTGACGTCAGTCGACCTGGACACTGGGGAAGTCTGGTTTCGAACTGGAAAGTCAGGTATTGACAAGCTACGTCCTTCTTACTGTAGTTTTGGTGCTATCTGGACACAAAAAAAAAGTGACTGATTCAAAAACATAATTGAGTTCCATAATGTCGGTTTTTGCAATCACAGAGATACCAGTCGAACCAAAGTCCTGGGCACGAGGTTGTCCATAATCCATCTGCCACATAAAAAGCCACCAACAAAAAAAAATTGGATATGGTACGTAGAGAACTGGGACCCACAAGAATAGAAATATACTTGACAAACAAACTACTCCATGTGGGGTGAGAAGGCCAGAATGTGGTGCCTCTCCTCTCGCTTTCTATTCCTCGTAGGCCGTCACGACCAGGTGGTAATCCCTCTTTTTTTATATCATTATAGTAAAGTTTATTGAAAACATTTTTTTTTGCAAGCAATTGCCATAAATAGGTTGTCTCGTCTGATTTGAAAAATGTAATTTCCAATTAAGTCAGAAGACGGTAAACTAGAATATACTTACTATCCCTACCAGAACCTTTGGGAGACTCCTGGTAAAAGAGAAGATGTCTGGGGGTCTTGAGCCATTTGAGCTAATCACCTTAAATACCAATCAAAGACAAAGTTTCTCTATCATTTAGTGCCTCAAACATAACAGTCCTTTTGGTTCCTGTGTCTCAGGTTCCGCAACTCTGGTCCTCAAGAACCACCAACAGGTCATGTTTTCAGGATTCCTTTAGTAATTGCATCACCTGGACAGACAACAATTCCATCACCTGTAAGATACTAAAGAAATCCTGAAAGCATGACCTGTTGGTGGGTCTTGAGGAAAGGAGTTGAGGAACATTGCTGTGTCTGAAAAGGTGTGTTTGTCCAGTAGCCGATCCTGATCTTTCCTCATGAACCCAGCTGGTATTTCTGACTATGACTTCCTGTCTGCTACTGACCCTGACCTTTCTCCATCAACCTGGCAAGTGTTCCTGACTGTCATTTTTGTCTGCTGCCAATCCTGTCCTTTCCCCATCAATTTAGCTTGTGTTACTGACCATGTATTTTTTTTGTCTACTGCTGATCCTGACTTTCCCCATCAACCCAGCTGGTGTTCCTGACTATTTATTCTTATCTGCTGCCCATCCTGACCTTTCACCATCAGCCCAGCTTGTGTTCCTAACTATTCTTATCTACTGCCCATCCTGACCTTTTCCCATCAACCCAGCTTGGGTTTCTGACTATGTTTTCCTGTCTGCTGCTGATCCTGGGCTTTCCCCATCAATCTAGCATATTTTTCTTATCATTTCTTCTTGTTCGCTGCTGATCCTGACCTTTCCTCATCAACTCACTTAGTGTTCTTGACCATGTCTTCTTATCTGCTGCTTCTCCTGACTTCCCCCATCAAGTCAGCTGTTGTTTGTGACTATGTTTTCCGTCTGCTGCCGATCCTGAACATTCCCCATCAATCTAGATTGTTTCCTGACAATTTCTTCTTGTCCGCTGCCGATTCTGACCTTTCCTCATCAACCCAACTAGTGTTCCTGTCCATGTTTTCTTGTCTGCCGCCAGTTCTGACCTTTCCCCATCAACCTGGCTTGTGTTGGTGACCATGTCTTTTTGTCTGCTGACAATCCTGTCCTTTTCCCAACAACACAGCTTGATACCTGACCATTTCTTCTCACGTCTTCTTGTCTGTCATCTATTTTGACCTCTCCCCAGCTTCCTGTATGCAGCCTTGGTAACAAAACCTACCCACTAAAAGTCAGCAGTCACTCTATGTGACTGCGATCTGTCAAGTTGTGACGGTGTGTGATGTACGTGCAGTAACAATTCCCTCTGTATGCCTCATGTCAGTGGGTGGTAATGTAATTGCATGTATGCACGTGCCGACTAAACTCCTGCACTTTTGTCAATAGTAGAGAATTGATCATTAGTCAACACTTGACCACAAATGTGCAAATTGCGCTTTCACTGGGCATACATGGGGAATTGTGACTGCGTGGGCATTACACACCATTGTGATTTGGCATTCTGAGGTCATATAGTCACTGCAGACTTTTCATTTCATCCTGGAGAACCCCTTTAACCCCTTCGCGACATGCGCCGTACTAGTACTGCGCTGCCGGCACTGCATTTGTGCCAGCAGCAGTACTAGTACGGCGCACCGATCACCGCGGTCTCGCGCTGAGCGCCGCGGTGATCGGGTGCGGGTGTCAGCTGTATATGACAGCTGACACCCCGCAGCAATGCCCACGATCGGCAGTAGCGCCGATCGCGGGCATTTAACCCCTCTGATGCCGCTGTCAGTAGTGACAGCGGCATAGAGGGGGATCGCGCAGGGACGGGGGCTCCCTGCGCTCTCCCACCGGAGAAACGCGATGATGAGATCGCGTTGCTCCGGTGACCCGGAAGGAGTCCCCGGATCCAAGATGGCCGCCGGACTCCTTCCGTGTCATGAAATGACATGGCTAGCCGGCGCCTGCTGAGAGTTGCTGAGAGCAGGCGCCGGAAAGCCAGCTAAGCTTGTCTGTCAGATCGTTGATCTGACAGAGTGCTATGCACACTGCCAGATCAGCGATCTGATCTAATACAGTGATGTCCCACCCTGGGACAATGGTAGAAAGTTAAAAAAAAAAAAAAAATTGCCAAAAAAAAAAAATTTCCCAGTAAATCCATTTATTTATGTAAATTAAAAAAAAACAATAAAAGTACACATATTTGGTATCGCCGCGTCCGTACCGACCCGCTCTATAAAACTTTCCCACTAGTTAACCCCTTCAGTGAAAAAAAAAAAAAAACAAGGCAAAAAACATTGCTTTATTATCATACAGGCGAACAAAAAGTGGAATAACACGCGATCAAAACAACGGATATAAATAACCATGGTACCGCTGAAAACGTAATCTTGTCCCGCAAAAAAAAAGCCACCATACAGCGTCATCAGCAGAAAAATAAAAACGTTATAGCTCTCAGAATAAAGCGATGCAAAAACAATAATTTTTTTATATAAAATAGTTTTTATTGTGTAAAAGCGCCAAAACATAAAAAAATGATATAAATGAGGTATCGCTGTAATCGTACTGACCTGAAGAATAAAGCTTCTTTATCAATTTTACCACACGCCCCCCCCTAAAAGAATTTCAGGAATTGCTGGTTTTTGTTCATTCCGCCTCATAAAAATCGGAATAAAAAGCAATCAAAAAATGTCATCTGCCCGAAAATGTTACCAATAAAAACGTCAACTCGTCCCGCAAAAAACAAGATCTCATATGACTCTGTGGGCCAAAATATGGATAAATTATAGCTCTCAAAATGTGGTGATGCAAAAACTATTTTTTGCAATAAAAAGCGTCTTTTAGTGTGTGACGGCTGCCAACCCTAAAAATCCGCCAAAAAAATGCTATAAAAGTAAATCAAACCCCCCTTCATCACCCCCTTAGTTATGGAAAAATAATAAAATGTAAAAAAATGTATTTATTTCCATTTTCCCATTAGGGTTAGGACTAGGGTTAGGGCTAGGGTTAGGGTTGGGGTTGGGATTAGGGTTAGGGTTGGGGTTGGGGCTAGGGTTAGGGTTACCATTGGGATTAGGGTTAGGGGTGTGTTTGGATTAGGGTTTCAGTTATAATTGGGGGGTTTCCACTGTTTAGGCACATCAGGGGCTCTCCAAACGCGACATGGCGTCCGATCTCAATTCCAGCCAATTCTGCTTTGAAAAACTAAAACACTGCTCCTTCCCTTCTGAGTTCTCCTGTGCGCCCAAACAGTAGTTCCCCCCAACATATGGGGTATCAGCGTTCTCAGGACAAGTTGGACAACAACTTTTGGGGTCTAATTTGTCCTGTTACCCTTGGGAAAATAAAAACGTGGGGGCTAAAGTATCATTTTCGTGGAAAAAAAAATATTTTTTATTTTCACGGCTCTGCGTTATAAACTGTAGTGAAACACTTGTTGGTTCAAAGCTCTCACAACACATCTAGATAAGTTCCTTGGGGGGTCTAGTTTCCAATATGGGGTCACTTGTGGGGGGTTTCTACTGTTTAGGTACATCAGGGGCTCTGCAAATGCAACATGACACCTGCAGTCCATTCCATCTAAGTCTGCATTTCAAACGGTGCTCCTTCCCTTCCGAGCTCTGCCATGCACTCAAACGGTGGTTCCCCCCAACATATGGGGTATCAGCGTACTCAGGACAAATTGGACAATAACTTTTGTGGTCCAATTTCTCCTGTTACCCTTGGCGAAAAAAAAAATTGCGGGCTAAAACATCATTTTGTGGAAAGAAAAATGATTTTTTAATTTTCACACCGCTACATTCTAAACTTTAGTGAAACAATTGGGGGTTAAAAGTGCTCACCACACATCTAGATAAGTTCCTTAGGGGGTCTTCTTTCCAAAATGGGGTCACTTGTGGGGGGTTTCCACTGTTAAGGCACGTCAGGGGCTCTCCAAATGCGACATGGGTTCCGATCTCAATTCCAGCCAATTTTGCATTGAAAAGTCAAATGGCACTCCTTCCCTTCCGAGCTCTGCCATGCGCTCAAACAGTGGTTTATACCCATATATGAAATATCGGTGTACTCAGGACAAATTGCACAACAACTTTTGGGGTCCAATTTATCCTGTTATCCATGGGGAAAAAAAATTGGGGGCAAAAAGATCATTTTTTGTGAAAATAAGAATTTTTTTTTACAGCTCTACATTATAAACTTCTGTGAAGCACGTGGATGTTCAAAGTGCTCACCACATATCTAGATTAGTTCCTTAGAGGGTCTACTTTCCAAAATGGTGTCATTTGTGGGGGTTTCCACTGTTTAGGCACGTCAGGGGCTCTCCAATCGTGACATGGGCTCCGATCTCAATTCCAGCAAATCTTGCATTGGAAAGTCAAATGGCGCTCCTTCCCTTCCGAGCTCTGCCATGTGCCCAAACAGTGGTTTACCCCCACATATGGGGTATCGGCGTACTCAGGACAAATTGTACAACGACTTTTGTGGTCCAATTTCTCCTGTTACCCTTGGTAAAATGAAACAAATTGGACCTGAAGTAAAAATTTTGTGAAAAAAAAGTTAAATGTTAAATTTTTTTTAAACATTCAAAAAATTCCTGTGAAGCACCTGAAGGGTTAATAAACTTTTTGAATGTGGTTCTGAGTACCTTGAGGGGTGCAGTTTTTAGAATGGTGTCACTTTTGGGCATTTTCTGTCATATAGACCCCTCAAAGTCACTTCAAGTGTGAGGTGGTCCGTAAAAAAAATGGTTGTGCAAATTTTGTTGCAAAAATGAGAAATCGCTGGTCAACTTTTAACCCTTATAACTCCCTAACAAAAAAAAATTATGTTTCCAATATTGTGCTGATGTACAGCATACATGTGGGAAATGTTGTTTATTAACTATATTGTGTGATATAACTCTCTAATTTAAGGGCATAAAAACTAAAATTTTGAAAATTGCTAATATTTCATAATTTCTGACAAATTTTTGATTTTTCACAAATAAATGCAAGTCATATCGAAGAAGTTTTACCACTTTCATGAAGTACAATATGTCACGAGAAAACAATGTCAGAATCACCAAGATCCGTTGAAGCGTTTCAGAGTTATGACCTCATAAAGTGACAGTGGTCAGAATTGTAAAAATTGGCCCTGTCACTTAGGTGAAAACAGGCTTTGGGGTGAAGGGGTTAAGGGTATAGAAGACATCATTTCTTAGGGTACCGTCTCACAGTGGCACTTTTGTCGCTACGACGGTACGATCCGTGACGTTCCAGCGATATCCATACGATATCGCTGTGTCTGACACGCAGCAGCGATCAGGGATCCTGCTGAGAATCGTACGTCGTAGCAGATCGTTTGGAACTTTCTTTCGTCGCTAGATCTCCCGCTGTCATCGCTGGATCGGTGTGTGTGACACCGATCCAGCGATACGTTCGCTTGTAACCAGGGTAAACATCGGGTTACTAAGCGCAGGGCCGCGCTTAGTAACCCGATGTTTACCCTGGTTACCATCGTAAATGTAAAAAAAAAAAAAAACAGTACATACTTACATTTCGGAGTCCGTCAGGTCCCTTGCCGTCTGCTTCCCGCAGTGCACTGACTGCCGGCCGTAAAGTGAAAGCAGAGCACAGCGGTGACGTCACCACTGTGCTGTGCTTTCACTTTACGGCCGGCAGTCAGTCAGTGCGGGAAGCAGACGGCAAGGGACAGACACCGGAATGTAAGTATGTACTGTTTGTTTTTTTTTACGCTGGTAACCAGGGTAAACATCAGGTTACTAAGCGCGGCCCTGCACTTAGTAACCCGATGTTTACCCTGGTTACCCGGGGACCTCGGCATCGTTGGTCGCTGGAGAGCTGTCTGTGTGACAGCTCTCCAGCGACCACACAATGACTTACCAACAATCACGGCCAGGTCGTATCGCTGGTCGTGATCGTGGGTAAATCGTATAGTGTAACGGTACCCTTAGGCTCCACATCCTTGTTTATCCCCAAGCCAAATCCATTACTGACCCAGTGTCCTCACTTCTATTTACCAAGTTACAGATGGCTACATTCAATGGGCTTTTGGAGCTCTGTATCTGAAAAATTAAGCTCCGACATTTGCAAAAATGTATCAAGAAATAAATCAGCACAAACTATTGAACCTAACTATAAATTATATACTCACTTATGGGTCTTCCCCAGCATATTCTTGTGTGGCTCTGCCTACAAGACATCCAATATGAGCGAATACCTAGATTTTTGTTTTGACTTATCCCCGACCTGCACTGGTATGGATATATATTTTCCCATCTGTATTGGGGAGCTAATTTGCATACTCTTTCCCATGAATCATTACCATACTTTATACTGGCTTAAGGAGACTAAAGGTACCTTCACACTAAACGACGCTGCAGCGATACCGACAACGATCCGGATCGCTGCAGCGTCGCTGTTTGGTCGCTGGAGAGCTGTCATACAGACAGCTCTCCAGCGACCAACGATCCCGAAGTCCCCGGGTAACCAGGGTAAACATTGGGTAACTAAGTGCAGGGCCGCGCTTAGTAACCCGATGTTTACCCTGGTTACCATCCTAAAAGTAAAAAAAACAAACACTTCATACTTACCTTCCGCTGTCTGTCTCCAGCGCTGTGCTTCTCTGCACTGGCTGTGAGCACAGCGGCCGGAAAGCAGAGCAGTGACGTCACCGCTCTGCTTTCCGGCCGCTGTGCTCACAGTGAGTACAGAGAAGCACAGCGCCGGAGGACAGACAGCGGAAGGTAAGTATGAAGCGTTTGTTTTTTTTACTTTTAGGATGGTAACCAGGGTAAACATCGGGTTACTAAGCGCGGCCCTGCGCTTAGTAACCCGATGTTTACCCTGGTTACCAGCGAAGACATCGCTGAATCGGCGTCACACACGCCGATTCAGCGATGTCAGCGGGAGAGCCAGCGACCAAATAAAGTTCTGGCCTTCTAGCCCCGACCAACGACATCACAGCAGGATCCTGATCGCTGCTGCGTGTCACACTGAACGATATCGCTAGCCAGGACGCTGCAACGTCACGGATCGCTAGCGATATCGTTTTAGTGTGAAGGTATCTTTAGTCCAAAAATTCTTACTTTATTGCTTTTCAATACAAAGGCTTCTGGATAGGAGACTTTGGAGGTCATATGTAGCCCATGGCGGTTCCCTTCAAGGAAATGTAAAGAAATAAACTTTCCCATCCAAGCTATACTGTTACATAAACTATATTTGTATGTGAGCTATTAGGCTCTTGGCAATGGATTGTGTTGTTAAGTGTATGTAAAATATGCAAGACTGAACACCTGACCAAAGAATCAGGAAACTCTATGACATTTGTTTCTAAGAAACATGGGTAACAACATATGTGACCGTTTTGGCTTCCATATTGGCTTTCACACCGCTCTCTTAGAAGTATGTCTAAGAAAAAATCTCAATAGAGTTTAAGCAAAATAGACGGAAGAGAATGACTCAAGGCCATGGTTACTGGTGTATTCGTTACAGTAGCCATGTTTAGTAGCTATAAAGTGGTCATTTAGTCACCCAGACTTCAGAGAATGGCAAAACAAACCAAATACAATATTTTTACAAATTTCTGAATTTCCTTTTCTCTGCTTAAATGAAAAAAATATATTTCATGCATTTGGTATCGCCACAATCATACTGAAAGAGAGAATCATGATCACTGGAGGTCCCGGCAAATTTGCTTATTGATCTGCTTATTGTCAAGGGAACTTTCTGGAGGACACCCTCAGGGAATCCGTCTGTAAATGGAGTCATAGAATGTGAACAATGAAGAAGAGAAATGAAATAAAATTCTGGCATACATTTCACAATTTTACTAAACATAGAAACACTGCTCCTTTTCACCTGTCAAAAAATATGTAAAATACGATTGAAATGCCATTCATTGAATCTAAAAAAAAATATAATATGGATTGTACTACCAAATTGTGGTTTCACAGAACATATTCGTCAAAGCATTGTCTGCTATAGAGAAGACTTTGCCTTATCCAAGATGGCCCTATACCCAAACTTTACGATGGGCCCCTCTTTTGGTCTTCTGGGCTCTACCAGGTGTGGGGTTGGAGAATTGTGCAGTGTATTCTCCACCAGTCATCTGTTACCCATCCACTTCTTTACCTGCCACAGCATGAGTGTATGTCACCTTTGAAAGACTGCAGCTGCATCCCCCTCCTTGCTCTCCTCCCATCTGAGTCTTCCGTTACTGTATCAGTAGCATTTTACTGAGGTCTCTGAACATTTACAGAGAAGCCGAAGTCAGGGAGGGAGAATTAGGCTTCTGAAAGGCAAAGAAGATGTCAATTTTCCATAATAAGATGAAGTACAAAATTTAGTTTATTCACATTCTACTTGTTTAACCTCTTCATGCTGCAGGGAGTTTATTTGTTGCACTTTTGTTTTTTCCTCCCATTCTTCTAAGAGCTACAACTTTTTTTAACCTTTTTAATTTTTTCATCTACAAAGACATATGAAAGGAGTTTTTTTGTGAAATGAGTAATTTTGAATGACTATGTATTTTACAAAAATATTTAGAATTGAGAGTCTTCAGTGGTTGATACCTTTTAATGGCTAACTGAAAAGATGGTAACAAACTGCAAGCTTTCGAGACTACACAGGTCTCTTCATCAGGCATAGACTAAAAGAAATTCTGAAGAATCACATATTTATGCACAACATAGCAAAGAAAAAAAAACATGGATAAGACAGGTGACATGAAGCAGAACTACCATGAGTGACAAACAGCCATGTCCACAAACATTGGACCAGTTCTCAGATAAGGAATGTTTCATTGTCCCCCGACTGGGGTCTGGCTCCTCTGCGACGACCCCTCACAGTCTGAGGGGCAAGCTCCCCAGCTCATGCAAAAAGACATAAATCCATGCGACACATAAGAAAAAAGCAGCTAAGTAAAGAAAAACGAGTGGCCATAATTACTTTTAAGAAATGAAGGTCAGTCAGTCCGAAAAATTGGGAAAACTTTGAAAGTGTCCCCAAGTGCAGTGGCAAAAACCATCAAGCGCTACAAAGAAACTGGCTCACATGAGGACCGCCCCTGGAAAGGAAGACCAAGAGTCACCTCTGCTTCTGAGGATAAGTTTATCCGAGTCACCAGCCGCAGAAATCGCAGGTTAACAGCAGCTCAGATTAGAGACCAGGTCAATGCCACACAGAGTTCTAGCAGCAGACACATCTCTACAACAACTGTTAAGAGGAGACTTTGTGCAGCAGGCCTTCATGGTAAAATAGCTGCTAGGAAACCACTGCTAAGGATAAGCAACAAGCAGAAGAGACTTGTTTGGGCTAAAGAACACAAGGAATGGACATTAGACCAGCGGAAATCTGTGCTTTAGTCTGATGTGTCCAAATTTGAGATCTTTGGTTCCAACCACAGTCACCAGACCTGAACCCAATCGAAATGGTTTGGGGTGAGCTGGACCGCAGAGTGAAGGCAAAAGGCCCAACAAGTGTTAAGCATCTCTGGGAACTCCTTCAAGATTGTTGGAAGACCATTCCCGGTGACTACCTCTTGAAGCTCATCAAGAGTATGCCAAGAGTGTGCAAAGCAGTCATCAAAGAAAAAGGTGGCTACTTTGAAGAACCTAGAATATAAGACATATTTTCAGTTGTTTCACACTTTTTTGTTAAAGGGACTCTGTCACCTGAATTTGGAGGGAACAATTTTCAGCCATGGAGGCGGGGTTTTGGGGTGTTTGATTCACCCTTTCCTTACCCGCTGGCTGCATGCTGGCTGCAATACTGGATTGAAGTTCATTCTCTGTCCTCCATAGTACACGCCTGCGCAAGGCAAGATTGCCTTGTGCAGGCATGTACTATGGAGGACAGAGAATGAACTTCAATCCAATATTGCAGCCAGCATGCAGTCAGCGGGTAAGGAAAGGGTGAGTCATACGGGTATGTCCTATCCATCTGGGGGACAGAGAGAGAGAAGTAACAAGAGTGAGGACCTTATGGGAGCTAATGCAAGTAGGGACCTACTACGTTACTGTGCGCAAGGGGAAGGCTACTGATTTCCACCTGGATAAGGGGACTCTGGAATTGCTATCAGACCGGCCGGACTCTGCCTACCCTGTCATCCGGCACTCTGGACAGTGGATGCTGAAGCCTTCAGTAAAGGTAAAGAGACTGCACCCATTGTGTCCTCGTTATTCACCGCACCTTGCACCATCCACCATCACCATCTACACTTTTGGGAAGCCCTGGGGATATACTTCACCTGTGGGAAGGTATAGCATCTAGCTGCCATTCTATCACCCCAGCGGACCACTAAGCAGCGTCGGTCACCCTGACCGAATACCACAGGTGGCGTCACGAACATTACCGTTATCTACAAACTCTGCCTTTTATTGGGCGCCCCTCATAGGGCCACAGTCCGGGTCGGGCCACCGTGACATCCTCGCTGAGGAAACTGAAGGACCCGGTACCGAGTACCCCATTGCCCTTGCATGGGGGCGATCCATTAATTCGTACTTTTGATGCCTTCAGTGTGAATTTACAATTTTCATAGTCATGAAAAAACAGAAAAATCTTTAAATGAGATGGTGTGTCCAAACTTTTGGTCTGTACTGTATATATATAGATATATATATGATTGGAAAAATTCAGAGGTTAATTAAATTATTTTTGTAGCCATTTTTGAGATCCATAACCTGTTGTCCTAGTGCTTGTTTTATGTATAGTGAGATACTGTTTTTATTGGTGCCATTTTGAAATACAGGTGACCAAAAACAGCAATTTTGGCAATTCGATTTTTTTTTTGCTTTTGTATCCATCCAATTTAATTATCTTTATATTTTCAAGGATTATTTATTTTTCATGCTTTTTCATGCTTTGCTTATATAGTGCTATCTTAAGGATCAGACTTTGTGATACAAAATCCTTTTATTTTTTATTTAGATTTATTTTTTCTTAATTTTTGTATTTGGAAAAGGAGAGTGATTCCAACATTTATAGTTTTTTGACTCTACCTTACCTTTTCTTTTAGTCCCCTATTGGTTCTTGAACTTGCAATTGTTTGCTCGCTTGTACTACAGGTACAGGTACTGCAGTATGTAATGAAATTAAAGGGGTATTCCCATCTCAAAGATTCTATGTCAATATGTAGTAGGTGTTATAATAATAATAATAGGAAATACCTTCAATTAGAAATGTACTATAGTTTTTCTGATTCAATACGTCGCTTACTGTTATGAGTGCAATCCAGTGACACAGTGTACCAGCGATGAGAGCACATACAGTGATCTGACAATAACCCAAAAACAATAGAACGAGCTCTGAGACGTGGAATCTCTGTAGACCGCAATACCTGAACCTATCCTAAACACAACTAAAGGCAGCTGTGGATTGCGCCTGACACTACCTATGCAACTCGGCACAGCCTGAGAAACTGACTAGCCTGAAGATAGAAAAATAAGCCTGGCTTTCCTCAGAGAAGTACCCCAAAGGAAAAGGCAGCTCCCCACATATAATGACTGTGAGTAAGATGAAAAGACAAAACGTAGGGATGAAATAGATTCAGCAAAGTGAGGCCCGATATTCTAGATAGAGCGAGGATAGCAAAGAGAACTTTGCAATCAAAAAACCCTAAAGCAAAAAACCACGCAAAGGGGGCAAAAAGACCCACCGTGCCGAACTAACGGCACGGCGGTACACCCTTTACGTCTCAGAGCTTCCAGCAAAACGAATAGACAAGCTGGACAAAAAAAAATAGCAACAAAAGCAAAGAAGCACTTATCTAAGCAGAGCAGCAGGCCACAGGAAAGATCCAGAAGCTCAGATCCAACACTGGAACATTGACAAGGAGCAAGGAAGACAGAATCAGGTGGAGTTAAATAACAAAGCAGCCAACAAGCTCACCAGAACACCTGACGGAGGAAGCTCAGAAGCTGCAGTACCACTTGTGACCACAGGAGTGAATTCAGCCACAGAATTCACAACAGTACCCCCCCCTTGAGGAGGGGTCGCCGAACCCTCACCAGAGCCCCCAGGCCGACCAGGATGAGCCACATGAAAGGCACGAACAAGATCTGGAGCATGGACATCAGAGGCAAAAACCCAGGAATTATCTTCCTGAGCATAACCCTTCCATTTAACCAGATACTGGAGTTTCCGTCTAGAAACACGAGAATCCAAAATTTTCTCCACAATATACTCCAATTCCCCCTCCACCAAAACCGGGGCAGGAGGCTCAACAGATGGAACCATAGGTGCCACGTATCTCCGCAACAACGACCTATGGAATACATTATGTATGGAAAAGGAGTCTGGGAGGGTCAGACGAAAAGACACAGGATTGAGAATCTCAGAAATCCTATACGGACCAATAAAACGAGGTTTAAATTTAGGAGAGGAAACCTTCATAGGAATATGACGAGAAGATAACCAAACCAGATCCCCAACACGAAGTCGGGGACCCACACGGCGTCTGCGATTAGCGAAAAGTTGAGCCTTCTCCTGGGACAAGGTCAAATTGTCCACTACCTGAGTCCAGATCTGCTGCAACCTGTCCACCACAGAATCCACACCAGGACAGTCCGAAGACTCAACCTGTCCTGAAGAGAAACGAGGATGGAACCCAGAATTGCAGAAAAATGGAGAGACCAAGGTAGCCGAGCTGGCCCGATTATTAAGGGCGAACTCAGCCAACGGCAAAAAGGACACCCAATCATCCTGGTCTGCAGAAACAAAACATCTCAGATATGTTTCCAAGGTCTGATTGGTTCGTTCGGTCTGGCCATTAGTCTGAGGATGGAAAGCCGAGGAAAAAGATAGGTCAATGCCCATCCTACCACAAAAGGCTCGCCAAAACCTTGAAACAAACTGGGAACCTCTGTCAGAAACAATATTCTCAGGAATGCCATGCAAACGAACCACATGCTGGAAGAACAAAGGCACCAAATCAGAGGAGGAAGGCAATTTAACCAAGGGCACCAGATGGACCATTTTAGAAAAGCGATCACAGACCACCCAAATAACTGACATCTTTTGAGAAACGGGAAGGTCAGAAATGAAATCCATCGAAATATGTGTCCAAGGCCTCTTTGGGACCGGCAAGGGCAAAAGCAACCCACTGGCACGTGAACAGCAGGGCTTAGCCCTAGCACAAATCCCACAGGACTGCACAAAAGTACGTACATCCCATGACAGAGATGGCCACCAGAAGGATCTAGCCACTAACTCTCTGGTACCAAAGATTCCAGGATGACAAGCCAACACCGAACAATGAAGTTCAGAGATAACTTTACTAGTCCACCTATCAGGGACAAACAGTTTCTCCGCCGGACAACGATCAGGTTTATTCGCCTGAAATTTTTGCAACACTCGCCGCAAATCAGGGGAGATGGCAGACACAATGACTCCTTCCTTGAGGATACTCGCCGGCTCAGATAAACCCGGAGAGTCGGGCACAAAACTCCTAGACAGAGCATCCGCCTTCACATTTTTAGAGCCCGGAAGGTACGAAATCACAAAATCGAAGCGGGCAAAAAATAACGACCAACGGGCCTGTCTAGGATTCAAGCGCTTGGCAGACTCGAGATAAGTAAGGTTCTTATGATCAGTCAATACCACCACGCGATGCTTAGCTCCTTCAAGCCAATGACGCCACTCCTCGAATGCCCACTTCATGGCCAGCAACTCTCGGTTGCCCACATCATAATTACGCTCAGCAGCCGAAAACTTCCTGGAAAAGAAAGCACATGGTTTCAACACTGAGCAACCAGAACCTCTCTGTGACAAAACCGCCCCTGCTCCAATCTCAGAAGCATCAACCTCGACCTGGAATGGAAGAGAAACATCTGGTTGACACAACACAGGGGCAGAACAAAAACGACGATTCAACTCCTGAAAAGCTTCCACAGCAGCAGAAGACCAATTAACCAAATCAGCACCCTTCTTGGTCAAATCGGTCAATGGTTTGGCAATGCTAGAAAAATTACAGATGAAGCGACGATAAAAATTAGCAAAGCCCAGGAACTTTTGTAGACTTTTCAGAGATGTCAGCTGAGTCCAATCCTGGATGGCTTGGACCTTAACCGGATCCATCTCGATAGTAGAAGGGGAAAAGATGAACCCCAAAAATGAAACTTTCTGCACACCGAAGAGACACTTTGATACCTTCACAAACAAAGAATTAGCACGCAGGACCTGGAAAACCATTCTGACCTGCTTCACATGAGACTCCCAATCATCTGAGAAGATCAAAATGTCATTCAAGTAAACAATCAGGAATTTATCCAGATACTCACGGAAGATGTCATGCATAAAAGACTGAAACACAGATGGAGCATTGGCAAGTCCGAACGGCATCACTAGATACTCAAAATGACCCTCGGGCGTATTAAATGCAGTTTTCCATTCATCGCCTTGCCTGATTCTCACCAGATTATACGCACCACGAAGATCTATCTTAGTGAACCAACTAGCCCCCTTAATCCGAGCAAACAAGTCAGATAACAATGGCAAGGGATACTGAAATTTAACAGTGATCTTATTAAGAAGGCGGTAATCAATACACGGTCTCAGCGAACCATCCTTCTTGGCTACAAAAAAGAACCCTGCTCCCAGTGGTGATGACGATGGGCGAATATGTCCCTTCTCCAGGGATTCCTTCACATAACTGCGCATAGCGGCGTGTTCGGGCACGGATAAATTAAATAATCGACCTTTAGGGAATTTACTACCAGGAATCAAATTGATAGCACAATCACAATCCCTATGCGGAGGTAGGGCATCGGACTTGGGCTCTTCAAATACATCCTGATAATCAGACAAGAACTCTGGGACCTCAGAAGGAGTGGATGACGAAATTGACAAAAATGGAACATCACCATGTACCCCCTGACAACCCCAGCTGGATACCGACATAGAGTTCCAATCCAATACTGGATTATGGGTTTGCAGCCATGGCAACCCCAACACGACCACATCATGCAGATTATGTAGCACCAGAAAGCGAATAACTTCCTGATGTGCAGGAGCAATGCACATGGTCAGCTGGGCCCAATACTGAGGTTTGTTCTTGGCCAAAGGTGTAGCATCAATTCCTCTCAACGGAATAGGACACCGCAAAGGCTCCAAGAAAAACCCACAACGTTTAGCATAATCCAAATCCATCAGATTCAGGGCAGCGCCTGAATCCACAAACGCCATGACAGAATACGATGACAAAGAGCATATCAAGGTAATGGACAGAAGGAATTTGGACTGTACAGTACCAATGACGGCAGACCTATCGAACCGCTTAGTGCGCTTAGGACAATCAGAAATAGCATGAGTGGAATCACCACAGTAGAAACACAGACCATTCAGACGTCTGTGTTCTTGCCGTTCAACTCTGGTCATAGTCCTATCGCACTGCATAGGCTCAGGTTTAATCTCAGACAATACCGCCAAATGGTGCACAGATTTACGCTCGCGCAAGCGTCGACCGATCTGAATGGCCAAAGACATAGACTCATTCAAACCAGCAGGCATAGGAAAACCCACCATGACATCCTTAAGAGCCTCAGAGAGACCCTTTCTGAACAAAGCTGCCAGCGCAGATTCATTCCACAGAGTGAGTACTGACCACTTCCTAAATTTCTGACAATATACTTCTATATCATCCTGACCCTGGCACAAAGCCAGCAAATTTTTCTCAGCCTGATCCACTGAATTAGGCTCATCGTACAGTAATCCGAGCGCCAGGAAAAACGCATCGACACTACTCAATGCAGGGTCTCCTGGCGCAAGAGAAAATGCCCAGTCCTGAGGGTCGCCGCGCAAAAAAGAAATAATAATCAAAACCTGTTGAACTGAATTACCAGAAGAATGAGGTTTCAAGGCCAGAAATAGCTTACAATTATTTTTGAAGCTCAGAAACTTAGTTCTATCACCAAAAAACAAATCAGGAATAGGAATTCTTGGTTCTAGCATAGATTTCTGATCAATAGTATCTTGAATCTTTTGTACATTTATAACGAGATTATCCATTGAAGAGCACAGACCCTGAATATCCATGTCCACAGCTGTGTCCTGAAGCACCCAAATGTCTAGGGGAAAAAAAAGACTGAACACAGAGCTGAGAAAAAAAAATGATGTCAGAACTTCTTTTTTCCCTCTATTGAGAATCATTAGTTTGGCTCCTTGTACTGTTATGAGTGCAATCCAGTGACACAGTGTACCAGCGATCAGAGCACATACAGTGATCTGACAATAACCCAAAAACAATAGAACGAGCTCTGAGACGTGGAATCTCTGTAGACCGCAATACCTGAACCTATCCTAAACACAACTAAAGGCAGCTGTGGATTGCGCCTGACACTACTTCTGCAACTCGGCACAGCCTGAGAAACTGACTAGCCTGAAGATAGAAAAATAAGCCTGGCTTGCCTCAGAGAAATACCCCAAAGGAAAAGGCAGCCCCCCACATATAATGACTGTGAGTAAGATGAAAAGACAAAACGTAGGGATGAAATAGATTCAGCAAAGTGAGGCCCGATATTCTAGATAGAGCGAGGATAGCAAAGAGAACTTTGCAGTCTACAAAAAACCCTAAAGCAAAAAACCATGCAAAGGGGGCAAAAAGACCCACCGTGCCGAACTAATGGCACGGCGGTACACCCTTTGCGTCTCAGAGCTTCCAGCAAAACGAATAGACAAGCTGGACAAAAAAAAATAGCAACAAAAGCAAAGAAGCACTTATCTAAGCAGAGCAGCAGGCCACAGGAAAGATCCAGAAGCTCAGATCCAACACGGGAACATTGACAAGGAGCAAGGAAGACAGAATCAGGTGGAGTTAAATAACAAAGCAGCCAACGAGCTCACCAGAACACCTGAGGGAGGAAGCTCAGAAGCTGCAGTACCACTTGTGACCACAGGAGTGAATTCAGCCACAGAATTCACAACAGTAAAAAAAAAATAGCAACAAAAGCAAAGAAGCACTTATCTAAGCAGAGCAGCAGGCCACAGGAAAGATCCAGAAGCTCAGATCCAACACTGGAACATTGACAAGGAGCAAGGAAGAAAGAATCAGGTGGAGTTAAATAACAAAGCAGCCAACGAGCTCACCAGAACACCTGAGGGAGGAAGCTCAGAAGCTGCAGTACCACTTGTGACCACAGGAGTGAATTCAGCCACAGAATTCACAACAGCTTACCCAATGTGCAGGGCATTACAGTAGCTTAGGTATCTATGATTACGACCACTAATAGCTAACTGTCACTATATGAATGATTGTAAGCATGGATACCTAAACTACTCCACATGGGGTAAGCGACATAGTGTCACACTGTGACAGTCTTCCGTAAGGAAGGGAGGCCTCAAATTGTCCCTGGATATTGGACCCTAACTATCCATGTACTCTTGATGGTAGAGAGGCCTGAGTCTCCATGGGACAGAAATGTAAGGTAAACAAGACACAAAGACAAAACAGGGATAACAGAAAACCTCTATCATACCAAAGTACTAACCAACAAAAGGGAGGAGGATAGGGACAGGGAGGAATAAACTAAATGGGAACAGAGCCCAGGAGATAAACACACACTACAGCAAACCACACCACTTAGGTTTAGCACACAGTACAGGAGGACAAATCTTTCACCGTCGAGGACAAATCTTTCACCGTCGGGGACAAGGAGGTAATGACCAGATCAGAAGCAGGTGAAATGAAGCTGCATATTTCTGACCCACATAGAATGGGTCTTTAACCTCTACAGCACCAGAGGAAACTAAATCCATTTAATATAGGACACAAGTCACACCATCTCTAAAGAAGACCTACGATTCATTACGGGATTATAAAAAGTACTCTGTTAAATTTCCTGCAGCACCTTTACCCTTTCTGACCCATCAAATGTTCATGGAAAATAAAGCTGTAAGAGGCGATTATACAGAAGTCATTATTATTATTGAATTATGTTAATGCACGAAGATCTAAATTTCTTATCAGTCACAATCACTCAAGCTTCCTAGAACAAAGGTCCGTACGTCACAGTCCTTGTCTTGATGTTGTGGCATTTATGGCATGTGTTTTGTTGCTGTGTTACCGTGATGACTATCGGGTGACATCTTTACAGCTTGTTTCCTTTTCTTATACCTGCATCTTCTTCGTCAAATAAAATCTAAATCTGGCCAACAATCTTTTTTTTTCTTTGTATTTCTTTAAAACCCCAATTTAATAATTTTGTAGGTAATTTTTTTAATTCCGCACAGGTCAAAGATATGCCAATAAATGGATGTTTTTCTTTTTTTACATGCCGATTTTGTTTAACTCCGTAATGGCGGGATGCCGTTAGTATCTGCCTTCTCAATCTGCCTAGACTGTTTTGTTACCCTTTTATTCCCCTGTCTTTTTGCAAGAACCCTAACTTTTTCATTTTTCTGTCCACATAGAGATATGTTTTTTTGCAAGATGAGTTGTAGTTTTGAATGACACCATGACATGATGAAAAACAGGAACAAAAAAATCCATGAAAGGGTTAAAAAAAAATAGCAAATACACTTTTTTTGTAGTTTTGTTTTTATGATGTTCATTGCATGGTAAAAATGACAAAATGCTTCAGGTCACCATCATTACGGCGATAGCAAAGTGATACAGGGTTTTTTATATATTACATATTTTTGTGGTTTAAAAAAAAAATCTGATTTTTGTAAAAAAAAAACACTGATTTGTGTTATCATTTTGTGAGACATATTTTTTTATTTTTACGCCAATAGCGTGGTGTCAGGGCTTGTATTTTACATGCCAAGGTTTAGCTTTTAATGTTTTTTTTTGCACTTTTTGGAGCAGGAGCAGTGACCAAAAAAACAGCAATTTTGATGTTTTCATTTTCTCTTTAGTGTTTTATCCTATAGGTTAAATAATTTTTTAAAAAAATTGACTGATTGTGATTTGTACAGGCTCAGCATTGATGACATTTTTATTTTATTTTTTAACACAAATTTGGTATCACTTCGTCCAAAACGACCTGTATTATAAAGCTATTCAGCATGGTCAATGACATAAAACAAAGTATGAAAAACAAAAATTGCTGTTTGCTATTTTAGATAAAAATGAAAAAATGGAATTAAAATAAAAAATAAATTAATTAATCAATGGTTTAAAAAGTGATTAACAGTTAAATAAATAAAATAAATTGATTAAAAAGGTGATTAGAAAAAGTCGTACATAAGGCAAAATATCAATATAAAATATACCTCCTTACATTAAAAAAAAAAATCTCAAAAAGATCTGTAATCAGAAAAATGAAAAAGTTGTGGCTCTTAGAATATGCTGGGCCAAATTTTTTTTTTTTAAGTTTTTTTTTTACAAAAGTAGCAAAACATAAAAATAAATATAGATTAGGTAATCCTATGATCCCCCAGATTAAACAGACTATGTGAAATTTTCTGCAAATTGAATGCATTGAAAAAAAAAAAACAATTCCAAATTGTTTTTTGTTTATCCCGCCTAAAATAAAAATAGATTAAAATGTGATCAAACAGTCATATAAGCCAAAAAATGGCACCAGTCAAAAGTACTGCATGCAAAATATATATAGAAATATATAATGTAGACATGATTATTATCATATCAAATAGTATGAAAAAAATTGTTATGGGTCTCAGCATAAGATGCCCCAAAATTAATTTTTTTTAAACAGTTTTTGTGTGCAAAAGTAGCAAAACATAAAAGAAACCGATATAAAATAATTTAAAATACATGTATGTGTTATCGACGCGTTCAGAAAAGTTTGATCTACCAATTCAAAATATTAAAATATTTACACCACCGGTAAAGACCGTAAACTATAAAAGTAAAAAAAAAAACTATGTTTTTTTTTGGTCCCTGCAATTCCTCACAAAAATGCTGTAACAAGCAATCAAAACGTCAGATCTTTCCCAAAATGGAACCCATAAAAACGTTGTCTCGCCTTGCAAAAAATAAGCCATTACACGGCTCCATCGACTAAAAGTAAAAGTGAAAATGTTACTCGTCTCGAAAAATAGTGACCCAACCTACAAATTTTTTATTTTTTTGCAAACTTCCGATTTCTTTGACAGAATCTAAATAATTTTTTTTTTAAAATGGAAAAGTTTGGTATCAATCGTACTGATGAGCAAATAATATTGCAAAGTCATTCACACCATAAAATGTACAACGTAAAAACAATACACAAAAACCAATGTCAGAATTGAATTTTTTTTCACAATTTCTCCACATTCTGAACCTTTTTCCCTTTTTCCAGTACACTATGTGGTAAAATGAATATTATGGGGTCTTACCAGGGCCAGACTGGCCATCGGGCAGTTCTGGCAAATGCCAGAAGGGCCAGTGTGCCAGTAGTGTGCCGCTACGCACCAACTCACCCTTCCCCTCTCCCAGCGCCGCCGCTGCCGCATTCAACTATACCGACGTCTATGACGTCGGTACAGTTGAATGCAATGATGGAGGAGAGAGCGTCACCTGATGCTCCCTCTCCCATAATTCCCCGCTCTGCCTCTGACACTGTGGGTGCGCATGAACTCACTGTGTCCCAGGTAGTGCAGCGGCAGCTGCCGAGACAAGAGCAGGGAGCACCGCAGGGAGGTGAGGAGTGTTTTTTTTACTGGACTGTGGGGTCATTCTAGGGGGGAGGAGAGATGTGGGCTCTGCTGTACACTACTGTGTGGGCTCTGCTATATACTACTATGTGGGCTCTGCTGTATACTGCTATGTGGGCTCTGCTGTATATTACTGTGTGGGCTCTGCTGTATACTGTTATGTGGGCTGTGCTATACACCACTATGTGGGGTCTGCTGTATACTACTGTGTGGGCTGTGATATACACTACTATGTGGGCTCTGCTGTATACTACTATGTGGGCTGTGCTATACACCACTATGTGGGCTCTGCTATATACTGCTATGTGGGCTGTGCTATATACTACTATGTGGGCTCTGCTGTATACTACTATGTGGGCTGTGCTATACACTACTATGTGGGCTCTGCTGTATACTACTGTTTGGGCTGTGCTATACACTACTATGTAGGCTCTGCTGTATACTGCTATGTGGGCTGTGCTATACACTACTATGTGGGCTCTGCTGTATACTACTGTGTGGGCTGTGCTATACACTACTATTTGGGCTCTGCTGTATACTACTATGTGGGCTGTGCTATACACTACTATGTGGGCTCTGCTGTATACTGCTATGTGGGCTGTGCTATACACTACTATGTGGGCTCTGCTGTATACTACTGTGTGGGCTGTGCTATACACTACTATATGGGCTCTGCTGTATACTACTATGTGGGCTGTGCTATACACTACTATGTGGGCCCTGCTGTATACTACTGTGTGGGCAGTGCTGTATACTACTGTGTGGGCTGTGCTGTATACTACTATGTGGGCTGTGCTATATACTACTATGTGGGCTCTGCTGTATAGTGCTACATGGAATGTGCTGTATACTGCTACGTGGGCTGTGTTATCTGCTATTCGGGTTATGCTATATACTATGGGGGTATATTATATCCTATGGGGGAGGCCGTGTTATATACTATGTGGCTGTTATAAAATAACCCCACAATAGTATATATTCTATGTGGGAGGCTGTGTTATACTATGGGGGCTGCATTATTATATTCTATGGGGGCTGCATTATATATTATGGGGAGGTGGACTGTAGTATATTTTATGGGGTGGCTGCATTATACTCTGGGGTGGCTGCATTATACTCTGGGGTGGTGGCTGCATTATAATATATGTGGGCTGCATTGTACTGTATCGAGGATTATGGGGAATACGTTATACTATATGAAGAACTATGGTGTGCATTATACTATGGGAAGTGAATTGTACTACATGGATGACTATGGTGGTGCATTATACTATATGGAGCACTATGAGGAGTGTAATGCTATATGGAGGACTATGAGGAGTGTATTATGCTATTTGGAGGACTGAGCAGTGTATTTTAATATATGGAGGACTATAGGGAGTGTATTATACTATATGGAGGACTGTGGTGCACATATATATGGAGGACTATGGGTGTATTTTACTAAACAAGTAAAATGCTGTACATTCAGATTGTTTTTGCTGGAACAAAAATCCTTGTTCTCAGCAGCACATCGCCGGTGTAAACTGTAGATGTGCTGCTGATAACATGATACTGTATGGTGATCTGTTAGTGATCTATTAGTGATCGTTCTGTCCCATCATTATTCCTCAGCTGGTGGAAAGAGGCCGGGAAACAAGTGTTGAACAACTTCAATATTGTTGATCAAACTCATTTAGCGGCCTGAACTCAGCGCTTGTAAATACAACCAAACTACATTTGTGTGATATGCAATATGTTAGTATTTGGGCCCCATTTTAAACTTTGCCTAGGGCCCCACTTTGCCTAAAACCGGCCCTGCCTACAAGTGTACAAAGATATTATACAGTCACCATATGACAAGTTGGCCTGTGTAACTTCAAATACCAGGGCTGAATTTTAGTCCCAGTCCGGCCCTGGGTCTTACTCCAGTATCACACAATCAACAGAACGAGAGCTAGGTGAACAGTCCCAAGAACCTTTATTACATGCAAACCGAAAGGTTCGTAAAATAATACACAACAAGCAGGATAAAATAGTCCAGTAACACGGATACAGTCCAGTAACGGGATAAATGCTTTGGGAGATGAGAGTCACAATCCTCCACTTAGAAATCGATATAGCAGTGTGGCTCCAGATACTTCTCCATATAGGGTTCCTCCAGCAGTATTTCCAAGGCAATACAGGTTTCTCCAAGTCTCTGGGGTGCTCGCGTTAGCATCAGCATCCCACAAAGGATATATCTTACTGTCCTCCTCAGGCCCCTTCTTTATATCCAGGGTAGGCAGACAAGTTGGAGGGTTTTCAGGTTTTCCCCCAGAGCTGGGCTGGAACCTCAAGGCCCTGTCACACTTAGCGACGCTAAAGCGATCCCGACAACGATACGACCTGTCAGGGATCGTTTCTGTGTCGCTATGTGGTCGCTGGTGAGATG
Source organism: Ranitomeya imitator (assembly GCF_032444005.1). Classification (NCBI taxonomy): domain Eukaryota; kingdom Metazoa; phylum Chordata; class Amphibia; order Anura; family Dendrobatidae; genus Ranitomeya; species Ranitomeya imitator. Next base: position 30,170,963 of record NC_091284.1, read on the forward strand.
TCAAACTGTGCAATCTTCCCAACGACGCAGCAGCGATGCGGCGACCTGTAGCGACCTGTACAACGATGTCGTTGTGACCCTGTCACATGGCAGCTATTATGCCGATTCAGACCTCGATGAGGGACGTCCTGTGTGACGTTGTAGTCACACAGGCGTGCATTTGCGTTGCCTTTTCCGCGCCCATTCAGTTCCGATTGGTGGTCGCTACTGCATTCTGATTGGTGGCGGCCTTGCTTTATGAGGCGACACAATAGCCCTTCGGTGGGAACGCATTTGAGACCCCAAACGATACCTACCGTGCACAAAAGGTGTCAGAAGAACCGTTGAAGAATAGATAAATCGAAGAGGAGTCGCAGGCCAGAGAACTCTACAACAATCTGCAAACCACCACGCGGTCAGGAACAAAGGATGGAAACGCTACTATGTCGCCTTCTGTTGAAGGCATGACCGCCAATCAGAACGCAGTAGCGACCACCAATCGGAGCGGAGGGGTGCGGAAAAGGCAACGCAAATGCACGCCTATGTGTCGGTGTCTGAGTCGTCAACGAGGTCGTTGGTAAGGTGTCAAACACAGCGATGTGTGCTACCCAGCGGGACCTCAACAATCAAAAAAAGGTCCAGGCCATTCCGACACGACCAGCGATCTCACAGCAGGGGCCTGGTCGCTGCTACGTGTCAAACATAGCGAGATCGCTACTGAGGTCGCTGTTGCGTCACAAAACTTGTGATCTCGCTAGCGACCTCACTTAGTGTGAAGATACCTTCAGAGATCAAGGCGCTACAGGTGGTGATTTGCGGCATTTGGAGCGCAGAGGGGTCATGAATGGACAGTCAGGAAAAGTCAGTAGGGGTTCATCAAGAGGCATGGGCACATTCAGGCTGTGGATGGTAAGAGCTAATTCAATTATTGTACCTTTTGTAAGATAATTAAGACACTAGACAAGGAGATTACACAGAATGATGCAGAGCAACAAGACAACACTCCTAAAATCAGTAAAAATATGAACATATACAGAATGATACCCCACACACCATATCACACTATCACAACAAATAGTGTCATTCAAAAGTACAACTGGTCCCGCAAAAAAAAAATACAAGCCATCATATAGCATTGTGGGCAGAAATATAAGCTGGGAAGAAAGAGAGGAAAAAATGAAAATGAAAAGATGGAATTTGCCCCATTGTGAAAGTTCTAAGGGGTTGATGTAAAAATATTGTCTGAGTGATTTTGTATTTTTACCGTTTTTTTGCCTGAAATTTTAATCTCTTTTTTTTTTCATTTCTATAAAATCCGAATGAGTTTACTTTCTTCTTCTATGGCTTGGCAGCTCATCAAGTGGCTCTAAATAAAACCATAAATTCCTTTAGCAGGTAGGATTTCTCGTATTTGACGTGCCCACACAGGAAGTCAGGTTTCACAATGCCAGTCTCGATTTATGTGGCAACAGGCTAGTGTGACGGACTGTCATGACAAAGGAGTCCGGGACGCTTTGTTCTCTTCATGAGTAAATAGAATCTTACTGTTGCATAAAGGCCAAGAATAATTTCCGCAGCTACCGGTAAAGCACTGCACGGCGCAGGAATGTTCCTATATCTACTACATCTTCAGAATCCCAATGTAGGGGACGCGCAAGACTCGTTACTCAGAATAGAGCGGCACATGTGCAGTCAGTCAAAGCAAAAATCACCTCTCTTATGTCTGAGTCATCGGAGGGACCGTGAATCTGCCCAATGATATGTCGACCTTCGGAGGTTTTGCTTTCTGTACAGAGAAGGAAGTCAGTTTCCATTCATAGTGCCCCCATACAAATGACAGCAATAGTGCCCCTATAATAATGCCACAGTGCCCCGTAGAATGGATTAGTAGTAATGGCAGCCACTATGCTCCCATGACATAAATAATCATAGTCACCCCATAGCAGTGATAAATAATGAAGACCACCTTAATGCCCCAATAATGGAAGCCACCTTTCACATTCACAGTGCCCCCTCAGGAATGACAACCACAGTGCCCCAATAATGACAGCCACATCCTCTCTTGCTTACGACAAGTATTATGGCCGACGGCTGGCACCAACTGTGCCCCCATAAAATCACAGATTACAGCCATAAGACCCCGTAATAATGACACTCACAGGACACCGTAAGGACAGCAACAGTGCCATGATAATTATCACAGTCACAGTGCCCCATTATATAGACAATCACAGTGCTCCATAATAAAGACTGCTACAGTAACCCCACAATAAGCAAAGCAGCAATGCCTCCATAATAAAGACAGCTACAGCCTTCAGAATACAGTCATTGTGCTCCATAATAAAGACAGCTCCAGCACACCTGTAATAAAGCAACATACCCCCATAATAAAGACACCAACAATGCTCTATAATAAAGCCCCATTGCCCCCATAATACAGCCCCCACAGTGCTGCATAATAAAAACAACCAAAATGCGCCAAATTATACACAACAGTGCCTCCATAATAAGTACAGCCACCGTGCCTCTATATTAAGCCAAGCAGCAGTGGCCCCATAATACAATCACTAACAATACTCCATAAATACAGCCACGGTATCCCTATAATAAGCAAAGCAACAGTGTCAAAGACGACAACCACCGTGCTCCATAATAATAGTGCCTCACAATACAGGCATCAACAGTACCCCCTTTCTAAGCTCAGTAACAGTGCCCTAAATGTTGCCACAGTGTCCCATAATACAGCCGGTAACAATACTCAGATAATAGAAACAGCAACAGTACCCCTATAATAAAGACAGACACAAGACCTGTGTAATAAATAGCGCAGTGTCATGATACAGACAACCACGGCGCTCCATAACAAACAGGAATAGTGCCCCCATAATACAGAAAGTGACAGTGCTATATAAAAAGTTTCCCCATAAAAAGAAAAGCACGGTACCCTCATAATATGCCCAGCAGTGCCCCCCATAACAAATGATAGCCACTTTGGCACTGGCACTCCCATTTTCTACATGCATGGCCCGTAATACCGCGTTACTTATAGCATTTGTTCTCTTATTAGTCTGTAACTCGCTGCACCCAGTGACGAAGCACCAGAACTTGGCAGCTATCTGAAATTAATAGAGCAGAAATGCAGAAATGAAATGAGTGTGGGGAATTCCGAGATATTCCGCCATCTCATTGCATTAAACCAACGTCTAATTGTCACTCACTCTTGCTGTATACTTGCCACACACATCAATACAAAAGTCGGTATTATTAGCCATGTTTGGTGGCTTAGTTTATTTTACAGGCACCTGTTTGCCCTTTTATTTTCAGATGAAGGTCGTGCGAGCGCACTGGTTCCTGCGTATTCACTGTGCGTGCATTTAGAATAAAATAAATGGACACAAAAGTTATCTGCCTCCTAAACATATGTCATCTTGACAAATGCAAATACCTCACATTGTCTCCGGGACAGTCATAGTAAATCTTTATCATAACTATATCTTCTACACGGGGAGTCATTGTGGTATGTTAGCACCAGGGCGAGGTTGTGAGTACATAAAAGTCTATGAAGGTTTTTTGTACTTTTGTGGGTAAAAGATTAGTTACACAACATGTAGAGATTTATTACGGTACAGTGGTGTAAATATTTAATCTAGCACATTTCATATATGTAATAAAGGTTTTTATGCTTGAAAGCATTTTCTCCTTTTTAATAACAGTTTAAGTTGGAGATAAGGAAATTAAGCAAAACTGGTACAACGGTGAGATCAGCTTCCAGGCACTGCAATGGGAACGGGTATTAACCCCACAGCACTTTCGCAGGATCAGCTTCAAGGAACTACAAATGGATCATCTGTAAGCTTCAGGAAACTGAGTGGTTTGACCAGTGGCGTACCGCCAATGGTGGCAAGCTGCGCAACTGCTATGAGGCCCATGAGGCAGGGGGGCCCGGTGTTAGTGCCAGGCTCCACCTCTGCCCATTGGCGCCACCTTTTGCAGCGATTACAGCTGCAAGTCGCTTGGGGTATGTCTCTATCGGTTTTGTACATCGAGAGACTGAAAATCTTGCCCATTCTTCCTCGGCAAACAGCTCGAGCTCAGTGAGGTTTGATGGAGATCGTTTGTGAACAGCAGTTTTCAGCTCTTTCCACAGATTCTCGATTGGATTGAGGTCTGGACTCTGACTTGGCCATTCTAACACCTGGATACGTTTATTTGTGAACCATTCCATTGTAGACTTTGCTTTATGTTTGGGATCATTGTCTTGTTGGTAGACAAATCTCCGTCCCAGTCTCAGGTCTTTTGCAGACTCCAACAGGTTTTCTTCAAAAATGGTCCTGTATTTGGCTCCATCCATATTCCCATCAATTTTAACCATCTTCCCTGTCTCTGCTGAAAAAAATCAGGCCCAAACCATGATGCTGCCTCCACCATGTTTGACAGTGGGGATGGAGTGTTCAGGGTGATAAATTGTGTTGCCTTTACGCCAAACATATCGTTTGGCATTATTGCCAAAAAGTTCGATTTTGGTTTCATCTGACCAGAGCACCTTCTTCCACATGTTTGGTGTGTCTCCCAGGTGGCTTGTTTTTCAGACTTTAAACGATACTTTTTATGGATATCTTGGAGAAATGGCTTTCTTCTTGCCACTCTTCCATGAAGACCAGATTTGTGCAGTGTACGACTGATTGTTGTCCTGTGGACGGACTGTCCCACCTCAGCTGTAGATCTCTGCAGTTCATCCAGAGTGATGATGGGCCTCTTGGCTGCATCTCTGATCAGTCTTCTCATTGTTTGAGATGAAAGTTTAGAGGGACGGCCGGGTCTTGGTAGATTTGCAGTGGTATGATGCTCCTTCCATTTCAATATGATTGCTTGCACAATGCTCCTTAGGATGTTTAAAGTTTTGGAAATCATTTTGTATCCAAATCCGGCTTTAAACTTCTCCACAACAGTATCACGGATCTGCCTGTTGTGTTCCTTGGTCTTCATGATGCTCTCTGTGCTTCAAACAGAACCCTGAGACTATCACAGAGCAGGTGCATTTATACGAAGACTTGATTATGCAGCACCCCAGAGACCTGGTCGTTGCAGTATGACACTCTGCCACTAAGGGGAGTGATGGTATGTCTGATGGCACTGAAGGAATTCTCCTGACCAGGTATCACCAGCACACATTACACTTCACACTCCGGCCACTAGGGAGAGCAAAAGGCTTTATTTATTGGGCCCCTCCTCACACTGGTAAAACGAGGGGTTGGATAGAAAGTTAGTCAGAAGCTGACTGGGTTGGATTCAGGCAACATCCCATGGCAGGGGGTGTTGCAGGGAGAAGACACAGGGGGGTCCCTGTCAGGCGTGGGAACCTGGCAGGTGCCTAGCGAACAGAACAGAACGTTACGGGACCGCGCCTGCACTACCTTGCGGCGGTATCCTAAGAAAGAGACAAGAAGCCAAGGATATTGTGGAACAGTGTAAACGAGATCAAGCAAAAAGGAGAACCAGTAGGAGTCATGCCGTGAGACCGAGGCAACATCCTACTGAGGCGCGTAGCCGGTGGCCGGAACACCGCGGGAGTAACTGACTTTAGGCCTTACTTCAAACTCCGCAGGACAGTTAATTATAGGTTGGCTGTCTACCTTAAATTTCCTAAGAAGACATAATGGGCAACAGTGTTAGAGGGGCATCTCTAGGGTCCCGGAAGACCTCCAGGCCTTCCCGTCATACAGGTGCGTCCTAGCCAAAACATACTGGGGGACGAGAAACTAGCAACATCTGGAACTAAAGAGAGAGAGAGAGCTGTAGAGAACGACGAATGAGAACAGCAGTTGTGAGGACTATTCCGAATGCTCAGCAGGGTAGGACTACAACACACAGGCGCTAGTGGTGGGCAACGATTTCCATCTGCGAGGGAAACTCTGGAAGTACCCATCAGGCCGGCCAGTCTATGATAACCCTGTTAAGCGTGCTCTGGATTGAGGATCCTGAAGTCTTCAGTAAAGAGGTAAAGAGACTGCAACCTTGTGTCCTCGTTATTGCCTGCACCTCACACCATCACCATCCACCTTACTGGGAAGCCCTGGGGACACACTTCACCTGTGGGAAGGTATACCATCCAGCTGCAATTCCATCACCCCGACGGACCCTGCAGCAGCGTCGGTCACCCTGACCGCATACCACAGATGGCATCACGAACCCCTGACAGACTGCACCACTTTTATTGGACGCCCCTTAGCAGGGTCGCGGACTGGGTCTAGCCACCGTGACAGCCTCAGAACCGAACCAGAGAGGCCCGGTACCGAGAACTCGTGGCCCTGTGTCTGGGGGCGATCCAATTACACACAGGTGGATTATGTTTGTCATCATTAGGCATTTAGGACAACATTGGATCATTCTGAGATCCACAATGAACTTCTGCAGTGAGTTTGCTGCACTGAAAGTAAGGGGCCGAATAATATTGCACGCCCCACTATTCAGTTTTTGAATTTCCACAAAAATTTAAAATAACCAATAAATTTCGTTCAACTTCACAATTGTGTTCCACTTGTTGTTGATTCTTCACCAAAAATTTACATTTGGTATCTCTATGTTTGAAGCATGAAATGTGGGAAAAGGTTGAAAAGTTCCAGGGGGCCGATTACTTTCGCAAGCCACAGTATATTGTATGGCGGATCATCGGGAGTGCATTATATTTTATGGAGGACCATGGGAGGTGCATTATATTCTATGGAGGACCATGGGGAGTGCATTATTTTCTATGGAGGGCCATGGTGAGTGCATTATATTATATGAAGGACCATGGGGGTGTGCATTATATTCTATGGAGGACCATGGGGAGTGTATTATACTGTGTGGAAGATTGTGGGGGTGCATAATATTGTATGGAGGACCATGCGAAGTGTATTATATTGTATGGAGAGCCATGGGAAGTACATTATACTGTATTGAGGACCAAGGGGGTGCATCATTCTATGGAGGACCATGGGGGTGCACTATATTTTATGGAGGGCCATGGGGAGCGCATTATATTCTATGGAGGACCACGGGGAGTGTATTCTATTGTATGGAGAACCATGGGAAGTACATTATACTCTATTGAGGACCATGGGGTGCATCATATTCAATGGAGGAGTATGCGGGGTGCATTATATTCTTTGTAAAGCCATGGGGGTGCATTACATTGTTTGGCGGATCATCGGGGGTACATTACATTGTATGGCGGATCATCGGGGGTGCATTACATTGTATGGCGGATCATCGGGGGTGCATTACATTGTATGGCGGATCATCGGGGGTGCATTATATTGTAGGGTGGATCATCGGGAGTGCATTATATTCTATGGAGGACCAAGGGGGGTGCATTATATTCTATGAAGGACCATGGGAAGTGCATTAGAATTTATGAATGACCATGGGGAGTGCATTATTTTATATGGAGCACCATGGAGAGTGCATTATATTGTATGGAGGACAATGGGAAGTGTATTATATTGTATGGATGACCATGGGGGTACATTATATTCTATGAAGGGCCATGTGGAGTGCATTATACTATATGGAGGATTACGGAGGGCGGACTATACATTATGCTGTTTGGAGGGCTGTTGCGGGCCATTTTACAGTGTGTAGAGGTGCGGGGCCATTATACTGCATGGAGGGCTGTGTGGGGGTCACAGTTGGAGGATTATACTCTGTTGGGTTTGACTCAGATTAGTTACAGTTATTAGTGTGAGATTCTCTGATAGAAGAACAGCATTTCATTCAGTTAGGAATTATATGCCTTTCGGCAATTTGTAAATAACTTTTTTTTTCAAGTACTCCAAAGATGTTTTAGATCAATTTGCCAATATCACTTGACTTAATGATTTCTCTTGATTAAGCTGTGACATCACTGCGTCACAGCTTACTTCAATTACTTCCTTATTGAAAAGAGCTATTCATTTCAGGGCACTTTAGTAGAATCCACATTTAGATTCAGCGAACTGCAATTGGATTGGCAGTTAGATTCAAGGAAGTGCAATAGGATCAGTTTTTAACTTCAGGGAACTACAATGGGAACAGCTAGTAAATTCAAGTAACCTCAAACCGATCAGCTGTTAGATTCAGGGAACAACAGTGGGATCAGTTTTTCTGCTCAGGGAACCACACACGGAATATCTGTTCATGGAACCTCAATGGGATAAACAGCTAGCTTTACAAAACTGCAATGGGGTCAGGAACAGCTGTTAGCTTCCAGCAACATCAATGAAATCAACCTTAGCTTCAGGGAACCACAATGTAATCAGATTTTAGTCTCTAAAGGCCCCTTCACATTTAGCGACGCTGCAGCGATACCGACAACGATCCGAATCGCTGCAGCGTCGCTGTTTGGTCGCTGGAGAGCTGTCACACAGACCGCTCTCCAGCGACCAACGATGCCGGTAACCAGGGTAAACATCGGGTAACTAAGCGCAGGGCCGCGCTTAGTAACCCGATGTTTACCCTGGTTACCATGCTAAAAGTAAAAAAAAACAAACAGTACATACTTACCTACAGCCGTCTGTCCTCCAGCGCTGCGCTCTGCTTCTCTGCTCTCCTCCTGTACTGTCTGGGAGCCGGAAAGCAGAGTGGTGACGTCACAGCTCTGCTTTCCGGCTCACAGCCAGTACAGGAGGAGTGCAGAGCACAGCGCTGGAGGACAGACGGCTGTAGGTAAGTATGTACTGTTTGTTTTTTTTTACTTTTAGCATGGTAACCAGGGTAAACATCGGGTTACTAAGCGCGGCCCTGCGCTTAGTTACCCGATGTTTACCCTGGTTACCAGTGAAGACATCGCTGGATCGGTGTCACACACGCCGATCCAGCGATGTCCACGGGAGATCCAGCGACCAAATAAAGTTCTGGACTTTATTCAGCGACCAACGATCTCCCAGCAGGGGCCTGATCGTTGGTCGCTGTCACACATAACGATTTAATTAACGATATCGTTGCTACGTCACAAATAGCAACGATATCGTTAACAATATCGTTATGTGTGAAGGTACCTTAAGAACTGTAAATGAATCAGTTGTTAGTTTCTGGTAACAGCAGTGATATCAGTTTTCATCTTAGGTAAGGGAACCGCAAAGGGACAAGTGCTTGGATTTATGGTACCGTAATGGGGTCAGCAGTTACCTTTATCAACTGCAATGGGATTAACTACAGTACAGTATTAGGAAAGTAACATGCAATGATCTGTAAACTTCAGAGAACAACAATGTAATTGGCGATTCGATTTTGGGAACCACAATGGGATTACCAGTAAAGGTACCGTCACATTTAGCGATGCTGCAGCGATATAGACAACGATGCCGATCGTTGCAGCGTCGCTGTTAGGTCGTTGTGTGGTCGCTAGAGAGCTGTCACATAGACAGCTCTCCAGCGACCAACGATGCCGAAGTCCCCTGGTAACCAGGGTAAACATCCGGTTGCTAAGCGCAGGGCCGTGCTTAGTAACCCGATGTTTACCCTGGTTACCATTGTAAAAGTTAAAAAAACAAACAGTACATACTTACATTCCGGTGTCTGTCCCTCGCCGTTAGCTTCCTACACTGTGTCCACGCCGGCTGGCCGTAAAGCAGAGCACAGCGGTTTTTTTTTTTTAACTTTTACAATGGTAACCAGGGTAAACATCGGGTTACTAAGCGCGGCCCTGCGCTTAGTAACCCGATGTTTACCCTGGTTACCAGTGAAGACATCGCTGGATCGGCGTCACACACGCCGATTCAGCGATGACAGCGGGTGATCCAGCGACCAAATAAAGGTCCTGATCATTCCCCAGCGACCAACGATCTCCCAGCAGGGGCCTGATCGTTGGTCGCTGTCACGCATAACGATTTCGGTAACGATATCGTTGCTACGTCACAAAAAGCAACGATATCGTTAACGAAATCGTTATGTGTGAAGGTACCTTAAGTTTAGGTAATTGCAGTAGGAAGGGAAGTTAAAGTACCGTCACACTCAGCGACGCAGCAGCGATATAGACAACGAGCCGATCGGTGCAGCGTCGCTGTTTAGGTCGCTGTAGAGACGTCAAACACAGCAGCTCCAGAACGATGCAGGAGTGATCCTGTGACGTAACGGCGACTCACTTATCGTTGTAGCTGGTTGTTAGCTCCATGTAAAACATTGCAGGCATCGTTGCTTTTGCTGTCAAACACGACGATACACGCCGACCTGATGACCAAATAAAGTTCTGGACTTCTAGCCATGACTAACGATATCACAGCGGGATCCAGATCGCTGCTGCGTGTCAAACACAACGAAATCGCTATCCAGGACGCTGCAACATCACAGATCGTTGTCGTTCTCGTTGTAAAGTTGCTGAGTGTGAAGGTACCTTTAGTCTTAGGTAACAATGGAATTCACTTGTTGGGAATTACAACCTCAATACATGTTAATCATAAACGATACTTATCCCAATCAATGTGTGAACCTGGTGCACTTCAGTAAGTAAAATGTTGTCCTTCATTGTTAAATGTTGATGGTGAATGCATTTCTTAAGTTTAACTAATAAAGTTGGATTCTGAGTGAAGAACTCACCTTTCTACTTAAAGTTGGAGTTTTACACTTCCAATTTTAATTTCTAATTTGCGGTCAGTTCCCTGGTATCACCAAAGATTCTCAAAATGAAGAAGCTGTGGCCACCAACTTTTTTGCCTGTATTTACATTTTCATAGGCGTACTGGAAGGAAACGTGGACAAAGGTGTGGTGGTGTCTACCAGATATATCGTATGTTTTGTTCTACACTTTATTGTAACAAGCTCCACACTATATAATCCATCTTTTCAAAAAGAAACACATCTCAGTTCTCATCCTTGTTTTGTTTTTTTAAGGCAATGCAAGCATGAAAGGCCATGTTTTCACTGATGTCTTTCAGTATTGTAAGAAAACAAAAGCATTTTTTCATCCATTCTTGCTCCACCCTGTGAAGTTACAATTGATTAGACATGGCAGGTATCAAGGTTGTACCACAGTGACACTATGACAACGTCGACAATCTGCTCTCATGATGTCACTGCACGATGTAGACAAATACCTGGAAAACAATGGATTGCTAGGTAGGATTCATATTTTTATTATTCTAAAACAATGGAGGTATTAAAATAACTAAAACTCATAATCCCTCATTCATTTTTAAAAATCATAAAATATATTAACACTTGAATATAATTACGCATGAAAAAATGTAATGCCGTATGCTGCTTTTATTGACCATTGACCACCTGGTCTCCCTACAGAATCCTTTATAACCTCTTCACAGAAATTTGAAACCTTGAATAATTTTTAGCTCAGTCATTTTAAGAGTCACGCAGAATTGGCCACTTCCTTCAAATGGGGCTAAAACTCATTATTTCACATTCAAAATACTAAAAGGGATCTATGAGTAGGATCAAACCTTCTAAACCATCGATATGGACATGTTGGTCATAGGAAGATAAATAAGGGATACATTGACATCTGCAATCCGGTGTCTTATTCCAGAGAAGTTCGCGTTTTTCTTAATATGTAAATTAGCTGTTAGGATCTATGGGCCGGACATTGACCTCCCTGGGAATTTGCTTCCAGAGCATATTATACAGTGGGTACGGAAAGTATTCAGACCCCTTAAAATTGTTGACTCTTTGTTTCATTGCAGCCATTTGGTAAATTCAAAAAAGTTCACTTTTTTCTCATTAATGTAGACTCTGCACCCCACCTTGACTGAAAAAACAGAAATGTAGTAATTTTTGCAAATGTATTAAAAAAGAAAAACTGAAATATCACATGGTCATAAGTATTCGGACCCTTTGCTGAGTGTTCTTGGGAAAGACGCAACAAGTTTTTCACACCTGGATTTGGGGATCCTCTGCCATTATTCCTTGCAGATCCTCTCCAGTTCCGTCAGGTCGGATGGTGAACGTTGGTGGACGCCATTTTCACGTCTCTCCAGAGATTCTAAATTGAATTTAGGTCAGGGTTCTGGCTGGGCCAGTCAAGAATGGTCACAGAGTTGTTCTGAAGCCGCTCCTTTGTTATTTTAGCTGCGTGCTTAGGGTCATTGTCTTGTTGGAAGGTGAACCTTCGGCCAAGACTAAGGTCCAGAGCATTCTGGAAGAGGTTTTCATCCAGGATATCTCTGTATTTGACCGCATTCATGTTTCCTTCAATGACAACAAGTCATCCTGTCCCTGCAGCTGAAAAACACCCCTATAGCATGATTCTGCCACCACCATGTTTTACTGTTGGGATTGTATTGGGTAGGTGATGAGCAGTGCTTGGTTTTCTCTACACATACCACTTAGAATTATCACCAAAAGGTCTATCTTCATCTCGTCAGACCAGAGAATCTTATTTCTCATAATCGGGGAGTCCTTCATGTGTTTTTTAGGAAACTCTATACGGGCTTTCATATGTCTTGCACTGAGGAGAAGCTTCCGTCAGGCCACTCTGCCATAAAGGCCCGACTGGTGGAGGCTGCAGTGATAGTTGACATTGTAGAACTTTCTCCCATCTCCCTACTACATCTCTGGAGCTCAGCCACAGTGATCTTGGGGTTCTTCTTTACTTCTCTCACCAAGGCTCTTCTCACATGATTGCTCAGTTTAGCTGGACGGCCAGGTCTAGGAAGACTTCTGGTGGTCCCAAACTTCTTCCATTACGGGCCTAAATGTACCATCATGACCTGCAGTGTTTCTGGACTTGTCTCCCATCGAGCACATCTGGATCATCATTGGTCGACAATTACACATGGAGCTGCCAACAGCGGATCTTGATGATTTCTTTGTCCAAGTACATTGAGCGGCAGAACCTTCCTCAGACGACCATTACTAATCTCATTGATAGTGGCTGATGCTGGAAGTGCTGGGATTTCTGCACTTTGGACTTATATTCGATATCGGGTAAATCGAGATGCTTTCAGACTATAGACGATGAGGTAAATATTTGAAGACCTTTCAATAACCAGTGATACATCTTATTGCTGCTATATCACATTTATATCATAGGTATTGATAATCTTATTGTTTACTAATACGAAAATCAACCAAACTTTTTGGAAAGTTTTTTGAAATAGAATTTTGTTCCAAATTTTTCATATCAATTTCTGTTATGTAATGTGCATTTAGTAAACTTTATTTATTGCAAAAAAAAAAAATTATTATCTTTTTAGTATTTTTTAAAATGTTTTTGGACATTTGCTTTTGAAATATTGTAGAGACATATAGTATTATACAGGTTACATGGAAAAATAGTAATGAAGGTCTTCCGATAAAAAAAAAAAATGGCATGGTATGAAGGGTCATATTATCGTGGTTGTTGAAAACATCTGACACTCGGTCACTCTAACAAATATATACTGTACCATGCAATATGACAATTGAATTCTACCTATGTTGAACATTTTTGTTAGAATGGTTTGTATGTTTTTAGACTTATTCGTGTAGGCCATTATTTTCTGGGCTCACAACAAAGTATGAAAAATTCTAGACTTTTTACATCCTAAAATCCGTACCAGTCCAGCCGTGAGCTATAGTGGCCCGGGATTTTATATTTTTATTATTTTTGCTAATTTATTTCTGTAAAAAAATAACTAGAAAAAAATTGCAGCTGTGACCTAAAAATAAAGGATATTAACGTCAAATTTCAAAAATAGCAATGCCTATTTTTATAACTATTGACTCGCCTGTGTAAAGCTCCCTTTAGTTGTCTGTGATCTGCTTCATAAATTTTGTTGGCTTATTACTGTCCTGTCTAAGCGACATAAAGAAAAACAGTGGCAACCGTGGGCGAAAGGTTATAGGAGTTGTCTGTCCCCAAAGGCACTACGTAAGTGATTCTTGGCTTGTGTCCTGTGTCAGCTCTCCGTGGCCCGAAGCAGCAGATTTTTTTTATTACTATTGTACATACATAGAGTGACGTACAGAATATTGCAAGCTCCTTGTCACATTGTAATGGTCAATGACAAGGGTCAAACTGGTGACAAATTGGAAAAATAAACAATTGATAGACGACGTTTTAGTCATCAGTGAAATTTACGGCTAAATAAATTATTAAGTGTGATTCAGGTATACAAATAACATAACAAAAGACCTGAGGATTAGGCCACAGAATGCAATTTATTATATTACAGACCGGGTGTATGCAGCATGATGATTTGTGGCATGGTGCGATAAGATGAAGGCTAGAATAGGATGATAATACATAGTTGTGAAAAATCTATAATATACCATCACAATATAAAACAATATAATTTATATAATTTAATATAGCATGACATTATGTGATTTGAAATGATGTGCTATAATATGGCACTATGGGTTATAATAGCACAAGATTAAACTATATGATATGGGGCTTTAACATGTGTATTGGGGAGATTGTGGGAGAAGCATACTGTCTGTGGAAGAAGCATACTGTCTGTTGGAGAAGCATACTGTCTGTAGAGGGCTGTTGTGGCATCATACTGTGTGTGAGAGTCTGGGGGCTTCATACTGTCTGTGGAGGGCTGTTGTGGCATCATGTTGTGTGTGTGAGGGAGTGAGGGCATCGTACTCTTTGTGGAGGGCTCTTGTGGCATCATGCTGTGTGTGAGAGGGAGTGAGGGCATCGTACTGTCTGTGGAGGGCTCTTGTGGCATCATGCTGTGTGTGAGAGGGAAAGAGGGCATCATACTGTCTGTGGAGGGCTGTTGTGGCATCATAATGTGTGTGAGGGAGTGAGGGCATCGTACTGTCTGTGGAGGGCTGTTGTTGCATCATGTTGTGTGTGTGAGGGAGTGAGGGCATCGTACTCTTTGTGGAGGGCTCTTGTGGCATCATGCTGTGTGTGAGAGGGAGTGAGGGCATCGTATTGTCTGTGGAGGGCTGTTGTGGCATCATGCTGTGTGTGAGGGAGTGAGGGCATCGTACTGTCGGTGGAGGGCTGTTGTGGCATCATAATGTGTGTGAGGGAGTGAGGGCATCGTACTCTCTGTGGAGGGCTGTTGTGGCATAATGTTGTGTGTGTGAGGGAGTGAGGGCATCGTACTCTTTGTGGAGGGCTGTTGTGGCATCATGCTGTGTGTGAGAGGGAGTGAGGGCATCGTACTGTCTGTGGAGGGCTGTTGTGGCATCATAATGTGTGTGAGGGAGTGAGGGCATCATACTGTCTGTGGAGGGCTGTTGTGGCATCATGCTGTGTGTGAGGGAGTGAGGGCATCGCACTGTCTGTGGAGGGCTGTTGTGGCATCATAATGTGTGTGAGGGAGTGAGGGCATCATACTGTCTGTGGAGAGCTGTTGTGGCATCATGCTGTGTGTGTGAGGGAGTGAGGGCATCGTACTGTCTGTGGAGGGCTGTTGTGGCATCATAATATGTGTGAGGGAGTGAGGGCATCGCACTGTCTGTGGAGGGCTGTTTTGGCATCATGCTGTGTGTCTGAGAGTCTGGGGCTTCATACTGTTTGTGGAGGGTTGTTGTGGCATCATGCTGTGTGTGTGAGGGAGTGAGGGCATCGTACTCTTTGTGGAGGGCTGTTGTGGCATCATACTGTGTGTCTGAGAGTCTGGGGCTTCATACTGTTTGTGGAGGGTTGTTGTGGCATCATGCTGTGTGTGTAAGGGAGTGAGGGCATCGTACTGTCTGTGGAGGGCTGTTGTGCCATCATGCTGTGTGTGAGGGAGTGAGGGCATCATACTGTCTGTGGAGGGCTGTTGTGGCATCATGCTGTGTGTGTGAGGGAGTGAGGGCTTCATACTGTCTGTGGAGGGCTGTTGTGGCATCATGCTGTGTGTGTGAGGGAGTGAGGGCATCGTACTGTCTGTAGAGGGTTGTTGTGGCATCATAATGTGTGTGAGGGAGTGAGGGCATCGTACTGTCTGTGGAGGGCTGTTGTGGCATCATGCTGTGTATGTGAGGGAGTGAGGGCATCGCACTGTCTGTGGAGGGCTGTTTTGGCATCATGCTGTGTGTCTGAGAGTCTGGGGCTTCATACTGTTTGTGGAGGGTTGTTGTGGCATCATGCTGTGTGTGTGAGGGAGTGAGGGCATCGTACTCTTTGTGGAGGGCTGTTGTGGCATTATAATGTGTGTCTAAGAGTCTGGGGCTTCATACTGTTTGTGGAGGGTTGTTGTGGCATCATGCTGTGTGTGTAAGGGAGTGAGGGCATCGTACTGTCTGTGGAGGGCTGTTGTGCCATTATGCTGTGTGTGAGGGAGTGAGGGCATCATACTGTCTGTGGAGGGCTGTTGTGGCATCATGCTGTGTGTGTGAGGGAGTGAGGGCTTCATACTGTCTGTGGAGGGCTGTTGTGGCATCATGCTGTGTGTGTGAGGGAGTGAGGGCATCATACTCTCTGTGGAGGGCTGTTGTGGCATCATGTTGTGTGTGAGGGAGTGAGGGCATCGTACTGTCTATGGAGGGCTGTTGTGGCATCATGCTGTGTATGTGAGGGAGAGAGGGCATCGTACTGTCTGTGGAGAGCTGTTGTGGCATCATGCTGTGTGTGTGAGGGAGTGAGGGCATCCTACTGTCTGTAGAGGGCTGTTGTGGCATCATAATGTGTGTGAGGGAGTGAGGGCATCGTACTGTCTGTGGAGGGCTGTTGTGGCATCATGCTGTTTGTGAGGGAGTGAGGGCATCATACTGTCTGTGGAGGGCTGTTGTGGCATCATGCTGTGTGTGTGTGAGGGAGTGAGGGCTTCATACTGTCTGTGGAGGGCTGTTGTGGCATCATGCTGTGTATGTGAGGGAGTGAGGGCATCGTACTGTCTGTGGAGGGCTGTTGTGGCATCATGCTGTGTGTGTGAGGGAGTGAAGGCATCGTACTGTCTGTGGAGGGCTGTTGTGGCATCATAATGTGTGTGAGGGAGTGAGGGCATCGTAATGTCTGCGGAGGGCTGTTGTGGCATCATGCTGTGTATGTGAGGGAGAGAGGGCATCGTACTGTCTGTGGAGAGCTGTTGTGGCATCATGCTGTGTGTGTGAGGGAGTGAGGGCATCGTACTGTCTGTAGAGGGCTGTTGTGGCATCATAATGTGTGTGAGGGAGTGAGGGCATCGTACTGTCTGTGGAGGGCTGTTGTGGCATCATGCTGTTTGTGAGGGAGTGAGGGCATCATACTGTCTGTGGAGGGCTGTTGTGGCATCATGCTGTGTGTGTGAGGGAGTGAGGGCTTCATACTGTCTGTGGAGGGCTGTTGTGGCATCATGCTGTGTATGTGAGGGAGGGGCATCGTACTGTCTGTGGAGGGCTGTTGTGGCATCATGCTGTGTGTGTGAGGGAGTGAGGGCATCGTACTGTCTGTAGAGGGCTGTTGTGGCATCATAATGTGTGTGAGGGAGTGAGGGCATCGTACTGTCTGTGGAGGGCTGTTGTGGCATCATGCTGTTTGTGAGGGAGTGAGGGCATCATACTGTCTGTGGAGGGCTGTTGTGGCATCATGCTGTGTGTGTGAGGGAGTGAGGGCTTCATACTTTATGTGGAGGGCTGTTGTGGCATCATGCTGTGTATGTGAGGGAGTGAGGGCATCGTACTGTCTGTGGAGGGCTGTTGTGGCATCATGTTGTGTGAGGGAGTGAGGGCATCGTACTGTCTGTGGAGGGCTGTTGTGGCATCATGTTGTGTGTGTGAGGGAGTGAGGGCATCGTACTGTCTGTGGAGGGCTGTTGTGGCATCATGCTGTGTATGTGAGGGAGAGAGGGCATCGTACTGCCTGTGAGAGCTGTTGTGGCATCATGCTGTGTGTGTGAGGGAGTGAGGGCATCGTACTGTCTGTAGAGGGCTGTTGTGGCATCATAATGTGTGTGAGGGAGTGAGGGCATCGTACTGTCTGTGGAGGGCTGTTGTGGCATCATGCTGTTTGTGAGGGAGTGAGGGCATCATACTGTCTGTGGAGGGCTGTTGTGGCATCATGCTGTGTGTGTGTGTGAGGGAGTGAGGGCTTCATACTGTCTGTGGAGGGCTGTTGTGGCATCATGCTGTGTATGTGAGGGAGTGAGGGCATCGTACTGTCTGTGGAGGGCTGTTGTGGCATCATGCTGTGTGTGTGAGGGAGTGAGGGCATCGTACTGTCTGTAGAGGGCTGTTGTGGCATCATAATGTGTGTGAGGGAGTGAGGGCATCGTACTGTCTGTGGAGGGCTGTTGTGGCATCATGCTGTTTGTGAGGGAGTGAGGGCATCATACTGTCTGTGGAGGGCTGTTGTGGCATCATGCTGTATGTGTGAGGGAGTGAGGGCTTCATACTTTCTGTGGAGGGCTGTTGTGGCATCATGCTGTGTATGTGAGGGAGTGAGGGCATCGTACTGTCTGTGGAGGGCTGTTGTGGCATCATGTTGTGTGTGTGAGGGAGTGAGGGCATCGTACTGTCTGTGGAGGGCTGTTGTGGCATCATGTTGTGTGTGTGAGGGAGTGAGGGCATCGTACTGTCTGTGGAGGGCTGTTGTGGCATCATGCTGTGTATGTGAGGGAGAGAGGGCATCGTACTGTCTGTGGAGAGCTGTTGTGGCATCATGCTGTGTGTGTGAGGGAGTGAGGGCATCGTACTGTCTGTAGAGGGCTGTTGTGGCATCATAATGTGTGTGAGGGAGTGAGGGCATCGTACTGTCTGTGGAGGGCTGTTGTGGCATCATGCTGTTTGTGAGGGAGTGAGGGCATCATACTGTCTGTGGAGGGCTGTTGTGGCATCATGCTGTGTGTGTGTGTGAGGGAGTGACGGCTTCATAATGTCTGTGGAGGGCTGTTGTGGCATCATGCTGTGTATGTGAGGGAGTGAGGGCATCGTACTGTCTGTGGAGGGCTGTTGTGGCATCATGCTGTGTGTGTGAGGGAGTGAAGGCATCGTACTGTCTGTGGAGGGCTGTTGTGGCATCATAATGTGTGTGAGGGAGTGAGGGCATCGTACTGTCTGTGGAGGGCTGTTGTGGCATCATGCTGTGTATGTGAGGGAGAGAGGGCATCGTACTGTCTGTGGAGAGCTGTTGTGGCATCATGCTGTGTGTGTGAGGGAGTGAGGGCATCGTACTGTCTGTAGAGGGCTGTTGTGGCATCATAATGTGTGTGAGGGCATCGTACTGTCTGTGGAGGGCTGTTGTGGCATCATGCTGTTTGTGAGGGAGTGGGGGCATCATACTGTCTGTGGAGGGCTGTTGTGGCATCATGCTGTGTGTGTGAGGGAGTGAGGGCTTCATACTGTCTGAGGAGGGCTGTTGTGGCATCATGCTGTGTATGTGAGGGAGTGAGGGCATCGTACTGTCTGTGGAGGGCTGTTGTGGCATCATGTTGTGTGTGTGAGGGAGTGAGGGCATCGTACTGTCTGTGGAGGGCTGTTGTGGCATCATGCTGTGTGTGTGAGGGAGTGAGGGCATCGTACTGTCTGTGGAGGCCTGTTGTGGCATCATGCTGTGTATGTGAGGGAGAGAGGGCATCGTACTGTCTGTGGAGGGCTGTTGTGACATCATGCTGTGTGTGTGAGGGAGAGAGGGCGTTGTACTCTCTGTGGAGGGCTGTTGTGGCATCATGCTGTGTGTGAGGGAGTGAAGGCATCGTACTGTCTGTGGAGGGCTGTTGTGGCATCATAATGTGTGTGAGGGAGTGAGGGCATCGTACTGTCTGTGGAGGGCTGTTGTGGCATCATGCTGTGTATGTGAGGGAGAGAGGGCATCGTACTGTCTGTGGAGGGCTGTTGTGGCATCATGTTGTGTGTGTGAGGGAGTGAGGGCATCGTACTGTCTGTGGAGGGTTGTTGTGGCATCATGCTGTGTATGTGAAGGAGAAAGGGCATCGTACTGTCTGTGGAGGGCTGTTGTGGTATCATGCTGTGTATGTGAGGGAGAGAGGGCATCGTACTGTCTGTGGAGGGCTGTTGTGGCATCATGCTGTGTGTGTGAGGGAGTGAGGGCATCGTACTCTCTGTGGAGAGCTGTTGTGGCATCATGTTGTGTGTGTGTGAGGGAGTGAGGGCATCGTACTGTCTGTGGAGGGCTGTTGTGGCATCATGCTGTGTGTGTGAGGGAGTGAGGGCATCGTACTCTCTGTGGAGGGCTGTTGTGGCATCATGTTGTGTGTGAGGGAGTGAGGGCATTGTACTGTCTGTGGAGGGCTGTTGTGGCATCATGCTGTGTATGTGAGGGAGAGAGGGCATCGTACTGTCTGTGGAGAGCTGTTGTCGCATCATGCTGTGTGTGTGAGGGAGTGAGGGCATTGTACTCTCTGTGGAGGGCTGTTGTGGCATCATGCTGTGTGTGTGAGGGAGTGAGGGCATCGTACTGTCTGTGGTGGGCTGTTGTGGCATCATAATGTGTGTGAGGGAGTGAGGGCATCGTACTGTGTGTGGAGGGCTGTTGTGGCATCATGCTGTGCATGTGAGGGAGAGAGGGCATCGTACTGTCTGTGGAGGGCTGTTATGGCATCATGCTGTGTATGTGAGTGAGAGACGGCATCGTACTGTCTGTGGAGGGCTGTTGTGGCATCATGCTGTGTGTGTGAGGGAGTGAGGGCATCGTACTGTCTGTGGAGGGCTGTTGTGGTATCATGCTGTGTATGTGAGGGAGAGAGGGCATTGTACTGTCTGTGGAGGGCTGTTGTGGCATCATGCTGTGTGTGTGAGGGAGTGAGGGCATCGTACTGTCTGTGGAGGGCTGTTGTGGCATCATGCTGTGTGTGTGAGGGAGTGAGGGCATCGTACTGTCTGTGGAGGGCTGTTGTGGCATCATGCTGTGTGTGTTTGAGGAAGTGAGGGCATCGTACTGTCTGTGAAGGGCTGTTGTGGCATCATGCTGTGTGTGAGGAAGTGAGGGCATCGTACTGTCTGTGGAGGGCTGTTGTGGCATCATAATGTGTGTGAGGGAGTGAGGGCATCGTACTGTCTGTGGAGGGCTGTTGTGGCATCATGCTGTGTATGTGAGGGAGAGAGGGCATCGTACTGTCTGTCGAGGGCTGTTGTGGCATCATGCTGTGTGTGTGAGGGAGAGAGGGCATTGTACTCTCTGTGGAGGGCTTTTGTGGTATCATGCTGTGTATGTGAGGGAGAGAGGGCATTGTACTGTCTGTGGAGGGCTGTTGTGGCATCATGCTGTGTGTGTGAGGGAGTGAGGGCATCGTACTGTCTGTGGAGGGCTGTTGTGGCATCATGCTGTGTGTGTGAGGGAGTGAGGGCATCGTACTGTCTGTGGAGGGATGTTGTGGCATCATGCTGTGTGTGTTTGAGGAAGTGAGGGCATCGTACTGTCTGTGAAGGGCTGTTGTGGCATCATGCTGTGTGTGAGGAAGTGAGGGCATCGTACTGTCTGTGGAGGGCTGTTGTGGCATCATAATGTGTGTGAGGGAGTAAGGGCATCGTACTGTCTGTGGAGGGCTGTTGTGGTATCATGCTGTTTATGTGTGTGAGAGAGGGCATTGTACTGTCTGTGGAGGGCTGTTGTGGCATCATGCTGTGTGTGTGAGGGAGTGAGGGCATTGTACTGTCTGTGAAGGGCCGTTGTGGCATCATGCTGTGTGTGAGGAAGTGAGGGCATCGTACTGTCTGTGGTGGGCTGTTGTGGCATCATAATGTGTGTCAGTATGCGAAGGCATCATTCTGTCTGTGGAGGACTTTTGTGGTATCATACTGTGTGTGAGCGTGTGGGGACATGATACTGCATGTGAGGGTCTTTGAGATCATCATACTTTATTTGAGGGAGGTTGGGGGGCATTACATCATGTGTGGAGGCCCTGGAAACATCATACTGTGTGTGCCAATTGTGGGGGCATCATAATGTGCGTGTGAGGGTGTGGGGCACCATACTGCATGTGGCGGACTGTGAGAACATCATACTTTATGTAGGGGACAATTGGAGGGGAAGCACACCATATGTGGAGGGCTCAATATTGAGTGAGAAAATCTATATTCACCATGTTCCAAATTATTTTTCAGATTGGATTTGTGTCATAAAGATGCGCAGTTTTGGTGATTTTTTTGTCAGTATAGGCTTCTACATGGAGTCTGAAAAAAATGCATGTAAAAAAACCACAGTTGCATTTTTAAGAGCCGAATCAAAGCTTTTCTGTCCCATAAAAAAGTGTTAAAAATGATGCATCAAGTCTGCACCAAAAATGCATCAAGCAAGGGGAAAAACACACAAAATATTGCAATAACCAGAGAAGATTGTTATTTCGTCGTGTGGTGCAGACACCTGCAGAACAGTGCAAAAAAAAACATCTGTGTACATGGCCTCAGGTTTACATTTTTAATACATTTTTTAGAGGGTTTAGTAATGAAAAGAAATCAATCACACCATGTTTTACGTAATTTTTTTACCAATTGCCAAAAATAATCTGATCGTTATCTTGTGCAAGTTGTTGCGATTACAGAGATATCAAATACGTCTGTGCTATTTGCTGATTTGTGTGTTTATTATTTTTAAAAAATATGAAAAATAACATTTTTGTAAATCTTTTTCAGAAATTTTTAGTAATTTTGTAGGAAGAAACATTTTTACTTTTCTTTTTCCTATAAAATACAGGTGCTATATACAGATGTGTCGCTATGTGCCAGTACAATTTGCCTGTGATGTCAGATCCTACAATGCAAAATTAATTATAGAAAACTCTCTTATACCTCTTAGTACAGGCTGTGGCTCGTAGCTTCTGCTACTGCCTAAAATGATGGAGGTTTGGGGTTCGAATCCTAGTGAGATAATGTCATAAGAAACAAAGAGAAGCTGAGCAGAGAGATTCCGTCCCCTGAGGAGGAGGAACTACGGAGCAGTGAAGAAGGCAGGAGAGATCACACATGGTGAGTAGAAGGCGAGACACAGCCTAGACCTCTCGGGACAGCGGGACTGTCCCCTCAAATCGGGACAATCCCGCAGCGTCCAGAATTGTTGGGAGCTATGATATTATATGATATGATGTGGCATGATATGGTACAGTAAAGTGTAATTATGAAGTGTGATGAATATGATATAGGGCCGCAAGATGTCTTAGAGGTTATCATGGTTGCTTTGCAGAATTAGGCATGACTTTTGGATGGAGATTTTATGTTCTACACATGCTTATGGAGGTTTCCTCTATTACCTTCCACACTCCAAAAACAAACTAATCCAAATAGGTCTACTACAAGAAAGGCCTGTATAATGGTTTATTTAGGTCAATCATGGTTCGTTAATTAGCGCCGATCAAGTATCTATAAGTTGATCGTCCCTCTTTCCTGGAGTGCTTACATTGGCCAACTAAAACTGATGGGAACAGCACTCTCCATACACCATCATGTTGTCAGGAACTTTTTCCCAGTTTATATATGGCGAGTTCACACATCTATGCATCGCAGTCTGGGATGCATAGACTAGCCGAGGGTCTCCTGACCCCAGCTTGACAACCTCACACTATATATGCCTATGAAGCTGCTGAGTTCAGACCAGGAGACCCACAACCGGTTCATGCATCCCAGTCCATGACACAGGATGTGAGTAATTCCGGGTAAATCACAGCTATGTCAAGTAATGACATGGCTTTGATTGGCTGGACAGTTAAAATAAATAAATCATTTGACAAAATACGACGTATGGTCCCCTTCCTTTTTAAAACCAGTCAAGGAAAAACAGACAGATGGAGGCTGGTATTTTTAGATGGAGAAAAGGCCAATATATCAATGGAGCTGCCCAGCCTTTTAATATTAGCTCGCAACTGTGTGATTTGCCTTAGCTAGTTATTAAAAATAGGGTGGACCCTAAAAAAATTACATGGGGTCCCCCATACTTTTAATAACCAGCTAAGGCAAAGCAGACAACTGCTGGCTGATATTCATAAGCTGGTAAGGGATCATGTATATTGCCCCTTCAGCTTAATAACATCAGCCTTCAGCCACTTCAGAAATGGTGCATCCATTAGATTAGAGTCCAGCACTCTGCACTCTGGAACTCAGCACTTGAGCTACCGTGAGTCCCGCAGTTACTAGCGGTAATTAATCACGGGTGTAACGTCATCGCCCTTGAGAAATTACCTCACATAATCTCTGTTGACACATTCTTGTGGTCACGTCATCGCTGTGAGTCAGGACCCTGAGAGTGATACTGCAAAGGCTACTCGCAGTCATTTCTCACAGGCATAACTTCATCGCCCATGAGAAATGGATGTTGTTGTCGGATCTGCGAAGACTTTTTTTTATTAATAAATGGGTAAGCCAGGGAAAGTGTGGGGAGTCTTTATTCAAATACAATGTTTTTTCCTACGTGTGTATTTTTTATTTTAATTTACTGGGTTAGTAATGGGGTTGTCTGATAGACGCCTCTCCATTACTGACCCATGGGCTTGATGTCACCTGACAATAAAAAGCTGACAACAAGCCCAAAAACTATAATAATAATAATAATAATAATAATAATAAGCACCAGAATTGACGCATCTAATGGATGCGCCATTTCTGGGGTGGCTGAGGCTGGTGGTATTAGTCTGGGAGGGGGCCAATATCCATGGCCCCTTCTCAGCTTATTACGATCAGCCCGCAGATGTTTGTTTAGCTTTTGCTAGTTGTTAAACCACAGGGAAGACCCCATGGCTTTTTGTGAGGTCTCCCATTTTTAATAACTAGTAAAAGCTAAAAAGACAGTTTTTAGTGGATATTAATAGGCTATCAACCTTTATGGATTTTGTCACCTTCCCAGCTGGTCTGCTTTCCTAAAGTGATTTAACTCTGGGAGGGCTTGAATGAATGCATGGATATTTAAACATGACATTGATAAGTATAGTCTACATTGACTTGCATTGATTTTGGACTGTGTGTTGTCTAGCCTCACACCATTCTATTGATTCTATCCAGCCTGTTAAGCAAACAAATTAACTCATTGTTTACTGACTAATTTAAGGGATTTAATTCATTTTTATATCCACATTTGTTTGTGGGGCATTGTCCTGCTCTTACTCCCATTTTGTTCATTTTGCATCCCCCTTAGCCCTTACTACGACCATTTTACAGTACCAAAGTTTGGGTTCCCATTGACTTCTATTTGGTTTTGGTTGCGGGTCAAGTTTCGTGCCAAACAGAACTTTTAATTCAAGTTCGGCCAACCCGCTGAACCCTAACTTCCATGGGTTTGCTCATCACTGTTAGGGATCAAACAGCTTCATGAAAACTAAGAAACACACCAAACAGGTCAGGAATAAAGTTGTGGAGAAGATAAGAAAATCAGAGGTAAGTTAATATTAATAGCCCGAGCTCTGAACTTCTCATGAAGAACTGTTCAATTCATTATTCAAATATGGAAGTAGTATGGAACTATAAACCTATCAAGACATGACCATCCACTTAAAATGACATCTCAAGCAAGGAGAGCACTAATTAGAGAAGCAGCCAAGCGGTCCATAGTCACTCTGGAGGAGCTGCAGACATCCACAGCTTAGGTGGGAGAATCTGTTCACAGGACAACTATTAGGTTGGGGTCACACATGCGAATTCAATGCAAGAAACTCATGAGAGTCTCTCGCCTCAAGTCCCGGCATTGCTGCCGGTACTCGGGACCGGAATGTTCAGCTGCAAGTGCAGCGCCCCAGGGTCCTGGTCATTTAAGTAATGTCATTCTCCTCTAGGGGGGAGTGATGTTACGTTTGGAGGCAATAAAGGAGATCTCTTTACCAGGTAACACCAACACAAAACACACTTCACTGAGTTCCGCTCAGGTAGTTGGTAGTTGGACAGGGGTGGGATCCTGTCTCAGGCCTAGACAGAAGGTCACGGAGCTGCGCCTGCCCCACGTGCGGCAGTTCTTAAGAAAGGACACGAACAGAGAACTGTATTGTAGAGAGTGAGAAAGAAGTCATAGCAAAAGGAGTGGAAACCAGAAGGAGTTCTGCCCTGCACAGGCTGCCTCCTTCTGAGGCGCAGGATCCGGTAACCGGAACACCGAGGGAGCAACAGTCCTTTATGCCTTGCTCCAGAGACCGGCAGGAAAGCTAATTGCAAGTTACTGATCCATCCTATACCCTGGAGACAAGGTGGCACCCACGAGAGGCCGGGGCGTGCTAGAGTCCCTGTAAAAGCCTCAGGCCACCAGTCATATGGGTTTGTCCTATCCATCTGAAGGACAGAGAGAGACATAGCATCTAGCACATCTACAACAGTTGTGAGGACCTTATGAGAGGCTCAGCAATAAGGTACTACAACACCCAGGCGCTAGAGACTGCAACCTTGTGTCCTCGTCCATCACTGCGCCTTACACCATTCACCATCCACCATCTACACACTGGGAAGCCCTGAGGACATACTTCACCTGTAGGAAGGTATACCATCTAGCTGCCATAATATCACCCCAGCGGACCCCTAAGCAGCGTTGGTCACCTTGACCGAATACCACTGGTGGCATCACAAGCATATCCCTTTAAAGACCTTTCACTTTTACAACGGACCTCCCGAGGGACACGGACCGGATCAGCCACCGTGACATCCCCCTTGAGAACCGAAGGACCCAGTACCGAGTACCCCTAGCCCTTGGGGGCGCTCCACATAGAAATACATGCAGCCGCATGCTCTGGTCTGGTCTCTTGCCATCCCCACCATCACACATGGGGATGGCAACATCATGCTGTGGAGATGCTTTTCTTCAGCAGGGGCAGGGAAGCTGGTTAGAATTGATAGGAAGATTGATGGAGCTAAATAAAGGGCAATCTTGGAGAAAAACCTGTTAGAGGCTGCAGAAGACTTAAGACTGGGGTGTAGGTTCACCTTGCAGCAGGAAAATTGATGGTTTAGATCCAGTCACAGTCCAGACCTAAGTCTCATTGAGAATTTGGTGGTACTACAAAGCATTGACTTAGGGGGCCTGAATACAAATGCACACACACAATCACAATTCTCAGTTTCATATTTTTAATGTAATTAACTGATATCTTACAATATAACATTATAATATGGCTTGATATTACACAATGTAGTAAATTATGATAATACAGTATAATTTAAAAAAATATATACTTGAAATAATATGATGTGATTTGGTACTGTATAATACGATAATGTAGTATAACAATTTTGGACAAGTATGCTATGGTAAAATATAATACGAGGATATTAAATAGTATGATATGACAATATTGTGTGATGGTATGATATTTTATACAGGGTGGGCAATAAAAACCAGCCACCTGTTCCCCTTCTACAGGACGACGCTTATCGGGCCTCATTCACCAGACCTTTCTTGCAGTAAACCTGTTTTGTTGCCCATAACAACCTTGCAGGAATCAGCTTTCACTTTACCTCAGCAGTGAAAAAATGACTGAGGCCTATTGTCTCCCTCTGTCAGAGTGTTTCTCTGGGGAGGATATTCATGTTATGTGTGTGTACAATATGGCGTATCGTGGTACTGACGGATCAGTCACAGAAACAGAAAACAGTTATGTCCGGACCTTTAATAAAAAACATTGTACATGGTTGATTCAGTGGCTGACTAATATAATATACTACATCGATAAGCTCTGCACCGCCACAATTTGCTCTATTTTTGGGGGGGGAATGAGCTTTCCCCCAATTTTTCTTCTTTAATTTCATAATACCAACATATAATTCACACATAAACCTTGGAGTCAATAGATCAAAAAGTCCCTCGACCCTCCTGGCATCTGAAACATTTACAAAATTAGTAGTTCCGCATTTTCCACATTACTGCGCCACACACGATTTATTAATCTGCAATGTTATGGAGTAAATAACAATACTAGTTCCTCCAACACCCAAACTCCGAGGCGCTGACTCTTACCTGCGGTCACCTCGGCATAGCTGAGTAATTACTGATGATTCATTACCTTCAGTAGTCAGGAACCATCACTAATCTCCGGGGACAGCTCCAAGTCTTACACCTTTTCGATCAGATTAGCTACTTTTCTCAAGACACAAAATTCTCTAACATTTTTGCTTTATGTCTGGTCGAACTGCACAAAATTAGCATAATGGTCTCGTCAGGGGTTCATCAGACAATGGCTTTGATCCATTAATTTTTGCTCTTTAAAAACCAAAATAATTTTTTTGGCCGGCTTGTAGTTGTGTAAACAGGTTACTTGGATGCAACAGCGTAGACAATGAGGAGGCAGTGGTAATCAACCAAAACTATTTACCAGTATTTGTCTAACACGGAAAGGAAATCTATGAGTGTATAAATATATATGGAAATAAGCACTCTGGGAAGCCCTAGGGACAAACTTCACCTGTGGGAAGGTATACCATCTAGCTGCCATAACATCGCCCCAGCGGACCCTTAAGCAGCGTCGGTCACCCTGACCGAATACCACAGGTTTCCCTTTTAAAGACCTTTCCCCCCTTTTATTAACGGACGTCCTTAGGGCCACGGACCGGGTCAGCCACCGTTACCCCCCATTCTGAGAACTGAAGGGCCCGGATCCGAGTACCCCACAGCTCACGGGGGTGCTCCATTATGTCTCTCTCTGTCCCCCAGTTGGATAGGAACAAACCCGTATGACTGGTGGCCTGAGGCTTTTTACAGGGACTCTAGCACACCCCAGCCCTCACAAGTTGCCACCGTGCCTCCTGGGTATGGGTCGGGCAGGTAATATGGAATTAGCTGTCCTGCCGGTCTCTGGAGCAAGGCATAGAGACTGTTGCTCCCTCGGTGTTCCGGCTACCGGATCCAGCGCCTCAGAAGGAGGCAGCCTGTGCAGGGCAGAACTCCTTCTGGTTTCCTCTCCTTTTGCTATGACTTAGTTTCTCACCCTCTACAATTCAATTCGCTGTTCGTGTCTCTTCCTTAGGATGCTGCTGCATCGGTAGGCAGTCGCAGCTCCATGTCCCTCTGTCTAGGCCTCTGACAGGATCCCACCCCTGTCAGGGACCAACTACCCGAGCGGAGCTCAGATAGCAACTCACTGGGTGAAGCCCAGCCAGCTTCTGACTAACTTCCTATCCAGACCACCAGTTTTACCTAATTGTGAAGAGTGCCCTAATAAATAGGTGCATAGCTCCCCCTGGTGGACTGGAGTATGAAGTGTGTTGCATGGTTTGTGAAACCTGGTGAAGTGATCTCCTTTATTGCCTTCAGCCGTAACATCACTCCCCTCTAGAGGAGAATGATATCACTGCAATGACCAGGACCCTGGGGCGCTGCACTAAGTGCGATATCTTTATCCAACTTCCTATTTATATATGTTGTCCTTATTATCTAGCAGTTAAACAAATGTTAATAAGTAATGCTTATCCTTGACTTCCCAGCATAACGGGCGCCATACTCTGTACTAGTCCCGTCACCATTGTATTCTCATTATGTGCTTCTGATCGTTACATTAACCCTAACTGGGGTCACCGGTATTTCCCATTCGGCCGCAAATCCTAAATATGTGAGTCACTCGGTACACATTGTGCACATGGCACTAGCTGACTTTACTCTCTGAAACACGGACCCAGCCCACCCCCTGTACCGTACTGGAAGTAAGGACAGGGTCACACTTGCGAGCGTGATGCGAGAAACTTGCATGAGTCTCTCGCATCAATACCCAGCGCTGCCGCCGGCACTCCGGTCCGCCGGGTATTGATGCGAGAGACTCACGCGAGTTATTGACATTACACTCGCAAGTGTGACCCCGGCTTAATGGCCGAATCCACGCAGGACCCTACAGCACGAGAGGAGTTCCTCCGTGTCTGAAGATCAGCGTCTGACCTTCCTGCTTGACCGGCGAAGTCAGGGCTTCGGTGCTTGACCGGAGAAATCTGGGCTTTGGTACTTGACCAACCAGTTTCAAGTCACTCTCAGGTAGTTTTGCTGTGGTGGTGACTACGAGCTTGGTAGAATGTTCATGTGTCTTCCTTTCACATCCTGGTGCAGTTGGCCTTGTGCTTCGCCATTCTGACAACTGCGCCAGGAAACACTCTCTCCATCCTTCATTTCTTGCCTGTCCACTTCAACAAGCAGATATTGGCATTCACTTGCAGGGGCTGTGTGATGTTGACTGAATGCACCTTCTATTCACCACCCCCTTACAGTTGTAAAATCCAGTACTTATCCCCTCTGTTTCCTTTTCTGTCACTGGCCAGTGAGGCACATCTTTGTTATTGGGCGACGCGGGAATAGTGATACAGTAGTCATGTTTAATTCCTTGCCCCCTAGAGAAGCACAGCTAGTTTACTTTCTGTCCCTTTTAACTACAGTCTTAACCCCCAGGCCATTTTCGATTTTTGCGTTTTCGTTTTTTGCTCCCCTTCTTCCCAGAGCCATCACTTTTTTATTTTTCGGTCAATATGGCCATGTGAGGGCTTGTTTTTTTTGCGGGACGAGTTGTACTTTTGAACAACAGCATTGGTTTTAAAATATTGTGTACTGGAAAGCAGGAAAAAATTCTAAGTGTGGTGAAATTGCAGAAAAAAGTGCAATTCCAGAGATGTTTTTTTTTTTTTTTTTTTTACTATGTTCATTAAACCACTACGAGGTTATAGACACCAAATATGTCTAGGTTCTTTTTTATTTAAGTGGTTTAAAAAAAACCCCACCATTTTCCGAGACCTGTAGAGTCTCCATTTTTCGGGGGTTGGGTGAGGGCTTATTTTTGCATGACGAGTTGATGTTTTTATTGATATTATTTTGGTGTAGTTACGATCTTTTGATCGCCCATTATTGCATTTTATTGCAATGTAGCAACAATCAAAAAACATGTAATTCTGGCTTTTTGAATTTTTTTCTTGTTGCGCTGTTCAGTGATTGGGTTAAATCTTTTTCTATATTGATAGATCGGGCAATTCTGAATGTAGCGATACCAAATATATGTGTATTTGATTTTTTTA
The DNA here is from genome assembly GCF_032444005.1 of Ranitomeya imitator. NCBI lineage: Eukaryota > Metazoa > Chordata > Amphibia > Anura > Dendrobatidae > Ranitomeya > Ranitomeya imitator. The sequence goes on from NC_091284.1 coordinate 30,201,662, forward strand.
TTGTTTCATTTTGTATTTTTTTATATTTTTAAAATCTTGTTTTTTTTTTTTACTTTTTGCATGCTTCAATAGAAGCTGCAGTACTTTGATCACCTCTGCTACACAGAGGTGATCAAACCGCTGTCAGAGATTTTAATGTGCACTTGAAACACACTGACTCTTTGTGCATCATGGGAAAGTCTAAAGAAATCAGCCAAGATATCAGGAAGAGAATTGTGAACTTTCACAAGTCTGGTTCATCCTTGGGTACAATTTCAAGATACCTGAAGATGCCTCGTTCATCTGTACAAGCAATTATATGCAAGTACAATGGAAATGTCCTGCCATCATACTGCTCAGGAAGGAGACAGGTTCTGTGTCCCAGAGATGAACGTTGTTATGAACTGGTGATTCAGAAACACAATGGACCTGGTGGTTAAGAGCACACAAAGTGACCTGATAGTTACTAATAACATAGGACGAGCTCTGAGACGTGGGAACTCTGCTGACCGCAATCCCTAATACTGGAACATTGACTGGAGGCAAGGAACAAAGAACTAGGTGGAGTTAAATAGAGCAGCACCTAACGGCTTAACCTCGTCACCTGAGGAAGGAAACTCAGAAGCCGCAGCCCCACTCACATCCACCAGAGGAAGCTCATAGACAGAACCAGCCGAAGTACCACTCATGACCACAGGAGGGAGCTTACCCACAGAATTCCCAACAGTACCCCCCCCCTTGAGGAGGGGTCACCGAACCCTCACCAGAGCCCCCAGGCCGACCAGGATGAGCCAAATGAAAGGCACGAACCAGATCGGCAGCATGAAAATCAGAGGCAAAGACCCAGGAATTATCTTCCTGACCATAACCCTTCCACTTAACCAGGTACTGGAGTTTCCGTCTCGAAATACGAGAATCCAAAATCTCCACTATATACTCCAACTCCCCTTCAACCAAAACCGGGGCAGGAGGATCAACGGAAGGAACCACAGGTGCCACGTATCTCCGCAACAATGACCTATAGAATACATTATGGATGGAAAAAGAAGCTGGAAGGGTCAAACGAAAAGACACAGGATTAAGAATCTCAGAAATCCTATACGGACCAATGAAACGAGGCTTAAACTTAGGAGAGGAAACTTTCATAGGAATATAACGAGACGACAACCAAACCAAATCCCCAACACGAAGTCGGGGACCCACACAGCGCCTGCGGTTAGCGAAACGTTGAGCCTTCTCCTGGGACAATGTCAAATTGTCCACTACATGAGTCCAAATCTGCTGCAACCTATCCACCACAGTATCCACACCAGGACAGTCCGAAGACTCAACCTGCCCTGAAGAGAAACGAGGATGGAAACCAGAATTGCAGAAAAACAGCGAAACCAAAGTAGCCGAGCTGGCCCGATTATTAAGGGCGAACTCAGCCAAAGGCAAAAAGGACACCCAATCATCCTGATCAGCAGAAAAAAAACATCTCAGATATGTTTCCAAGGTCTGATTGGTTCGTTCAGTTTGGCCATTTGTCTGAGGATGGAAAACCGAGGAAAAAGACAAATCAATGCCTATCCTAGCACAAAAGGCTCGCCAAAACCTCAAAACAAACTGGGAACCTCTGTCAGAAACGATGTTCTCCGGAATGCCATGTAAACGAACCACATGCTGGAAAAACAATGGCACCAAATCAGAGGAGGAAGGCAATTTAGACAAGGGTACCAAATGGACCATCTTAGAGAAGCGATCACAAACCACCCAAATGACCGACATCTTTTGAGAGACGGGGAGATCCGAAATAAAATCCATAGAGATATGTGTCCAGGGCCTCTTCGGGACTGGCAAGGGCAAAAGCAACCCACTGGCACGAGAACAGCAGGGCTTAGCCCGAGCACAAATCCCACAGGACTGCACAAACGAACGCACATCCCGCGACAGAGACGGCCACCAAAAGGATCTAGCCACCAAATCTCTGGTACCAAAGATTCCAGGATGACCAGCCAACACCGAACAATGAACCTCAGAGATAACTCTACTCGTCCATTTATCAGGGACAAACAGTTTCTCCGCTGGGCAACGGTCAGGTCTATCAGCCTGAAATTTTTGCAGCACCCGCCGCAAATCAGGGGAGATGGCAGACAAAATTACCCCCTCTTTGAGAATACCCGCCGGCTCAGGCAAACCCGGAGAGTCGGGCACAAAACTCCTAGACAGGGCATCCGCCTTCACATTCTTAGAGCCCGGAAGGTACGAAACCACAAAGTCAAAACGGGAGAAAAACAGCGACCAACGAGCCTGTCTAGGACTCAACCGTTTGGCAGACTCGAGATAAGTCAAGTTCTTGTGATCAGTCAAGACCACCACGCGATGCTTAGCTCCTTCGAGCCAATGACGCCACTCCTCGAATGCCCACTTCATGGCCAACAACTCTCGATTGCCAACATCATAATTACGCTCAGCAGGCGAAAACTTCCTGGAAAAGAAGGCACATGGTTAGTAACTGGCTTAGTGATAGAAAGCAGAGGGTGGTTATAAATGGTATAGTCTCTAACTGGGTCGCTGTGACCAGTGGGGTACCGCAGGGGTCAGTATTGGGACCTGTTCTCTTCAACATATTCATTAATGATCTGGTAGAAGGTTTACACAGTAAAATATCGATATTTGCAGATGATACAAAACTATGTAAAGCAGTTAATACAAGAGAAGATAGTATTCTGCTACAGATGGATCTGGATAAGTTGGAAACTTGGGCTGAAAGGTGGCAGATGAGGTTTAACAATGATAAATGTAAGGTTATACACATGGGAAGAGGGAATCAATATCACCATTACACACTGAACGGGAAACCACTGGGTAAATCTGACAGGGAGAAGGACTTGGGGATCCTAGTTAATGATAAACTTACCTGGAGCAGCCAGTGCCAGGCAGCAGCTGCCAAGGCAAACAGGATCATGGGGTGCATTAAAAGAGGTCTGGATACACATGATGAGAGCATTATACTGCCTCTGTACAAATCCCTAGTTAGACCGCACATGGAGTACTGTGTCCAGTTTTGGGCACCGGTGCTCAGGAAGGATATAATGGAACTAGAGAGAGTACAAAGGAGGGCAACAAAATTAATAAAGGGGATGGGAGAACTACAATACCCAGATAGATTAGCGAAATTAGGATTATTTAGTCTAGAAAAAAGACGACTGAGGGGCGATCTAATAACCATGTATAAGTATATAAGGGGACAATACAAATATCTCGCTGAGGATCTGTTTATACCAAGGAAGGTGACGGGCACAAGGGGGCATTCTTTGCGTCTGGAGGAGAGAAGGTTTTTCCACCAACATAGAAGAGGATTCTTTACTGTTAGGGCAGTGAGAATCTGGAATTGCTTGCCTGAGGAGGTGGTGATGGCGAACTCAGTCGAGGGGTTCAAGAGAGGCCTGGATGTCTTCCTGGAGCAGAACAATATTGTATCATACAATTATTAGGTTCTGTAGAAGGACGTAGATCTGGGTATTTATTATGATGGAATATAGGCTGAACTGGATGGACAAATGTCTTTTTTCGGCCTTACTAACTATGTTACTATGTTACTATGTTACTATGGTTTCATCACCGAGCCATCAGAACTTCTCTGCGACAAAACAGCCCCTGCTCCAATCTCAGAAGCATCAACCTTGACCTGGAACGGGAGCAAAACATCTGGCTGGCACAACACAGGGGCAGAAGAAAAACGACGCTTCAACTCCTGAAAAGCTTCTACAGCAGCAGAAGACCAATTGACCACATCAGCACCCTTCTTGGTCAAATCAGTCAACGATTTAGCAATACTAGAAAAATTATTGATGAAGCGACGATAAAAATTAGCAAAGCCCAGGAACTTTTGCAGACTCTTCAGAGATGTCGGCTGAGTCCAATCATAAATGGCCTGAACTTTAACAGGGTCCATCTCGATAGTAGAAGGGGAAAAAATGAAACCCAAAAATGAAACCTTGTGAACACCAAAGAGACACTTTGACCCCTTCACAAACAAAGAATTCGCACGCAGGACCTGGAACACCATTCTAACCTGCTTCACGTGAGACTCCCAATCATCCGAGAAGACCAAAATATCATCCAAGTATACAATCAGGAATTTATCCAGGTACTCTCGGAAGATGTCATGCATAAAGGACTGAAACACTGATGGAGCATTGGAAAGCCCGAATGGCATAACCAGGTACTCAAAATGGCCCTCGGGCACATTACATGCTGTTTTCCATTCATCGCCCTGTTTAATACGCACAAGATTATACGCACCACGAAGATCTATCTTGGTAAACCAACTAGCCCCCTTAATCCGAGCAAACAAATCAGACAGCAGCGGCAAGGGGTACTGAAATTTGACTGTGATTTTATTTAGAAGGTGGTAATCAATACAAGGTCTCAACGAACCATCCTTCTTGGCCACAAAAAAGAACCCTGCTCCCAATGGCGACGACGACGGGCAAATATGACCCTTCTCCAAGGATTCCTTTACGTAACTCCGCATAGCGGCGTGCTCAGGCACAGACAAATTAAACCGTCGACCCTTAGGAAACTTATTACCAGGAAACAAATCGATAGCACAATCGCAATCCCTATGCGGAGGTAGGGCACTAGACTTGGGCTCATCAAATACATCCCGGTAATCCGACAAGAACTCTGGGACCTCAGAAGGGGTGGATGATGAAATAGACAGAACTGGAACATCACCATGTACCCGCTGACAACCCCAGCTGGACACAGACATAGATTTCCAATCTAATACTGGGTTATGGACTTGTAGCCATGGCAACCCCAACACGACCACATCATGCAGATTATGCAACACCAAAAAGCGAACATCCTCCTGATGCGCAGGAGCCATGCACATGGTCAGTTGGGTCCAGTACTGAGGCTTATTCTTGGCCAAAGGCGTAGCATCAATTCCTCTCAATGGAATAGGATACTGCAAGGGCTCCAAGAAAAACCCACAGCGCCTAGCAAAGTCCAAGTCCATCAAATTCAGGGCAGCGCCTGAATCCACAAATGCCATGACAGAATAGGATGACAAAGAGCAGATCAAAGTAACGGACAAAAGAAATTTCGACTGTACCATACCAATGGTGGCAGACCTAGCGAACCGCTTAGTGCGCTTAGGACAATCGGAGATAGCATGAGTGGAATCACCACAATAAAAACACAGCCCATTCCGACGTCTGTGTTCTTGCCGTTCAGCTCTGGTCAAAGTCCTATCACATTGCATAGGCTCAGGTTTATGCTCAGATAATACCGCCAAACGGTGCACATTTTTACGCTCACGTAAGCGTCGATCGATCTGAATGGCCAAAGACATAGACTCATTCAGACCAGCAGGCATAGGAAATCCCACCATGACATCCTTAAGGGCTTCAGAGAGACCCTTTCTGAAAATTGCTGCCAGCGCACATTCATTCCATTGAGTGAGCACAGACCACTTCCTAAACTTCTGACAATATATCTCTACCTCATCCTGACCCTGACACAGAGCCAGCAAATTTTTCTCTGCCTGATCCACTGAATTAGGCTCATCATACAGCAATCCGAGCGCCAGAAAAAACGCATCAATATCGCATAATGCAGGATCTCCTGGCGCAAGGGAAAATGCCCAGTCTTGAGGGTCGCCACGTAATAAAGAAATAATGATCTTAACTTGTTGAACTGGGTCACCAGAGGAGCGGGGTTTCAAAGCCAGAAACAGTTTACAATTATTTTTGAAATTCAGAAACTTAGCTCTATCTCTCCAGAAAATAAGTCAGGAATAGGAATTCTAGGTTCTAACATAGATTTCTGAACCACAATGTCTTGAATATTTTGTACTCTTGCAGTGAGATGATCCACACAAGAAAACAGACCTTTAATGTTCATCACTACACCTGTGTCCTGAACCACCCAAATGTCTAGGGGAAAAGAAAGACAAAACACAGTGCAGAGAAAAAAAAATGGTCTCAGAACTTCTCTTTTCCCTCTATTGAGAAGCATTAGTACTTTGGGCCTCCAGTACTGTTATGAACTGGTGATTCAGAAACACAATGGACCTGGTGGTTAAGAGCACACAAAGTGACTTGATAGTTACTAATAACATAGGACGAGCTCTGAGACGTGGGAACTCTGCTGACCGCAATCCCTAATCCTATCACACCACACTAGAGGTAGCCGTGGAGCGCTCCTGACCAGACCTAGGCGCCTCGGGCACAGCCTGAGAAACTAGCTAGCCCTGAAGATAGAAAAATAAGCCTACCTTGCCTCAGAGAAATTCCCCAAAGGAAAAGGCAGCCCCCCACATATAATGACTGTGAGTTAAGATGAAAATACAAACACAGAGATGAAATAGGTTTTAGCAAAGTGAGGCCCGACTTACTGAATAGACCGAGGATAGTAAAGATAGCTTTGCGGTCAGCACAAAAACCTACAAACAACCACGCAGAGGGCGCAAAAAGACCCTCCGTACCGACTAACGGCACAGAGGTGCTCCCTCTGTGTCCCAGAGCTTCCAGCAAGCAAGAAAAACCAATATAGCAAGCTGGACAGAAAAAATAGCAAACAAAAGTAACACAAGCAGAACTTAGCTTATGCAGGGCAGACAGGCCACAAGACGATCCAGGAGAGAGCAAGACCAATACTGGAACATTGACTGGAGGCAAGGAACAAAGAACTAGGTGGAGTTAAATAGAGCAGCACCTAACAACTTAACCTCGTTACTTGACGAAGGAAACTCAGAAGCCGCAGCCCCACTCACATCCACCAGAGGAAGCTCATAGACAGAACCAGCCGAAGTACCACTCATGACCACAGGAGGGAGCTTACCCACAGAATTCACAACAGAACGTGCTTTGATCCGACATGTGCATATCTACCCAAGGACCAAAGCAAAAGACCTTGTGAAGATAATGACGGAAGCTGGTAAGATCGTGTCAATATCCACAGTGAAACTAGTACTGTATCAACATGGGCTGAAAGTCCACTCTGCCAGGAAGAAGCCAAAAGAAACATAAAAAAAAACAGATTAATGTTTGCAAATGCACACAGGAACAAAGACCACATGTCCTGTGGTCTGAAACAAAAATTTAACTTTTTGGGCATAATGACCATCGTTACGTTTGGAGGAAAAGGGGAGAAGCTTGGCAGCCTAAGAAAACCATCCCAACTGTTAAACATGGAGGTGGCGGCATCATGTTGTGGGGTTGTTTTGCTGGAGGAGGGACGTGTGCACTGACAATGGATAATGGACAATGACCCGAAGCATACTGCCAAGATGGTAACAAAGTGGCTTAAGGATAACGACAAGTCAGTGTTTTGGTGTGGCGATCACACAGCCCTGTTCTCCGTCCTATTGAAAATTTATGCGCAAAGCTGAAAAGGCCGGTGTGAGCAAGGCGACCTACAAACTTGGATCAGTTACTCCAGTTTTGTCGGGAGGAATGGGTCCAAATTCTGGCCAACTATTGTGAGAAGCTTGTGGAAGGAGATCCCAAACGTTTGTCATTCAGTTTAAGGGCAATGGTACCAAATACTAATGAAATATATGGAAACTTTTGACTTTGCAGTAAGTAATAAAAATGCCTAAAAACATTCTCTCTCTCTCATTATTCTGGCATTTGGCAAATATTCATAATTATGGTAATCCTATTTGACCTAAAACAGGAAAGATTTATTTTGATTTCATGTCAGATATTGAGAAAAATAAGCAGATGCGTCTTTTTATATAGTGCATGGGAACTTCTGGTTTCAACTGTAAGGTGCTGTACAGACGTATAATTTATACAAGCAAAAATAACAGTCATGCAAACTGAAAATTAAAAGTAAAATAAAGTAAGAAAATCGGATGATGAAGTCAGAGACATCACATGATAAGGTTATTAGCCTGAGGGTTCACATGGAACATGACAAATAGTTATGTGCATATACATAGCATATACTTATAGCAATAGTCAAGTATGTAAACCAGTCTCGGGTTAAGGGATTACGCAACAATGAAGGTAAATATATGGAGAAAGCTGACTTTGGCAGTTGAAATACAAGGGGTATAATTGAAGAAGGGTTGCAGTTAATGCTGTAAAGGAATGACAATTTATGAGACATCTATCAAGTTGGTGGCATAGCAGCTAACAATCAAACCAGCCTGCAGTAGTTACCTTTGTTGTCATGATGCACTTGGCGCTCCCGCGGCCATGTTTGTCTGCTAGGTGGTTGCCATCGGGAGCTGGTTAAATATCGGCGTGTACCACCAGACTGGAAGTGCGTCGTGGGGTTGACGTCCACCGGAAGGAAGTGATGTCACCCTCGTTGGTGCGGTATGTGCGGCCTGACTGGATGTGTTTGTGTGGGCATGTTGCCATGGGAGCAGAGACGCTCCCTGGGGCCGGAAGAGGGGTCATTGGCGGTCACATGATGTTCAGATCTGATGTGTCCGTATATGGCCGTTGCTATATGTAAAAAAAAAATCTGTCTTAAATGCCTCGATGTTGGGATATGCCCTTGAAAGTAATGGCCAGTGTTTTTTGAAAATTGTGTATATTTTTGGCATCAATGAATGATACATATGTACAAATGGTATCCTTTCTCCTCAAACTTTGGGGAGAGAGGGAGGCTGCGGAACAAGAGTCCTATTCTCTTCCTGTTTAGCAGTGTCACGGGTAGCACCATTCTTGAAATTTTAGTGACTTTTTTTAAGTCTTCTTGGTAATAGGTTTTTGTAAGTGACTATACGAGAACCCTTTGGAATTGGGAGCATGGGAGGCTGGTTTTAGTGTTTTTTTGGGAGGCAGCTAGAATAGTGCAGTAAGCTGTTGCGATCTGCGGTTTTGGTAAACAGATCCATTGAAATGGTACCCGAGGGGTCCTTCACAACCACTTATCTGGGAATCAGATCTGGTTTGTGCTATGGTTTATTGTAAATAGTAGCTCAGGTCTAATCTGGTTGAGGTAGGAGAAGAAGAATTCAAGTGAATCAAGTGATCCATGCCAGATACAGAAGATATCGTTGATATATCTATACCAACATGTGGAATGTTGCTGAAATAGATCATTGGTGTGGATGTGCTGCTCCTCAAAAAGGCTCATGTAGAAATTTGCAGAAGCCAAAGCGACGTTCGAGAACATCGCAGTGCCGCACACTTGGACATAGAAGATGTCATCAAAAAGAAAAAAAATTTCACACAGCACTGGTTTGGGGAGGTCCATGCATAATTTGTACCGAGTCGTTGTCTAGTGTGGATTTGGATAGCATGTATGTCACTGCGTCAGTGCCCTTGTCATGAGCAATGGAGGTGTACAGATTATTCATATCAAATGTGACTAAAATGTTGTCAGGGTGTAACGAGGTGAGATTCCTGATAATTTAGAGAAAGTGGCCTGTGTCTAACAAAAAAGAACGTGTGGTTTTGGTTAGTGGAGTGAGAATCTTTTCTAAAAATATTGATAGAGTTGACAGGATAGAGTCTGTAGATGTGACTATTGGGTGGCCAGGTGGATGATTGAGTGATTTGTGTATCTTAGGTAAGATATAAAAAACTGGGGTGATGGGATAAGGGTTGGTCAGAAATGTGGCAGTTTTTTTGGTCAATTGTTTTTTTAATCCAAGTATGTGGTAAGCATTTGTTGGATTTTGGATCTTATATAACTGATGAGGTCCCTGGCAATTGTTCTGTAGGTGTTTGTGTCAGACAATCGGTGGTTTACCTCTTTACGGTATTCTACTAAGTCCATGACCACTAGGGCTCCCTTTTTGTCGACAGGTTTTATGATGATGTTCTTGTTTTTTAACGACTCAATGGCATGTTTTTCATCAGGGGAGAGGTTCTGGTGTGTAGGAAAGAGCCCTAGGCTCTGTCGGTAGAGTTGTATTTTTTACGTCCCCATCAATGAGGTTAATGAGGGTTTTGGCCGCATGGTTGGTATGTGCTGGGTTGAACAAACTGGAGTTGCGAAATCCCATTTGAGAAATAGAGAGCTCCGGAAATGAAGTGCCCGCTGGAGGAGGTTATTAACGGAGGTCTCACTAGACAAATCAAATTGAGTTTTCAGATGTATCACGTGGTAAAACCACTGCAGGTTCTTCAACTGGAAAGAGTTCTGACATTTCTTTTCTTGTAGAGATTTCTGGTGCTCCTGAAGTGTCTTCTCATTTTAACATTTCAGACTGTTCCAATCTGGTGAAGAGAGAGTGGCTGAAAGTTCCGTTTAAATAGCAGAAATCTTTTGTTGTGTTTCTGTGATGGGATTCTGGATGTGTTCGCTTGTCAGGATAATAATGTCCAATGAGCATTTATTTAATTTACTCATCGAGAGTAATGCAATGAAGATCATAGGAGATTAACTTTCATTTCTCTTTCTCGTAATCCCTTGTTCTGAGATCTTGGGTAGGTGTTTAGAGAAATTCACTTGAATCCGTCACTAGGGACGAATTATTATTGCTTGCAGATGTATCGTTGGCAAACGTGTCAGTTGTCATAGGGAAACTGGTGCAGCAGCCAAGATAACGGAACAAATGCTGGAAGGTTGGCGTGCAATCGGTGAAAGAATCGAGGTGCAGGTGGAATGGGGCCTTTGACCCCACGACCAAGGCTAGAGAGATTCACCGCACACTCTGTTTTTGGTAATGTAAGTTTCTTTATTTTATGAGGGCAAACAAAATAAAAGGTGGTTGTGAAATATGCGACAAAGTTAGAACGTTTCGACCCCACAGGGGTCTTTATCACAATGTTGCTGCCAGAAAAGAAGACAGTATAAATGAACATTATAATAGTCACAGGGCATTAATCAGCAGTATGCATTAGCTATCCCATAAGATTCAAATGTGTAAATAAGGTGCAGTACAGACATTTAATACTATATATACAATCAAAAATAACAGTCATGCAAACTGAAAATTAAAATTAAAATAAGATCAAATAAATTAAGCAAACTGGGTGAGAAAGTCATAGAAATCACATGATAAGGCAATTAAACTAAGGGTTCAAATGGGACATGACAAATAGTGTCATAATGCCGTCATGTGCATATACAGAGCATATAGTTATAGCAATATTTAAATATTTAACCAAGTCTCAGGTTAAGGGATTATGCAACAATGAAGGTAAATATATGAGGAAATCTTACTGTGGTAGATGAAATAGGAGGAGTATATTTGAACGAGAAGGGTTGCAGTTAATGATGTAAAGGAATGACAATTTATGAGACACGTATCAAGTTGGTGGCATAGCAGCTAACAATGAAGATGGAAAATAAAAAATTAGATTTTCCCTCAAAAATGTTGCTTTAGCTCTAATTTCAGGTGTCCCCGATGGCAAGTGGGCCTCCCCTCTTGCCCAGGGCTCTGGCACTTGCCTGGATGTGCCAGGTGGTGACATCGGCCCTGTGACAGATTGTGCATAAATGGAGGAAATTTATGACTATTATTACGCAGTCCATGAATGATTGACCAATAAAGATCTCTGCCAAGGTCAAGGTATATAACAGTTTTTGGGGTCACAAAGATACAGAAGATAACCTAAAGGAGGAACGTTTTGGTTATAAAAGGCGAAGTATGATAAATTGTCAAAACACTCTCTTAAAGTGGGGTATCCGGGACTTTTAAAGAAAGAAAAAATGTATCTAAGCACTAACAGGCAGGTAATTGTAACTTACCTGCCTGTTGTGCCCGACACCGTTCTTCCCCGGAACATAGTGGTCACAGACTGATGTGACTGGCTAGGACTTCTGAGGTTAGGCTGATTGACAGCCAGCTACCCCAGTTAGGCAGTGGGGATCTGGCTGTCAATCAGAGGGACCTGAGAAGTCCCGCCCCATCTATCTGGAGAGCAGACTGGAAAAGAAGCCTTCACTCTGTAGACATGACGTCAGCAGAGGCTTCTGAATCCCCCGCAGGAGAGTATATGACCGCTCGATGTTGGGGAAAAATGGCGCCAGGAACAACAGTTACAATTAACTGTCCATTTTTTTGTGTTTTGAAAAATACCCTTTAACCCCTTCCCGACCTTTGACGCAGCGTATGCGTCATGAAAACCCGTGCCAATCCGACCTGTGACGCAGCATATGCGTCATGGCCGGCTTGGGCTCCTGCAGGCCGGGTGAAAGGGTCAACTCCAATTTCACCCAGCCTTCAGGGACAGGGAGAGTGGTAGTTTAGCCCCCCCCCCCCCCCGTGGCTACGATCGCTCTGATTGGCTGTTGAAAGTGAAACTGCCAATCAGAGCAATTTGTAATATTTCACCTAAAAAACTGGTGAAATATTACAATCCAGCCATGGCCGATGCTGCAATATCATCGGCCGTGGCTGGAAACACTTATGTGCCCCCACCCCACCGATCGCCCCCCCCAGCCTTCCGATCTGTGGTCCGCTCCCCTCCGTCCTGTGCTCCGCTCCCCCGTCCTCTTGTCCGCTCCCCCCGTGCTCCAATCCCACCCCCCGTGCTCCAATCCACCCCCCTGCACACCGATCCACCCCCCTGCACACCGATCCACCCCCCCGCACACCGATCCACCCACCCGCACACCGATCCACCCGCCCGCATACCGATCCACCCGCCCGCACACCGATCCACCCCCCCATGCTCCGATCCACGCACCCCGTGCTCCGACGCCCCCCCCCCCATACCCTGATCTCCCCCCCCTTATACTTACCGAGCCTCCCGGGGTCCGTCCGTCTTCTTTCCTGGGCGCCGCCATGTTCCAAAATGGCGGGCGCATGCGCAGATTCGTTCCAATGTGAATTTTGATCACTGTGATAAAACCTATCGCAGTGATCAAAATAAAAAAAAACAGTAAATGACCCCCCCCTTTGTCCCCCATAGGTAGGGACAATAATAAAATAAAGAATTTTTTTTTTCCACTAAGGTTGGAGTTAGAACTAGGGTTAGGGTTGGGTTAGGGGTAGGGGTAGGGTTAGGGGTAGGGTTAGGGGTAGGGTTAGGGTTTCGGTATGTGCACACGTATTCTGGTCCTCTGCGGATTTTTCCGCAGCGGATTTGATAAATCCACAGTGCTAAACCGCTGTGGATTTATGGCGGATTTACCGCGGTTTTTCTGCGCATTTCACTGCGGTTTTACAACTGCGATTTTCTATTGGAGCAGTTGTAAAACCGCTGCGGAATCTGCAGAAAGAAGTGACATGCTGCAGAATGTAAACCGCTGCGTTTCCGTGCAGTTTTTCCGCAGCATGTGTACAGCGATTTTTGTTTCCCATAGGTGTACATTGAACTGTATCTCATGGGAAACTGCTGCGGATCCGCAGCGTTTTCCGCAGCGTGTGCACATACCTTTAGAATTAGGCTATGTGCACACGGTGCGGATTTGGCTGCGGATCCGCAGCGGATTGGCCGCTACGGATCCGCAGCAGTGTTCCATCAGGTTTACAGTACCATGTAAACATATGGAAAACCAAATCCACTGTGCCCATGGTGCGGAAAATACCGCGTGGAAACGCTGCGTTGTATTTTCCGCAGCATGTCAATTCTTTCTGCGGATTCTGCAGCGTTTTACACCTGATCCTCAATAGGAATCCGCAGGTGAAATCCGCACAAAAAACACTGGACATCCGCGGTAAATCCGCAGGTAAAACGTAGTGCCTTTTACCCGCGGATTTTTCAAAAATAGTGCTGAAAAATCTCACACGAATCCGCAACGTGGGCACATAGCCTTAGGGTTAGGGTTGGGTTGGAATTAGGGTTGTGGTTAGGGTTAGGGGTGTGTTGGGGATAGGGTTGTGGTTAGGGTTATGGCTACAGTTGGCATAAGGGTTAGGGGTGTGTTGGCGTTAGAATTGAGGGGTTTCCACTGTTTAGGCACATCAGGGGTCTCCAAACGCAACATGGCGCCACCATTGATTACAGTCAATCTTTTATTCAAAAAGTCAAATGGTGCTCCCTCCTTTCCGATCCCCGACGTGTGCCCAAACAGTGGTTTACCCCCACATATGGGGTACCAGCATAGTCAGGACAAACTGCGCAACAATTACTGGGGTCCAATTTCTCCTGTTACCCTTGAGAAAATAAAAAATTGCTTGCTAAAACATCATTTTTGAGGAAAGAAAAATGATTTTTTTATTTTCACGGCTCTGCGTTGTAAACGTCTGTGAAGCACTTGGGGGTTCAAAGTGCTCACCACATATCTAGATAAGTTCCTTGAGGGGTCTAGTTTCCAAAATGGGGTCACTTGTGGGGGGTTTCTACTGTTTAGCCACATCAGGGGCTCTGCAAACGCAACATGACGCCCGTAGAGCATTCCATCAAAGTCTGCATTTCAAAAGTCACTACTTCCCTTCTGAGCCCCGACGTGTGCCCAAACAGTGGTTAACCCCCACACATGGGGTATCAGCGTACTCAGGAGAAACTGGACAACAACTTTTGGGGTCCAATTTCTCTTGTAACCCTTGGGAAAATAAAAAATTCTGGGCTAAAAATTATTTTTGAGGAAAGAAAACGTATTTATTATTTTCACGGCTCTGCGTTATAAACTTCTGTGAAGCACTTAGGGGATGAAAGTGCTCACCACATGTCTAGATAAGTTCCTTTCGGGGTCTAGTTTCCAAAATGGGGTCACTTGTGGGGGGTTTCTACTGTTTAGCCACATCAGGGGCTCTGCAAACGCAACATGACGCCCGTAGAGCATTCCATCAAAGTCTGCATTTCAAAACTTCACTATTTCACTTCCGAGCCCCGACGTGTGCCCAAACAGTAGTTTACCCCCACATATGGGGTATCACCGTACTCAGGAGAAACTGAACAACAAATATTGGGGTCAAATTTCTCCAGTTACCCTTGGGAAAATTAAAAAATTCTGGGCTAAAAAATTATTTTTGAGGAAAGAAAACGTATTTATTATTTTCACTGCTCTGTGTTATAAACTTCTGTGAAACACTTGGGGGTTCAAAGTGCTCACCTCACATCTAGATAAGTTCCTTTTGGGGTCTAGTTTCCAAAATGGGGTCACTTGTGGGGGGTTTCTACTGTTTAGCCACATCAGGGGCTCTTCAAACGCAACGTGACGCCCGTAGAGCATTCCATCAAAGTCTGCATTTCAAAGCTTCACTACTTCACTTCCGAGCCCCGGCATGTGCCCAAACAGTAGTTTACCCCCACATATGGGGTATCACCGTACACAGGAGAAACTGGACAACAAATATTGGGGTCAAATTTCTCCTGTTACCCTTGGGAAAATAAAAAATTGCGGGCTAAAAAATCATTTTTGAGAAAAGAAATTTTTTTTTTTTCATGGCTCTGCGTTATAAACTTCTGTGAAGCACTTGATGGTTCAAAGTGCTCACCACACATCTAGATTAGTTCCTTTGGGGGTCTAGTTTCCAAAATGGGGTCATTTGTGGGGGATCTCCAATGTTTAGGCACACAGGGGCTCTCCAAACGCGACATGGTGTCCGCTAATGATTGGAGCTAATTTTCCATTTAAAAAGCCAAATGGCGTGCCTTCCCTTCCGAGCCCTGCCGTGCGCCCAAACAGTGGTTTACCCCCACATATGGGGTATCTGCGTACTCATGACAAACTGGACAACAACATTTATGGTCCAATTTCTCCTATTACCGTTGGCAAAATAGGAAATTCCAGGCTAAAAAATCATTTTTGAGGAAAGAAAAATTATTTTTTATTTTCATGGCTCTGCGTTATAAACTTCTGTGAAGCACCTGGGGGTTTAAAGTTCTCAGTATGCATCTAGATATGTTCCTTGGGGGGTCTAGCTTCCAAAATGGGGTCACTTGTGGGGGAACTCCAATGCATAGGCACACAGGGGCTCTCCAAACGCGACATGGTGTCCGCTAACAATTGGAGCTAATTTTCCATTCAAAAAGTCAAAAGGCGCGCCTTCCCTTCCGAGCGCTGCCGTGTGCCCAAACAGTGGTTTACCCCCACATATGAGGTATCGGCGTACTCGGGAGAATTTGACCAACAAATTTTAGGATCCATTTTATCCTATTGCGCATACGAAAATGAAAAAAGTGAGGCGAAAAGAATTTTTTTGTGAAAAAAAAGTACTTTTCATTTTTACGGATCAATTTGTGAAGCACCTGAGGGTTTAAAGTGCTCACTAAGCATCTAGATAAGTTCCTTGGGGGGTCCAGTTTCCAAAATGGGGTCACTTGTGGGGGAGCTCCAATGTTTAGGCACACAGGGTCTCTCCAAACGCGACATGGTGTCCGCTAACGATGGACATAATTTTTCATTCAAAAAGTCAAATGGCGCTCCTTCCCTTCCGAGCCTTACCATGTGCCCAAACAGTGGTTTACCCCCACATGTGAGGTATCGGTGTACTCAGGAGAATTTGCCCAACAAATTTTAGGATCCATTTTATCCTGTTACCCATGTGAAAATGAAAAAATTGAGGCTAAAAGAATTTTTTTGTGAAAAAAAGTACTTTTTCATTTTTATGGATCAATTTGTGAAGCACCTGGGGCTTTAAAGTGCTCACTATGCATCTAGATAAGTTCCTTGGGGCGTCTAGTTTCCAAAATGGGGTCACTTGTGGGGGAGCTCCAATTTTTAGGCACACGGGGGCTCTCCAAATGTGACATGGTGTCCGCTAAAGAGTGCAGCCAATTTTTCATTCAAAAAGTCAAATGGCGCTCCTTCCCTTCCAAGCCCTGCCGTGCGCCCAAACAGTGGTTTACCCCCACATATGAAGTATCAGCGTACTCAGGACAAATTGGACAACAACTTTCATGGTTCAGTTTCTCCTTTTACCATTGGGAAAATAAAAGAATTGTTGCTGAAAGATCACTTTTGTGACTAAAAAGTTAAATGTTCATTTTTTCCTTCCATGTTGCTTCTGCTGCTGTGAAGCACCTGAAGGGTTAATAAACTTCTTGAATGTGGTTTTGTGCACCTTGATGGGGTGCAGTTTTTAGAATGGTGTCACTTTTGGGTATTTTCAGCCATATAGACCCCTCAATCTGACTTCAAATGTGAGGTGGTCCCTAAAAACAATGGTTTTGTAAATTTCGTTGTAAAAATGAGAAATCGCTGGTCAAATTTTAACCCTTATAACTTCCTAGCAAAAAAAAATTTTGTTTCCAAAATTGTGCTGATGTAAAGAAAACATGTGGGAAATGTTATTTATTAACTATTTTATGTCACATAACTCTCTGGTTTAATAGAATAAAAATTCAAAATGTGAAAATTGCGAAATTTTCGAAATTTTCGCCAAATTTCCGTTTTTATCACAAATAAACACAGAATTTATTGACCTAAATTTACCACTAACATGAAGCCCAATATGTCACGAAAAAACATTCTCAGAACCGCTAGGATCCGTTGAAGCGTTCCTGAGTTCTTACCTCATAAAGGGATACTGGTCAGAATTGCAGAAAACGGCAAGGTCTTTAAGGTCAAAATAGGCTGGGTCATGAAGGGGTTAAGCACTATCTCAAATTTGTTTTGTAAACTGAAAGATTTAGGAAGATGACCATAGCTCACTTCTTTGTTAGTCTTGTCACATAAAACTTCTAGGTTGTTCCTGGAAGACAAGTTCACCAGAAAAATGTGACTTGGAATCATATAAGAGGATAAAAATCAGTGCGCAAAACTATGCTACAGGATTTCCCCTGTAAGCCAACGATTCCGGATGCTTCAACGAGAAGAGGAATCCCCAGGGTTTCGTAGTTACATAGGTTTAAAAAAGAAACAGATCCATCAAGTTCAACCTTTGTCCACCGGTTCAAACATGGTATTACAAGCCCCCTGTTATGGACCTGGTGGTTAGGAGCACCCGAAACGACCTGATGGTTAAACTAACAAAGGACAAGCTCTGAGAAGTGGGAGCTCTGCTGACCGCAACCCCTAATCCTATCACACACACTAGAAATAGCCGTGGAGCGTACCTAACTCTGCCTAGACGCCTCTTCACAGCCTAGGAGCTAACTAGCCCTAGAGATAGAAAATAAAGCCTACCTTGCCTCAGAGAAATTCACCAAAGAAAAAGGCCGCCCCCCACATATATTGACTGTGAGTTAAGATGAAAGTCACAAACACAGAAATGAAACAGGTTTCAGCAAAGGGAGGCCAGACTTACTAAACAGACTGAGGATAGGAAAGGTATCTTTGCGGTCAGCACAAAAAACTACAAAAAGACCACGCAGAGTGTGCAAAAAGACCTCCGCACCGGTGCCACTCTGCATCCCAGAGCTTCCAGCTAGCAAGGCAAAATCATGATAGCAAGCTGGACAAGAAAACAATGAACAAATAATTAACTAGCAGGGACTTAGCTTCTGCTGGAGTAGACAGGTCACCAGAAAGATCCAAGAGCGAACTGAACCAGTACAAGAACATTGACAGCTGGCATGGAGTAACGATCTGAGTGGAGTTAAATAGAGCAGCCAGCCAAAGAATAAACTAAGTCACCTGTGGAAGGAACCTCAGAAGCAGCAGCTCCACTCACAGCCACCAGAGGGAGTCCATGGACAGAACTCGCCGAAGTACCATTCATGACCACAGGAGGGAGTTCGATAACAGAATTCACAACAGCCCCCATCACAAATACCCAGAGCACCTTCCAACATAAGATGAGACAAATACCGGAATTTTGGATTGAGTAGGCCACGATGTTTATTGATGAGGTAACCCAAAAAATGACTGACGCAAATAGATATCAATCAAGCCACGATGTTTATTGATGAGGTAACCCAAAAAATGACTGACGCAAATAAATATCAATCAAGCCACGATGTTTATTGATGAGGTAACCCAAAAAATGACTGACGCAAATAAATATCAATCAAGCCACGATGTTTATTGATGAGGTTACTTAAAAAATTACTGACGCAAATAAATATCAATCAAGCCACGATGTTTATTGATGAGGTTACCCAAAAAATTACTGACGCAAATAAATATCAATCAAGCCATGATGTTTATTGATGAGGTTACCCAAAAAATTACTGACGCAAATAAATATCAATCAAACCATGATGTTTATTGATGAGGTTACCCAAAAAATTACTGACGCAAATACAGTAAATATCAATCAAGCCACGATGTTTATTGATGAGGTTACCCAATAAATAACTGACACGAATAAATATCAATCAAACTTTAATCAACAGTTAAAATAACCAAACTATAAAACAATAGCGCAGCTGGGCGACATACCCTCCCCCTCAACAAACATCGTGACAAAAATTTTAAAAATTAGGGAAGAGCGGGCATTGACATTCCTCTTTTTTCTTCACACTGGCAGAAAAGACCTTCGGCAACAGGTACTTATCAGGAACGCTCCGTCCCTCCCATTTTCACCAACCAATCAGCAACATTTGTAAGAAAAACATCTGCCCTGCTACCAAGGGCTAAAATTAGCACATGCTGGAGCTTATGAACAGCTGACCCCTCTGAACCACCAATGAAATAGCGTTCTGAAATCTGCCCAGTAACCAGCACCACCAAGTAAAGTAGCCATGATGAACAGAACAGAAATAATAGAAGAAAAGAGAATAACATGAATAAAGACACCATCTACTATTTAATTGTCTAAGGGTCACTTCCGTCTGTCTGTCTGTCCTTCTGTCACGGTTATTCATTCGCTGATTGGTCTCGCCAGCTGCCTGTCATGGCTGCCGGGACCAATCAGCGACAGGCACAGTCCGGAAAAAAATGGCCACCCCCTACTCCCCGCAGTCAGTGCCTGTCGCCTGCATACTCCCCTCAGGTCACCGCTAACACAGAGTTAATGCCGCTGTGTGTCCCCAACTTTTTACTATTGACGCTGCCTATGCGGCATCAATAGTAAAAAATGTAATGTTAAAAATAATTTAAAAAAAATAAACCTGCTATACTCACCCTCTGTAGTCCGCTGAGCCACTCCCGCCAGCCGCCCTCTTCTGCTGCAGTTTCCGGTGGCAAAGATGGTATGGCAGAAGGACCTGCCATGACGTCACAGTCATGTGACCGCGACGTCATCACAGGCCCTGCGCTCCTGCGCGACAAGGACCTGCCATGACGTCATGGTCATGTGACCGTGACGTCATCACAGGTCCTGCGCCCATACCAACCCTGGAACCGGAAGCTGCCGTGGACTACAAGGGGCCTTCGGAAAGGTGAGTATATGTTTATTTTTTATTTTTTCACCTGTGACAAACCTGGCTGGGCAATATACTACGTAGCTGGGCAATATACTACGTGACTGGGCAATATACTACGTGGCTCTGTGCTGTATACTACTTCGCTGTGCGATATACTACATCACTGGGCAATATACTACGTGGCTGCGCAATATACTATGTGACTGGGCAATATACTATGCAACTGGCCAATATACTACGCCACTGGGCAATATACTACGTCACTGGGCAATATACTACGTGGCTGGGCAATATACTATGTGACTGGGCAATATACTACGTCACTGGGCAATATACTACGTGGCTGGGCAATATACTGCGTGGCTGGGCAATATACTACGTCACTGGGCAATATACTACGTCACTGGGCAATATACTACGTGGCTGGGCAATATACTACATGGCTGGGCAATATACTATGTCACTGGGCAATATACTACGTCACTGGGCAATATACTACATATCTGGGCAATATACTACGACACTGCACAATATACTACGTGACTGGGCAATATACTGCGTGGTTGGGCAATATACTACGTCACTGGGCAATATACTACGTCACTGGGCAATATACTACATATCTGGGCAATATACTACGTGGCTAGACAATATACTACGTCACTGGGCAATATACTATGTGGCTGGGCAATATACTATGTCACTGGGCAATATACTACGTGGCTGGGCAATATACTATGTGGCTGGGCAATATACTACGTGGCTGGGCAATATACTACGTGACTGGCCAATATACTACGTGGGCTGTGCAATATACTATGTGGACATGCATATTCTAGAATACCCGATGCGTTAGAATCGGGCCACCATCTAGTCTACTACATAACTGTCTAAGGGTCACTTCCGTCTTTCTGTCTGTCTGTCTATCTTTCTGTCACAGATATTCATTGGTCGCGGCCTCTGTCTGTCATGGAATCCAAGTTGCTGATTGGTCGTGGCAAAACGCCCACGACCATTGCCACGACCAATCAGCGACAGCCGCAGTCCGGCGGCAATATGGCCGCTCTTTCCTCCCCGCAGTCAGTCACTGCCCGCTCCATACTCCCCTCCAGGCAACCCTCACACAGGGTTAATGCCAGCATTACTGGACCGCGGTGTAACGCACTCCGGTTACGCAGCTATTAACCCTGTGTGACCAACTTTTTACTATTGATGCTGCGTACGCAGCATCAATAGTAAAACGATCTAATGTTAAAAATAATAATAATTAAAAAAAACCTTATTTTCACCATCCGACGTCGCGTCCTCTCCTCGGCACTGCAAGCGGCAGGTTCCGCTTCCAAAGATGCTATGGGAGAAGGACCTTCCATGACGTCACGGTCATGTGACCGCGACGTCATCACAGGTCCTGCGCTCATACCAATCCTGGGACCGGAAGCTGCTGCGTGCACCGCACACAAGCGCCGGAACTACAACGGGCTCTTCGGATGGTGAGTATATGTTTATTTTTTATTTTTTAACCTGTTACATATGTGGCTGGGCAATTTACTACATGTCTGTGCTGCATACTACGTGACTGGGCAGTATACTTTGTGTCTGTGCTGTATACTACGTGGCTCTGTGCTGTATACTACGTCACTGTGCAATATACTACGTGGCTGGGTAATATACTACATGGACTGTGCAATATACTACGTGGACATGCATATTCTAGAATACCCGATGCGTTAGAATCGGGCCACTATCTAGTAAATTTAATAACAGGGATGGCCAATAAAACACAGGCCTAATGGAGCTATGATACCATGTGCTCCCTTGGTCTAAACGGCCCAATGAGGCCCTGCCATTCTCTATTACTAGATTATTCATAAGCCAGAAAAATGCTGCCATAGAGTTTGCTGCTACTACCTTATGGGGTGCGGCATTCTACAGTCTGACTGCTGTAACTGTAAAGAACACTTTCTTATTCTGGTACAAAAATGGTCTTTCTTCCACACATAATGAATGCCCGGGGTCTAGGGACATACGTAGAAATCACAGGCCCCCAAAAATCTCACCCCCCAAAAATATTTGTATCCACTGTCATATCTTCCAACCTTTATAAACAGGGGGAGGGACAATATATTGGGGCATGTGCGCAGTAGTTATCCCCCTATTGAAGCCACTAAGCCCCTTAGTTTTCTAACCTACGATAACCATTTCATGCCCATTATAGAGTATGATGGTTCAAAAAATGCCCCCACCTACAAAAACACACAGTATCATATCTCCCCTCCATACAATTTCACCGCACCATCCCCTCACATGTATAGTATGATGCCCCCACAGTGCCTCCCCCTACAGTAATATGTCTCCCCATAGTTCCCACACACACAGTATCATGTGTGCTTTCAGAGCAGTGAGTGACGTCACTTGGCCTAAGGAGACTCAGTAGGACCAATCCAAACCTACGCGTTTCAAAGTGTCACGCACTTCTTCATCAGGGTTCGTGACACTTTGAAACGCGTAGGTTTGGATTGGTCCTACTGAGTCTCCTTAGGCCAAGTGACGTCACTCACTGCTCGGCGGTGTCGGCCATCTTCCACGTGTATCCAGGGACGCCTCCGGCCGGGACGTCTCTGGCTCTACACGCTACTCAAGCAGCCCTTGCCTGCCATACCCACAGCCACCACTAACGGCTGTTCCTGATAGCTGCATACTCACCTACCAGAGGGACGGGACTTGTCTCCAACACATCGGACTTCTATGAGCGCAACTGCATCTGAGGCTCACAGTTCACCCGTGTGGCGATATCTATACGGCGGTACCAAGTAAGGACTATATCACTAGTAGTCACTAATGAGTGCGATCCCTAATCGGTTATTTATATATCTTATAGCAGTCACCGCTTAGGATCATGTGCGGTTCTGTATAATTATCTCGCACGTTCACTAGTTCTAGCCACTTGTAGCGCGGTATTCCCACTGTTATATAGTAGTTTCTTTTGTTTGCTTGTCGGATTGGGCACATTATCCGACTGGGATACCAGCGGCACTTGTGGAGGCCCTACATATAGTTTTAGCGCCAGTGTATTCTATTGTATAGTGTCTATATATATAATCGTCTAAGGTCCACTTCCGTCTGTTTGTCTGTCTGCCTGTCCCAGAAATCCCACATCGCTGATTGGTTGTGGCCCCTCCCTACTCCCCTCCAGTCAGTGCCCCCTCCCGCAAACAATCAGCGACAGATGCAGTCTGGCTGCGAATTGGTGCGGGATTTGAACCACGCTTCCCTAATTGGTCACACAGTCTCCACTTCAAATAATGGTTCCTCACTCAATATGATCCCCCCCACAGCCCCCCACTCAGTATTATGGCCCCCACAAGTACTGACCTTTAAAAATTAAACAAAAACTATTTACCTACCCTCGTTTAACCAGCGTGGATTGCTGGAAATGTTGGTTCTATGAGCCACCATTTTGTTCACCGGTAGAAGCATTTCGAGGATGCTGATAACGCTAAAATTGGGACAACCGACGGGGAGGACTTGTGAGCCCCATAAAGTGATCTGGTCAAGTGAATGCAATATTCAGGCGAAATAGTTGTATTTTTAGTTAAAAATAAACCCACAGAGTTAATGTTAAGTAAATTATAAGAAAAACAATGTAAATAAATAATTATATGCATTTCTCAAAGCTTTATATATGAGCAATTCACCTTTCAAAACCTAGATGGTGACACGATGCAGCTTTTGTTTTAAACCAACTATTCCCAGCTATAACCAACACCGACACCACATAGCTTCTATTATCAGGACCTTCAGGTTCTACTGCTGTTCTGACTTCTCACATATTATTGTCGTTACATACAAGGTAATTTGAACAACCTTTTCCTGTTTATGGAAGAGTAAAATTAGAAAACCCTTAAGCAGATCCAAAAGTTTGTAAAGCTTCTCACAGGGCAACCGAAAACCTAAAACCGTGGATGTTGATGTAACTTCTACCCAACATGGAAATTGTGGTTACCATCTACTTCTCAGTAGACACAAAAAACTGTGAATTGGGGTAATATACAAGCCCCAGTTACAGGGGAACTCAGCAATGAAAAGAATGTATTGATATGTTAAAATAACCTCAAATGGTCTTATAAGATCTTCTGTGGGTTTGATGGCGGTGGGTGTGGACCCACTACACAATTTTACCCTGGAGTGGCGTAACTACCTGATCTTTACAAGAGCCTCTGATGGTGAGAATAGGCTTGGGCCATTTTGGTAGTCACCAGATGCCACTCCAGGGCAATCCCTGGACCTGCAGCAGCTTACCAATGGGTGCAGCGCCAAAGGGAAAAAATAGATGTGGTCAGACAGTCTCAGGTAGACTAGAAGAGCTGCAAGAGGCAGTTCAGCTCAATGGCCTGACGCTGGGAGGAGCAGAGCGATGAACACAATGAGTAGGACAGCGCTAAAAAAAGGTGTTTGAGTTACCAGCATGACAGTGGCCACAGTATGCAAAATAAATTAAAAAATTTTTTTAAACAAAGCAAAACTAAAATAGAAAAAAAAGCATAAATAAATAAAACAACTAAGGCTATGTGTACATGGAGTGTTTTTGCAGGATTTTCAAGGGAAAAAAACAGCAGAAACTCCAAGTTTTTGAGGATCTTTGAGACGTAGAGAAGGATTTGGAGAGTTTCCATTTAGTTTACTCTTAGTTTCTGCACCAAAAGCTCCTTGAAAAACTCTGTGTGCATAAAGCCTAAAAATATTTTTTTTAAAAAGACACTGGCAGTATGAATTGGTGTTTCTAGCCCTGCATGGAGTAAAAAAAGTATGTCTAATGTATAAGAATTAGTGATGAGCAAACATGCTTGCATAAGGTGTTATCTGAGCATGCTCGTGTGCTAACCGAGTGTCTTCTGCATGCTCAAAAAATATGTTCAAGTCCCCTGCTCCCTTTCGCATTCACAATGACCTTTGCACATGCACATCAGATGCTTCCATACAAAAGATAGGATCGGAATCTGTTTATTGCTGCTAATGTACATGTGCATCTTCTGAAACATCAGGAAGTTAAAGTGTAAAAAAGTCCCTGTGGCCTGTGTGAAAATTGCAAGATTTCTAAATTTTATTTTTATTAATTACTGTGATATGGGATAGAAATATCTATATATATAAACGTCTAAGATCCACTTCCGTCTGTTTGTCTGTCTGTCTGTCCCAGAAATCAATAGTAAAAACATATAATGTTAAAAATACTAATAATAAAAAAAATCATTATATTCTCACCTTCCGGCACCTTTCCCTCTCCTCGCAATGCTCTGGTCAAAAGAATGCATTGCGGCAATGACCCCAGATGACGTAGCGGTCTCGCGAGACCGCTACATCATTGCGAGTTATTGCCGCAAGGCATTACTGGGAACAGAGCGTCGCGAGGAGCATCGCTAAAGGCCTGGGCTGGATTCGGGGGCCGCCGGAAGGTGAGTATATAACTATTTTTTAGTTTAATTCTTTTTTTAACAGGGATATGGTGCTCACATTGGTATATACTACGTGGACTGTGTTATATACTATGTGGGCTGTGTTATATACTGCGTGGGCTGTGTTATGTACTGCATGGGCTGTGTTATATACTACATGGTCGGTGCTATATACTACATGGGCTGTGTTATATACTACATCGTTGTGTTATATACTACGTGGCTGTGCAATATACTACATGGCTATGTTATATACTACGTGGGCTGTGTTATTTACTACGTGGCCTGTGCTATTTACTACGTGGGCTGTGTTATATACTATGTGGGCTGTGTTATATACTATGTGGGCTGTGCAATATACTATGTGGCTATGTTATATACTGCGTGGCCTGTGCTACATACTACATGGGCTGCGTTATATACTGCGTGGCCTGTGCTATATACTACATAGGCTGTGTTATATACTACGTATGCTGTGTTATATACTGCATGGGCTGTGCTATATACTACGTGGGCTGTGTTATATACTGCGTGGGCTGTGCTATATACTATGTGGCTGTGCTATATACTACATGACTATGCAATATACTACGTAGCTGTGCTATATACATGGCTGGGCAATATACTACGTGGATGTGCTATATACTGCGTGGGCTGTGTTATATACTACGTGGCTGTGCTATATACTATGTGGGCTGTGTTATATACTGCGTGGGCTGTGTTATATACTAAGTGGCTGTGCTATATAATACGTGGCTGTGCTATATACTACGTGGGCTGTGTTATATACTGCGTGGGCTGTGCTATGTACTACGTGGGCTGTTATATACTACGTTCCTGTGCTATATACTACGTGGCCGTGCTATATACTACGTGAGCACAATCAGCGACAGACGCAGTCCAGTCGCGAATTGGCGAGGGATTTGAACCACGCTTCCCTAATTGGTTGCGCCCAGCCGGACGAATCCTGTGCATTCATTGCATTATTCTGAAATCTTCATAAATAAACTACATACATATTCTAGAATACCCGATGCGTTAGAATCGGGCCACCATCTAGTAAAGAAATAAATAAGGAGATACATTTAGCACAAAAGCCTTATTTAAACAGTATGTCACATTCTGATGATGTCTTCTCTTGTAAGCTGTGCAGAAAATCTCTGACTTAACTGTAACCACAGCATGAATGACACATGTATAATGTATAACCAGAAACACAGGAATCCTCTGCAGTGAGAGAAACTACATCACATTCTCTGAAGTTGCGACATTATAATTTCTGAGAAATCTCTAGGATAAACATCCTGGTCAGTATCACATAGGTCAGCACCGGTACATCCACCGACTGTATTAATATAGTACTAGACCTCTGGGATCATCTCAGAACCTGATACCGGCCCTGAGAGTATATTGTGAGTATACAATGAAGCACATGAATATGAGACATCTATCTATATAATCGTCTAAGGGGTACTTCTGTCTGTCATGGAAATCCTGCGTCGCTGATTGGTCGCGGCTGGCCAGCCGCGACCAATCAGCGACAGGCTTAGTCCGGCTGTGAATTGGCCCCTCCCTACTCCCCTCCAGTCAGTGCCAGTGTGTCGCCCCATCCCGGACCAACTTTTTACTATTTATACTGCTTATGCAGCTTCAATAGTAAAAAGATATAATGTTAAAAATAATTTAAAAAAATAAAAATTGTGCTATT
Source organism: Ranitomeya imitator (assembly GCF_032444005.1). NCBI lineage: Eukaryota > Metazoa > Chordata > Amphibia > Anura > Dendrobatidae > Ranitomeya > Ranitomeya imitator. Next base: position 30,228,850 of record NC_091284.1, read on the forward strand.
CTCACCTTCCGCCGTCCACCGATGCGTGCGATGCTGCCGCCATCTTCCGTTCCCAGTGATGCATTGTGAAATTACCCAGATGACTTAGCGGTCTCACGAGACTGCTAAGTTGTCTGGGTAATTTTGCAATGTATCACTGGGAACGGAAGATGACGGCAGCATCAGGACAGCTTCGCTGGATGCCGGAGGGTGAGTATATAACTATTTGTTATTTTAATTTTTTTTTTTAACAGGGATACGGTGCCTACACTGCTATATACTGCGTGGGCTGTGTTATATACTGCTTGGGCTGTGCTATATATTGCGTGGGCTGTGCTATATATTACCCGGGCTGTGTTATATACTGCATGGGCTGTATTATATACTATATGGCCTGTGTTATATACTGCGTGGGCTGTGTTATATACTATATGGCCTGTGTTATATACTGCATGGGCTTTGCTATATATTACATGGGCTGTGCTATATATTACGTGGGCTGTGTTATATACTACATGGCTGCTATATACTACGTGGCTGTCTGTGTTACGTGGGCTGTGTTATATACTGCTTGGGCTGTGCTATATATTGCGTGGGCTGTGCTATATATTACGTGGGCTGTGTTATATACTGCGTGGGCTGTGTTATATACTATATGGCCTGTGTTATATACTGCGTGGGCTGTGTTATATACTATATGGCCTGTGTTATATACTGCATGGGCTTTGCTATATATTACGTGGGCTGTGCTATATATTACATGGGCTGTGTTATATACTACATGGCTGCTATATACTACGTGGCTGTCTGTGTTACGTGGGCTGTGTTATATACTGCGTGGGCTGCGCTATATACTATGTGGCTGCTATATACTATGTGGCTGCTATATACTACGTGACTGTGCTATATACTATGTGGCTGTGCTATATACTACGTGGCTGTGCTATATACTACGTGGCTGTTCCAAGTGTGATGTACAGACATACATATTCTAGAATACCCGATGCGTTAGAATCGGGCGACCATCTAGTAATATATAAGGTCCAAAATCCTGTGCTGGATAACTTCTTCATACATTTTGATAGTGGTCGGAGCTTTTGTTTTTTGCTGAAACAGGGCCCCATATCAGTGCCGGATGAAACTCTGGGGAGGCCTGTAGGCAGTCGTAATATTCGGGTTCCTCTAGCAAATGTTATGGTGGAGGTGGGTGGAGACTCAGAAGCAGGAGAAAGGAGGGTCACTAAGGAACTGTCAGTCAGTCAAGGTGGGCAGAGACTGAGCATCAACAAGGAGGAGGGACACTGAGGAACTGTCAATCAGGCAAGGTGGGAAGAGACTGCACCAGCAGGGAGGAGGGACACTGAGGAACTGTCAATCAGGCATGCAAGGTGGGCAGAGACTCAGCAGCAGGGAGGAGGGACACTTAGGAACTGTCAATCAGGCAAAGAGAGCAGAGACTCAGACACAGCGAGGAGGAGGGACACTTAGGAACTGTCAATCAGGCAAGGAGAGCAGAGACTCAGACACAGCGGGGAGGAGGGACACTGAGGAACTGTCAATCAGGCAAGGTGGGCAGAGACTCAGCAGCAGGGAGGAGGGACACTTAGGAAATGTCAATCAGGCAAGTAAAGCAGAGACTCAGACACAGTACGGAAGAGGGTTGTTGAGGAATTGTCAATCAGGAAAGGTGAGCAGAGACTCGACAGCAGCAGGGAGGAGGGACATTGAGGAACTGTTCATGAAGATACTGTAGGTAGTCGGAGATTGAGTTTAACTTGTCACAAAGTACTGAGCAGCCATTCTGATCTGGATAATCAAACTAAACATTTATTTTCTAGGAGATTTATTTAATATTATATGCCGTTTGTGCAGTGAAATCAGATGACAGATCTTCTTTAAGGACGGCCACTTCTGTATAGCTGGAGTGTGAGGAAATCCCTCCAATTAGCAGCTTCTTTTAACAGGTTTATCTCAATAAAATCATATCTCCTTCTTGATTTCAGCCCCACTGGCAGGTTCGCCTGTTTGTGGCTTCTTCCAGGACATGTCCAGGGTGTACAAACTCATTAGTTTATATAGTTTACACAGGTATGAATATATGCTGTATACATGCCGTGTGCAGGTATATGGAGAAGGCTCAGGAATGAGAAACCTGGCAGCTGCCTCTAACGGCAGCGATCACAGCAACGAGATAAATGATTGCAGTGTATTGTTCAAATGATCGAGCAATCACAGGTTCACGTCCCCTATATTAAAATAAAACATATACTGTGTAGCTCATCTATATGCTGAGGTTCTAAGACTACCGAGATTTACACTATATATTGCAATGCAATGATATTATAGTATATAGTATATGCAACCAGATGAGTCCTCTCAGTAAAAATCTAAAAAATGTAAAAGTTTAAATCATCCCTTTTTCCCCCCATTGAAAATGAAGAAACAAAAATATATAAAATAAACATGTTTGATCTATCAAAATATAAAATTAATTAACCCGATATGTAAACACCAGAACGAGAAAAAAAAATCAATACACCAGGAATGTGTTTTTTTACGTCTAATCCTCCCAACAATAAAACAAGATCAAAATGTCGTATATAACCAAAAACTCTATCAATAAAACCGTCAGCTCGTCACGGAAAAAACAAGCTCTCACCCAGCTCAGCCGATGGAAAAACAAAAATGTTACAGGTCCCGGAGAACGGCGACACAAACCCTAAAATGTTATTTTACAGATTTCTGGATTTTTTTTTTCCATTTAAATAAAAAAAAAATCACGGTAATCATACTGACCCGGAGAATCATGGTCCAGAGTAACTTTTACCATAGGCTGTATGCCGTAAAAAACAAAAAAATACATGGCAGAATTGACTTTTTTCATAATTTCACTGCACTTGGAATTTTTTGTTTCCCCCCCCATTTTTCAGTACAGCGAATGAATGGCGTCATTCAAAACTACAACTCGTGCTGCAAAAAAAAAAATAGATGGAAAAATAAATAAGTTACGGCTCTTGGAAGAAGGACAAGAAAGAAGAAAAGGCAAAAACGAAAATTGTGTCAACCACCAGTGTCTTATGTTCTTTAGGTGAGATGTAGAACACGGGCGTCATTGGTGTTGGATTACAGAGATATTCAGGCAGGTTTTGTCAATAACTCTTTGCATTTACGGTAGCAATCACACCGGACACTGGGGATATGATTCTCCAGGTCAGTACGATCACAGTGATACCAGACTTGTATCTCTTTATTTATTTTTTTAATGTTTATTTTTAATGGGAAGAAGAGAAGTTTAACATTTTTTAATTTTTTTATATTTTTTTTAATATTTTTATTTTTTTTTAACTGTAATTTTTAGTCCCTTTTTCACTTTATTTTTTTTTATTTTTTTTCTTCAAAAGCAGAAAAGGTACAAGACACATACAGTATCTGTACATCTTCATATAAGAAAAATAAATATACAAAACCGACACGTTTGCTTTTCTATAAGCTCTTTTTTTTTTACTAGCCGTGTTCAGTGGTTGTTGTCTTTACGGCTATTTTTTTTTAGGTATGCTATGTTTAGGCAAAACGAAACATGTAATTATTGCGTGTCATTTTTTTTTTTTTTTACATATCTGTATTTAATCCTTTTAAGACCCGGCCTAAAAAAATAATTCATAGCTGTCCAATTTATTATTATTAATTTATTTATTTATTTATTTATTTATTTTTAAAGCTTTTCCCTCTTTTTATTTCATCAAACATAATGTGGGATTTTTTTTCCTTTTACACTGATGTTCTTGGCTTTGCACTGCAGAAACGGTATTATTTTTCAGGCACTGTCGGAGGGTACATGTAGACTACTTTGTGACTTTTTTTTTACTTTTTTTTATACAGCAGAAACTGTATTATGTTTATTATTTTATATATGGTTTTTTTTGACACATCAATATGGGAAAAAAAATAGTTTGTTTTTTTTACAGTTAACTGTTATATTAAATACACTGTCAAACTAATTCAAACTAATGAAAACCCAAAAGTCATTAAATAAATTCACTTTCTGATGATATTCTAATTTTGTGAGAAGCACCTGTGTATGTATATATGCAGTATATATATATATATATATATACATATATATATATACACACATATATATAGCATTTCTAGTCATATAAAAAAATATATATATATACCTAAATATATGTATAATATATAAGTATATTATATAAATATTATTATATATTATATATTATTATTATATTATTATTATATATTATTATTATAATAATATTATTATATATTAATAGTATAAAAAATATATATATATACCTAAATATATGTATAATTATATATATATATATGTATATATATGTGTGTGTGTGTGCGTAAAAAAAAATGCCATCGTGTGAATTCAAATCTATTTATTTCATATGATTTGGGGGTAATTTTTTGGGGGTGGGGGATTACAGTATTTTTTAAATGTTTATTATAATTCTTTAAAATGTAAAAAAAAAAATTTAATTGTGCATTTTTTTGATCCATCGGGGCCAAGTTATAAGGGAAAGCAGCCCACTACACAAGACACTGGCGGAACTGATCTGGTAGCGCTAGGACCCAGCAGATCTGAAATGAGGAGCAAAGTGCTGGCGATCACGCGATCGAAGGATCCAATAGAATCATGGAGCTTATAAAAAAAATTTAATAGCTGCAGAAGACATTAAGAGCTTCTCGTTTGTGACTTATCTCGAATATTTCACACGGTTATACAGGAATAAAAGAAAATATGACATTTATATAGATATAATCACGGAGGTCAAGGTTGGGGATTTGCCGAATTCCGGGCTCCACCTATTGCTGTTGTGTTGGATGAAGAGGATAAAGCCGGGTGCGTCTGGAGGCATCGCTACTGACAGCAGAAGCCACCATGGCCTCGGGCAGACTTTACAGTCCCGTCATTCACCCTGTTTACACGTTACACAGAGAGATGAAATATGGAGATATCGCTCTATAAATATCACTCGAAAGGGTAGAAGTCAACCTCGTTCAAGCTGGGTCTTGGGGGGGGCATGTAGACATCAAAGAAAAGGGACCCAAGTGCAAAAAGCAGCTCGGTTCTTTGTGCAGAGGTCATGGGCGCCTCCTGCTCTTATATAGATACTCGTATAGTCCTAAAATAATTTCTGCCCCACATTCACCATGTGCGGAATACAATGCAACTTTTTGGCAAATACATACCACCGCCATACAGTGCCCTAATAATACCGCCACTCAGAGAGAGCTCAAATAATGTATTGTCCTAGAGAGACACACATGGCATGGGTTAGTTTGGTGGAGGAGGGAGAAGGCTTTAGACATTGAGGGTCCTGGCACATTTATTCCATTGCTCATGCTGTCGGGGACGAGAAAAGGAAGTAATATTGTTCCAAAATGTGAGGTGCTCAGACATTAGCTTGCACAGAATGTCAATCTGGCATTGCCAGAAAAGCACCACAGCACTACACTGGTCATGTATGGTACTGCAACTCCGCTACATTCATTTCATTAGCACTGAACTGTAATACCAGGCACAACCTGTAAACAGGGGTGGCGCTGTTTCTTCGAGAAAGTCATTTTATGAACCTATTGGCTTACGGCCGGCAATAATATATTGCAATAACTGAAGAGAAGATAGTATTTAGGGTCGGTGTCCCATTAAAGAGGACATGTCACTTTCCATAAACATGTAATTTTTTTTTTACCTGGTGTAATTGCTGCTATTCTCCCGAATCCGGCGTTGTTTTTCTTTTGTTTCTACGCCTCTCCGTTACCGAGATATGGCCACTTCTTCGCTGTGCCTAAATCTAGTCCCGCTAACTAAGTGGGGGTGGTCCTTAACTCTTCTCTGTGGGTGTTTTCCTTAGAACCACGCCCATTTGCGTAAAAAGACTAGATTTATGTAGAGCGAAGAAGGGGCTGTATCTCTGGAACAGAGAGGAGCAGAAACGAAAGAAAAACAACGCCGGATTCAGGAGAACAGCGGCTTTTATACGAAGGGGACCAAAATACATATTTATGGTAGGGAAGAGTCCCCCTTTAAGGACTACCACCCACTTTATTTCTAGAAATATGTAGCAGACTAGCAATAATCACTCCTTGCACTCATTTAGTGTCTTTTGGATAAAATTTGGAGGACTGGGGAGCAGAATTAACCTCCCAACACCATAGTGTGCTGAATTGTCCTGTCCTGTCCCACAATGGAACAAAGAAGTCTGAGTATATAATGCCAGGGTGGATCAGAGTGTTTACCTCCCTATTCAACACAGGGTACAATGCCAGTGAAAGGAAGCTGGGCAGGTAGCGGGAGGTGGCACCGAATCTGTGATAATAATGACTGTGCATTCTGTGGATGATCCATTGTGTCCCCATTGTCAGTCTATTCAGCTCCACCATGCCCATAACACAGAGGACTCAGTGCCAGCACCTGGGAAACTCACCATTGTACACCTCCTGCAAGGAAGTCAATTACATCTACTTTAATTGTTTCATTTTCAGGGTATTTTCCCATTTTGGTAAAAATTATTATCTGTCCTATGAAGCCCCCCCCCCATGTACCAAACTCATCTTTGTGGAATTTCTATACCATATATTCAACACTGCTACATCTCCACCACTACACCAGGGCTTGTCCGACAAGTTTTCAGAATTTTTAGATTTTTCCAATTTTTACTACATACTGCAATACAGAAGTATCAAGTGATCAATCACAGGTTCAAGCCAAAAAAAAATAATAATTAAAAAATAAAACAAAAAAAGTTGTTGTTTTTTTATGAAAAGTTTTTAGCAGTTTTCAAAGTTTCTAACAGGAAGCTTAAAAAATAAGCTGAAAAAAAAAGTTTAAAAAAATATGAAGAAAATTCGGAACACCCTTTAACCTTGAGAATACAAAAATAAACATATTTAGTATCGACAATTTCGTAACATTTCAATCAAAAAAATCCTGAAAAATAAAAGTTTTTACATTTTTTTTAAAAAAATTGGTAATCACCCTCTTTTCCCTAGTTAAAAAATAAGTATTTGTAGTACTGCCAATTTTGTAAAATTCCAATCTATCAAAATATAAAATTATTTATCCCATAAGATAAATGCCATAAAGAAAAGTAAAATCAAAAAGCCAAAATTGACTTTTATTGTCGAAGCTCCAGCACCCAAAAATACAATATAAAGAGATTAAAATGTCGTACGCACCCCAAAATGGTATTAATAAAAACTACAGCTCACAAAAATAAAAAAAATAAAAACTTAAATGGTCTTTGAAAATGGCAAAACAAACCCAAATTATTATTATTATTATTTTTTTTTTACAAAATAAAAAAAAAATTCTCCATTTAAAATGCAACTAATAAAAAAACTAATCAAGCTTGGTACCGCCGTAATCGCACTCTCCCAGGGAATTATATTGTCAGGTCATTTTTTCCAATTAAGTAATAATTAAACACCCCCCCCCAAAAAAAAAAAAAAAAAAAATAATGAAGGATTTTTTTTTTTTCACTTTTTCACTCCATCAAGATTTTTTCCCATTTTTCAGTAAATTGTATAATAAAATGGACGGTGTTGTTCAAGACTACAACTTGTCTAATGCACATACTGTATATAGTGGGGTCGTTATATTTCACTTCTGGCCTTATTAATATACAAAGAACTATCGGATGCATCAGGGGAGGCGGGGGTACAATAAGGTTGAGATTGTATCAGCGAATAGCACCATCCAGTGGTCAAAACCGGAGCTGCATCATGTGTTCAAAACGGGAGATCCCAATTCTCCAGATTGGGCACCAATACCAAATCAGAGGGACGCGGCACCCCCACTCATCAGATACTTACAGCTCCGGCTAATATCACGCTGGGTGTCGAACCCACATCTATCGGACATTGATGAACTACTCTAAGGATAGTTATTCATAATGGGGGCTTCAAAGAGAGGTAAACAATGTCTTCATGGAGAGGAGCAACGAGTGCCCGTCCTGCCAGGGGCTCCATGGGGCCCCATCTGCCTTCAGTAGAGCTTTATAGGACATCAGTAATTTTACAATATGCTGCAATATTGAAGCCTAGCAGTATACAGGCGGTCAAATGATCACAGGTTAAAGAAATAAAATAAAAAATTAATTTAAAAAATATTTAAAAAAATATATAAAAGTTTGAATCACTCCCCCCCCCAAAAAAAAAAAATGGCACCAATAGAAACCACATCTCAGCACGCAAAAAACAAGCCCTCGCACCGCTCCATCTATGAGAAAAGCGATTGGCAGGTCTGGTTCGGCAGAGGCTTTATCTATCGTCTATGGAGAAATCAAATGTATGTTAGATAAAGAGCAGACAGCAATGTTGTGTGTGACCTGCAGATTTGGGGTAATTTCATTCCATTTTTTTTCACTCTTCTTTGTTCGTTGTAAACGATGTGGTGATTGCTCTCAGCCAATCAGGTGCCTCCTTTGTGCTGCGCCTCCTCCCATCTCACAGCGTGCAGTCTCAGGCCGGCCTCACACTCAGCGTATAAAAATACGGTCCGTTATTTACGGCCGTAATACGCAGAAAAGTCCCCAAAATAGTGATCTGTATGTCAACCGCAGACAGGGTGTGTCAGCGTATTTTGCGCATGGCATCCTCCGTATGTAATCCGTATGGCATCCGTACTGCGAGATTTTCTCACAGGCTTGCAATACGGACATACGGATATACAATGGATCCATGTTCTCAAAAAATCATAAAAACATATATACTGTCTATATATATATATATATATATATATATGTCAGTAGACACATATATGTATATATATTAATATTTCATACAGCGCTAGATAGCTTTAAAGCCGGTAATTCAATTACCGGCTTTTGCTCTCTCCTTCCTAAACCCGACATGATATGAGACATGGTTACATACAGTAAACCATGTCTTCTCCCCCTTTTTTTTGGCATATTCCACACTACTAATGTTAGTAGTGTGTACATGCAAAATTTGGGCTGTCTAGCTATTAAATTAAAGGGTTAAATAGCAAAAAAATATTGGCGTGGGCTCCCGCGCAATTTTCTCCGCCAGAGTGTTAAAGCCAGTGACTGAGGGCAGATATTAATAGCCTGGAGAGGGTCCACGGTTATTGGCCCCCCCCTGGCTAAAAACATCTGCCCCCAGCCACCCCAGAAAAGGCACATCTGGAAGATGCGCCTATTCTGGCACTTGGCCACTCTCTTCCCATTCCCGTGTAGCGGTGGGATATGGGGTAATGAAGGGTTAATGTCACCTTGCTATTGTAAGGTGACATTAAGCCAAATTAATAATGGAGAGGCGTCAATTATGACACCTATCCATTATTAATCCAATAGTCTGAAATGGTTAAAAAACACACACACACATTATTACAAAGTATTTTAATGAAATAAATACACAGGTTGTTGTAATATTTTATTATACTGGTAATCCACCTGAAGACCCTCGTTCTGTAAAAAAGGAAAAATAAAAAATCAACAATATTCCATATCTTCCGTAGTTCTGTCACGTCTCACGATGTAAATCCATCTGAAGGGGTTAACTAATTTTACAAGCAGAAGATCTGCTAAAATGCAGCTGTGCTCCTGCCTGTAAAAAACGGAGAATGAATGGAATGCAGGGGAATGACCTGTAGTTACCTCGGGTTGCGGTGATGCGCCCTCTGCAATAACCATGGACCCTCTCCAGGCTATTAATATCTGCCCTCAGTCACTGGCTTTACTACTCTGGCGGAGAAAATTGGGCGGGAGCCCACGCCAATTTTTTCCGCCATTTAACCCTTTAATTTAATAGCTAGAGCGCCCAAATTTTGCACATACACACTACTAACATTAGTAGTGTGTAATATGCAAAAAAAAAGGGGATATGAGATGGTTCACTGTATGTAACCAGGTCTCATATCATGTCGGGTTTAGGAAGGAGAAAGCAAAAGCCGGTAATTGAATTACCAGCTTTAAAGCTATCTAGCGCTGTATGAAGTAATAATATATATACATATATGTGTCTACTGACATATATATATATATATATACCTATACTATGTGTAGACATTTATTATAGCTATTCTATTCTAACCAGTCAGTGTGATTTTACTGTACACCGCACTGAATTACCGGCTTTTCTATAGAACAACGCTGCGTATTTCTCGCAAGTCACACTGTTGGTCCGTGTGTAATCCGTATTTTTCTCGCCCCCATAGACTTTCATTGGCGATTTTTTTGCGCAATACGGTGACAAACGCAGCATGCAGTAGAAGACCGTATAATACGGATCAGTAAAATACGGCAGATAGGAGCTTGGCCATAGAGATGCATTGTACCGTGTGCAATCCGTATTTTCTGCACCTCTCATACGTCCGTAAAACTCGCTAGTGTGAGGTCGGCCTCACACACACAGAGGAAGAAAAGCTGCAGCTACATCTCCCCCCTCTCCCTTCTCCCAGTTTTTTTTTTTTTTTACAGTAAAGGGATATTCAGGGGAATGAGGAGGTTTCTGACCCCCGACTGCTGGAAGGCAAAGAAGTAATAAGAGTCCAGGCAGTTTCTCTACAGTTTATTTATTCACATATAGTAACGGATTGTAACCATGTGCAGCTTCAATTCATGAGACAGAATCACATCGTTCCATAGTAAAAAATAGAACTTTACTATTTTTTTCTCTCTTTTTATGTTATCCATTTGTGAGGTTTTCAAAGAAAACTCCAATCATTGTCCTCAGTCCTGGAAAACAACTGAAAAGAGATGTATAAACCCTTGAAGTTTCCTCCTAGTGATGCCCCAAACCCCTTTAATGGTGTCGTCCACCTGTGGGAACAATTTTATTTAATTTCATTTTTTTTTTTTTTTAATTCAACGTATTTGGGGCCAAAAATCATTTTTTTTTTGCAGTTGGATTTAATTACAAATTTGGCTTTTTGAAATTCTGCACATTTATCTTTAATGTGGTCATAAATCGGCTGAGAGGAGCTCAGAAAAAGAGAGATAAAAAAAAAAAAAGAGCTCACTGACAGATTCTCAATTCACTCATTCTGCAGCCGGCAATAGACAGTGCAATACAGAGACTATAGGAGGAAAACTGTGCAAAATGTTTAATGATACCCAATTAAAAAAGTGATTTTTGGCCAAAGATACATACATTTAATTAAAAAAAAAATGTCTCCCACAGTGAACTATTTTTGTGTTAAATTGTGTTAAATGCAAAAATAGATGCAATGCCAGCTATGACCACTAGGGAGCATGGACTAAATAAAAAAAATAAAAAGCAATCAAAGTAATTTAACATTTTAAAAAATATTAAAAGAATCGCAAGTCTAGCACAGCCGACTAGTAGTTATGATTTAAATACAAAAATAGATGCAGTTCCAGCTATGCCCACTAGTGGGTCTCCCATACTATAAAATGTACATATTTCTTTAATATATATTTATATTTAATCTGCATCAATATTAATAAAGCACAATCCCTATACAAACCATGTCAGTTTGCACTTGCCTGGCACAGACTCTTTGGTTATAACTGCGATGCCAGCAGTGGCCACCAGGCTTGTTTAGAGATCTCACAGCAGCACAGAGTATTTCAGGAGAAGAGTATGCTCATCTTGTATGGGGTTTGTGACCTGTCCACTCATGCAATAATATGAATGAGGGTTGTATATAGTGATAGAGGTCACAAACGAAAGCATTAGATCCTAGAAGAAAGCAATTGTAACAAGGTGCAATCCCAGCAATGACCACCAGGCTACAGTACAATATTTTATGTCTATTATTATAGATCATATATCCACCGGTTCCCGATATTCCGCTTATAATAAACTAGGCAAATGTCAGCTTATCAATTTAGCAACTTGTCTAATTAGAAGATACCGTTGTACAGGCGGATTATGAAGCTGTAATACCAGCGATGGCCACTAGGCGGGGCAGAGATCTTTCCCATCCTGATCGTTTCGCCTCTAGTTGGAGAACACTTGGTAGCCAACGTCTTGAGTTTTAATCTTAAAGTTATAGTTTCCGGATCTTCTTTCATGCCAGCAAATCAAGATGGAAACCACCATCGCAACCAACAGCAGTACCCCGATGACAATAAGGGCGATGTACCCAGGTCCCAGCGTGCCGCTAGGTGGTGAGTCTTGATCAGCTGTTTGAAAACCAATCAGAAATAAAGGTAAAGTGAATTTTCATATAAAATAGGGACTTATCTAGGAACTATACATTTTTTTATTTGGGCACTACTATGGCACTAATATGTGAGCACTGTGTGGCAGTATTTTGTAGGCACCATATATTGTAGCATTTATGGGCATGTAATGATACTGTTGTCTAGAAGTACATGGCAGTATTATGTGGGCATGTTATAAGGATGGCTCTAAAAGGATACAGCAGAAATATGCCAGAAAAGAGCCTGAAGTGAACAGAAGATACGCCTAACCACTGTTAATAAATGTACTAAATTTCTTTCTTTTTCCTCACTTTACTGAATACTAGATACTAAAAGGTATCAACCACTGAGGACTCTCAATTCTAAATATTTTTCTCTTTCCTCAACACTTATTCATCATGCTGACATATGCTCTAACAGTTTTGGCTCCATTACTCTTCACTCTTGTTCACTATCCCCCAAACCCCAGCACCCTCTAACCAAGTAATAATCTCTCCTTCCCTCCTGCCTACCCACCTGACCTCCTCTGCTGACCTGCTCCTCAACCTCAGATCTCTCCTAATAAAACACAAAACAATTCGCCCACACTCCTTCTCCCACCTGCTCTGTCTCTCTCTCTGCTTCTCCTCACTGCTGGCGACATATCTCCCAATCCTGGACCCCCACAGCTCATACCTCCCATTACTACCCCCTCCTATCGCTCCCAACCCAATATAAACACCTGAAATCTTGCCCACCTCAAACCCGTGCCCATGACGCCCACCCCCTCCACCCCCTCTCTGGATTACTCTGGAATGCCCACTCCGTCGGCAATAAACTCCACATGATTCACAACCTCTTTACCTCTCGTAATCTTTTATTTCTGGGCCTCACTGAAACATGTCTGACACAGCCTCCTCTGATGCTCTATGTCACGGCGGCCTCCACTTCACCCACACCCCTCACTCTGGCAACAGACATGGTGGAGGAGTGGGCCTTCTCCTTTCTTCAAACTGCACCTTTAACCCAATCCCACCTCTACCCTCCCTTATCCTATCCTCTCTTGAAGTCCACTTTGTCTTTATCTACTCTCCCTCCAGCCTCCAAGTGGCCATCATATACCGACCTCCGGGCCCGACCACTGCCTTTCTTGACCAATTCTCCACCTGGCTTCTTCACTTTCTCTCTGCTGACATTCCCACCATCATCATGGGTGACTTCAACACCCACCAGTCAGCAGCCTCCAAACTCCTGTCCCTTACTTAACCTTTTGGACTTGCTCAGTGGTCCTCCTCAGCCACCCACACAGACGGACACATTAGACCTGGTCTTCACTCGTCTCTGCTCCCTATCTAACTTCACAATCTCCCCTCTCCCTCTATCTGACCACCATCTACTCACTTTCTCATCCCTGTCCTCCTCACCGGTCACCCATGTCCAGCAACATGCGCACCCCCGCAGGAACCTCGCACACCTAGACACCCACACGCTCTCTATCCTACCACTAGCATCCATATCCTCATTCCACGACACAAATACTACCACTGCTTTCTACAATGCCACTCTTGCATCAGCTATTGACATGGTCGCCCCTGTCATGCATAGCAGAGTGCAATGAACCAATAGACAACCCTGGCACAATAACACCACTAAAAAGCTTCGGCAAGTATCCAGTATTGCAGTGCGGCGTTGGAAGAAAACTCATTCGCAAGATGATTTCACTGCACTCAAACAAGCAACACCGGCATTTGAATCAGCTCTCACCTTTGCTAAACAGGCCTACTTCACAACCCTCGTATCTTCCTTATCCCACAACCCCAAACAGTTGTTCAACACTTTTAACACCCTCCTCTGCCCCCCACTACCCCCTCCAACCTCCTTCATCTCTGCTGAGGACTTTGCCACGCACTGCAAAAATAAGATAGACCAAACAAGGCAAATCTTTGTTGTCAGACCACCTCAACCCCTTTGTATACCAGACCAATGCCCAAACCCCATAACTTCCCTCTCCAATGTAACTGAAGGGGAGCTTGCTCATCTCTCCAAATCACACCTCACCACTTGTGCACTTGACTCCATCCCATCCCACCTCCTCCCCAACCTCACCACTACACTAATCCCATCCCTAACCCATCTCTTCAATCTATCACTAACTTCTGGTACCTTCCCCACTACTTTCAAACATGTCACAATCACACCTATCCTCAAAAAGCCATCCCTTGACCCGAGCGCTATGTCCAGCTATCGCCCAATATCTTTGCTCCCATTTGCTTCCAAACTCCTTGAGCAGCATGTCCATGCTGAACTTTCCTCTCACCTTGCATCTAACTCAATTTTCGACAACCTACAATCTGGCTTCCGTCCCCACCATTACACTGAGACTGCCCTGACCAAAATTACTAACGACCTTACAGCCAAAGCTAACAGACAATTCTCTATACTCCTCCTTCTAGACCTGTCCTCTGCCTTTGACACAGTTGACCACTGCCACCTACTACAGATCCTCTCTTCCTTTGGTGTCAAAGACCTTGCCCTATCCTGGATCTCCTCATACCTCCCCAACCACACTTTTAGCGTTTCCTACTCCCATACTACCTCTTCATCTCTCCACCTCTCTATTGGTGTCCCTCAAGGCTCTGTCCTAGGACCCTTCTCTTCTCAATCTATACACTTGGCCTGGGACAACTTAAAGTCCTATGGCTTCCAGTACCATCTATAGGCTGATGACACTCAGATCTACCTCTCTGGCCCAGATGTCGCCTCTCTGCTCTCCAGATTCCCAGAGTGTCTATCAGCCATATCCTCCTTCTTCTCCTCTTGCTTCCTCAAACTCAATGTGGACAAATCTGAATTATTTTTCCTCCATCTCACAGACCTTCTCTCCCTGATCTATCACAATAAATGAATTCACACTTTCCCCTGTCCCGATAATCTGCTTCCTTGGAGTAACCCTTGACTCTGCCCTGTCCTTCAAACATCCAAGCTCTCGCAACCGCTTGTCACCTCCAGCTCAAAAGTATTTCCAGAATCCATTCTTTCCATAACCCTCACTCTACCAAAATGCTTGTGCATGCCCTAATCATCTCCCGTCTCAACTATTGCAACATCCTCCTCTGTGGCCTACCTTCTAACACTCTCGCACCTCTCCAGTCCGTCCTTAACTCTGTTGCCCGACTAATTAATCTCTCTCCTACACTCCTGCTTCCCCTCTTTGAAAATCCCTTCACTGGCTCCCAATTTTCCA
This sequence comes from Ranitomeya imitator, assembly GCF_032444005.1. Lineage (NCBI taxonomy): Eukaryota > Metazoa > Chordata > Amphibia > Anura > Dendrobatidae > Ranitomeya > Ranitomeya imitator. Next base: position 30,244,216 of record NC_091284.1, read on the forward strand.
GCGAATCCAGTTTAAACTACTAATACTGTCCTACAAAGCCATCCATAATCTTTCTCCTCCTTACATTTCCGAACAAGTCTCTCAATATCTTCCCTCACGTAATCTCTGGTCCTCCCAAGACCTCCTTCTCTCCTCCACACTTATTCGCTCCTCACCCAATCGCCTCCCGAATATCCCCCATCCTCTGGAATTCTGTGCCCCAACACGTCCGGTTATCAACCACGTTTGGATCCTTCAGACGGAACCTGAAAACCCATCTCTTCAAGAAAGCCTACAGCCTGTAATGACCACACGGCCACCTCAACACCATCGGAGCTACTGCAACCCCCGACCTACTGTCTCCTTCCCCACAATACTGTAGAATGTAAGCCCACAAGGGCAGGGTCCTCGCCCCTCTGTACAGTCTGTCATTGTTAGTTTTGTTTACTGTAAGTGATATTTGTATTTTGATGTAACCCCTTCTCATGTACAGCATCATGGAATCAATGGTGCTATATAAATAATAATAATAATAATAATAATAATGTTATGATACTGTTGTCTAGAAGTACAGGGCAGTATTATGTGGGCATGTTATGATACTGTATAGAGCAGTGATTTTGTGGGACAGAATAGAGACAAAAGGGAGATCACAGTTTGAAACATTAGACTAATAGATATCTCGGTACTTACATTGGTCTGACTTTCTCAGGGGTCCCATCCGGGTGACTCCAGTAAAGACATTTTCACCAGTAGTCGCCAAACGAAAACCATTACATGTCTATAAAAATAAGAAATAAACAGTTTTGGCTACAGATCCGTATTTATTGTGTTACCAGTTAACTGATAGGACCCCTAGAAATTGGCTTGGGTTAAAAATATATTGACTACATCAAATATAGATACACAGACAAGATGGGAAAATACTGGAACGAAACAGTCAGCATGTTACATAGTTACATAGTTATTAAGGTTGAAGGAAGACATTAAGTCCATCTAGTTCAACCCATAGCCTAACCTAACATGCCCTAACATGTTGATCCAGAGGAAGGCAAAAAAACCCATGTGGCAAAGAGTAAGCTCCACCTTGGGGAAAAAAATTCCTTCCCGACTCCACATACGGCAATCAGACTAGTTCCCTGGATCAACGCCCTATCAAGGAATCTAGTGTATATACCCTGTAACATTATACTTTTCCAGAAAGGTATCCAGTCCCCTCTTAAATTTTAGCAGTGAATCACTCATTACAACATCATACGGCAGAGAGTTCCATAGTCTCACTGCTCTTACAGTAAAGAATCCGCGTCTGTTATTATGCTTAAACCTTCTTTCCTCCAGACGCAGAGGATGCCCCCTTGTCCCTGTCTCAGGTCTATGATTAAAAAGATCATCAGAAAGGTCTTTGTACTGTCCCCTCATATATTTATACATTAACATAAGATCACCCCTTCCAAACTAAATAGCCCCAAGTGTAATAACCTATCTTGGTATTGCAGACCCCCCAGTCCTCTAATAATCTTGGTCGCTCTTCTCTGCACCCGCTCCAGTTCAGCTATGTCTTTCTTATACACCGGAGACCAGAACTGTGCACAGTATTCTAAGTGTGGTCGAACTAGTGACTTGTATAGAGGTAAAATTATGTTCCCCTCATGAGCATCTATGCCTCTTTTAATGCATCCCATTATTTTATTTGTCTTTGCAGCAGCTGCCTGACACTGGCCACTGAATATGAGTTTGTCATCCACCCATACACCCAGGTCTTTTTCATTGACGATTTTGCCCAGAGTTTTAGAATTAAGCACATAATTATACATCTTATTACCGTATATACTCGAGTATAAGCTGAGATTTTCAGCCCAAATTTTTGGGCTGAAAGTGCCCCTCTCGGCTTATACTCGAGTCACGGTGGGCGGCAGGGTCGGCGGGTGAGGGGGAGAGGGCGCTGAGGCATACTTACCTAGTCCCAGCGATCCTCGCGCTGTCCCTGCCGTCCCACGGTCTTCTGTGCTGCAGCTTCTTCCCCTCTTCAGCGGTCACGTGGGACCGCTCATTACAGAAATGAATAGGCGGCTCCACCTCCCATGGGGGTGGAGCCGCCTATTCATTTCTCTAATCAGCGGTGCCGGTGACCGCTGACAGGAAGAGGCTGCAGCACCGAAGACGGGGAGGAAGGCGGGGAGCGTCAGGATCGCTGGGACTAGGTGAGTATGTTATATTTACCTGTCCCCGTTCCAGCCGCCGGGCGCCGCTCCATCTCCCCGGCGCCTCCATCTTCCCGGCGTCTGCGCTCTGACTGTTCAGGTCAGAGGGCGCGATGACGCATATAGTGTGCGCGGCGCCCTCTGCCTGATCAGTCAGAGCGGAGACGCCGGGAAGATGGAGGCGCCGGGACCGGACGCTGGGAGCTGCAATCAAGAGAGGTGAGTATGTGGTTTTTTTTTTTTATTGCAGCAGCAGCGGCGGCCATGGCACAGATTTATGTGCAGCATCTATGGGGCAGTATGAACGGCACACAGCACTATATGGGGCATCTGTGCAGCATCTATGGGGCAATATGAACGGCACACAGCACTGTATGGGGCATCTGTGCAGCATCTATGGGGCAGTATGAACGGCACACAGCACTATATGGGGCATCTGTGCAGCATCTATGGGGCAATATGAACGGCACACAGCACTGTATGGGGCATCTGTGCAGCATCTATGGGGCAATATGAACGGCACACAGCACTGTATGGGGCATCTGTGCAGCATCTATGGGGCAATATGAACGGCACACAGCACTGTATGGGGCATCTGTGCAGCATCTATGGGACAATATGAACGGTGCAGAGCACTGTGGGGCATCTGTGCAGCATCTATGGGGCAATATGAACGGTGCAGAGCACTGTGGGGCATCTGTGCAGCATCTATGGGGCAATATGAACGGTGCAGAGCACTGTATGGGGCATATGTGCAGCATCTATGGGGCAATATGAACGGTGCAGAGCACTGTGGGGCATCTGTGCAGCATCTATGGGGCAATATGAACGGTGCAGAGCACTGTATGGGGCATATGTGCAGCATCTATGGGGCAATATGAACGGTGCAGAGCACTGTATGGGGCATCTGTGCAGCATCTATGGGGCAATATGAACGGTGCAGAGCACTGTATGGCACAGCTATGGGGAAATAATGATCTATTTTTATTTTTGAAATTCACAAGTAAATGCTGCATTTCCACCCTAGGCTTATACTCGAGTCAATAAGTTTTCCAAGTTTTTTGTGGCAAAATTAGGGGGGTCGGCTTATACTCGGGTCGGCTTATACTCGAGTATATACGGTACTTCTACCCAAGTGCATGACCTTACATTTATCCCCATTAAAGCTCATTTGCCATTTATCAGCCCAAGCTTCTAGTTTACATAAATCATCCTGTAATATAAAATTGTCCTCCTCTGTATTGATTACCCTGCAGAGTTTAGTGTCATCTGCAAATATTGAAATTCTACTCTGAATGCCCCCTACAAGGTCATTAATAAATATGTTAAAAAGAAGAGGGCCCAATACTGACCCCTGTGGTATCCCACTGCTCACCGCGACCCAGTCCGAGTGTGCTCCATTAATAACCACCCTTTGTTTCCTATCCCTGAGCCAGCTCTCAACCCACTTACACATATTTTCCCCTATCCCCATTATTCTCATTTTATGTATCAACCTTTTGTGTGGCACCGTATCAAAAGCTTTTGAAAAGTCCATATACACTACGTCCACTGGGTTCCCTTGGTCCAGTCCGGAACTTACCTCTTCATAGAAACTGATCAGATTAGTCTGACATGAACGGTCCCTAGTAAACCCATGCTGATACTGGGTCATGAGGTTATTCCTCTTCAGATACTCCAGTATAGCATCCCTTAGAATGCCCTCCAGGATTTTACCCACAGTAGAGGTTAAGCTTACTGGCCTATAATTTCCGAGTTCAGTTTTTGTCCCCTTTTTGAATATTGGCACCACATTTGCTATACGCCAGTCCTGTGGCACAGACCCTGTTATTATGGAATCTTTAAAAATTAAAAATAATGGTCTATCAATGACTGTACTTAATTCCTGCAGTACTCGAGGGTGTATCCCATCCGGGCCCGGAGATTTGTCAATTTTAGTGATTTTTAGACGCCGCCGCACTTCCTGCTGGGTTAAGCAGGTGACACAATGTGGAATTTTTATCACTAGTCATTTTGTCTGCCATGGGATTTTCTTGTGTAAATACTGATGAAAAAAAGTCATTTAGCATATTGGCTTTTTCCTCATCCTCATCCACCATTTCACCCAGACTATTTTTAAGGGGGCCAACACTATCATTTTTTAGTTCCTTACTATTTATGTAGTTAAAGAATATTTTAGGATTATTTTTACTCTCTCTGGCAATGAGTCTCTCTGTCTCAATCTTTGCTGCCTTGATTTGCTTTTTACAGAATTTATTTAATTTTTTGTATTTATTTAATGCCTCATCACTACCTACTTCCTTTAATTCTCTAAATGCTTTCTTTTTGTCACTTATTGTGCCCCTTAGAGCTCTATTTAGCCATATTGGTTTCCTCCTATTCCTAGTATGTTTATTCCCATACGGTATATACTGTGCACAGGTCCTATCCAGGATGCTAATAAACGTCTCCCATTTTCTTTGTGTATTTTTATGTCTCAGGATATCGTCCCAGTTAATTGCACCAAGATCCTCTGTCATCTGTTGGAAATTTGCCCTCCTGAAGTTTAGTGTCCTTGTCACCCCTCTATTACACATCTTTTTAAAGGATCCATGAAAACTTATTATTTTGTGATCACTATTCCCCAAGTGACCCCCAACCCTTATATTTGCTATGCGGTCTGGCCTGTTGGTTAATATTAGGTCTAGCAGTGCCCCCCTTCTTGTTGGGTCCTGAACCAGTTGTGAAAGGTAATTGTCTCTCATAGTTGTCAAAAACTGATTACCTTTGCTGGAACTGCAGATTTCTGTTCCCCAATCTATTTCAGGTAGTTGAAGTCCCCCATAATAATGACTTCTCCTTGAGTCGCAGCTTCATCTATTTGCTTTACGAGGATATTCTCCATTGCTTCCATTATTTTTGGAGATTTATAACAAACCCCTATCAGTAATTTATTATTTTTTCCCCCTCCCCTTATCTCCACCCACAGGGATTCTACATTTTCATTAAATTCACCTATATTATCACGCCGGATGGGTTTTAAGGACGATTTTACGTATAGACACACCCCACCCCCTCGCCTATCCATTCGGTCATTTCTGAACAGGCTATAGCCCTGCAAGTTAACAGCCCAGTCATGGCTCTCATCCAGCCATGTCTCAGATATCCCCACCATGTCATAATTATGCTCCAACAACATTAGTTCTAATTTGTCCATTTTGTTGGCGAGGCTTCTGGCATTAGTATACATGCACTTGATGTTCCTCTCTGTACCTCTATTCTTTCTTAAATTATTAACCGTTCTAACCCCACCCCCCCATGCCACCGCCACCCCCAACTTCCTTATTTGTGCCCAGGTCTCTGTCTGCACTATCTTCCCCTCCTATAAAATGAATACCCTCCCCCCCCCAATTCCTAGTTTAAACACTCCTCCAACCTACTAGCCATTTTCTCCCCCAACACAGCTGCACCTTCCCCATTGAGGTGCAGCCCGTCCCTAGCGTAGAGCCTGTAGCCAACTGAGAAGTCGGCCCAGTTCTGCAGGAACCCAAACCCCTCCTTCCTACACCAATTCTTGAGCCACTTATTAACCTCCCTAATCTCCCGTTGCCTCTCTGGCGTGGCACGTGGTACAGGCAGTATTTCGGAAAATACCACGTTGGAGGTCCTTGCTTTCAGCTTGCAGCCTAATTCCCTGAAATCATCTTTAAGGACCTTCCACCTACCTCTAACTTTGTCATTTGTGCCTATGTGCACCATGACCGCTGGGTCCTCACCAGCCCCTCCCAATAATCTGTCCACCCGATCAGCGATGTGTCGGACTCGAGCGCCAGGTAGGCAGCACACCGTTCGACGATCCCTGTCTTTGTGACAGATTGCCCTATCTGTTCCCCTAATAATTGAGTCCCCCACTACCAGCACCTGTCTGGCCTGCCCTGCTCTCCTATTTCCCTCCTTACTGGAGCAGTCACTCCTCCGGCTTTCAGAGGACATGCCTGGCTGCAGCAGTGCTACCCCAGTACTGGCACCCCCCTCATCTGCCAACTTAGCAAACTTATTGGGGTGTTCCAGATCAGGACTAGCCTCCCTGGCACTCTTCCCTCTACCCCACTTCCTAACTGTCACCCAGCTTGCTACTTCATTGTCCTGCAGCTCCATCCCACCATCCCCCCCTCATCTGTCCCATTGAGCGTCTGCTCCGTGAGCAGAAGACTCCTCTCCATATTGTCTATGGATCTCAGTGTTGCCAGCTGCACATTTAGATTCAGAATCTGGGTTTCCAAATGCACAACATGCTCACATCTCGCACAGCAGTATGCACCCTCGACCGGCTGCTCAGGGACTGCATACATGTGGCAAGATGTGCACTGGATGGCATTAACAAGAGTGGAGCACATTTCCTAATGGGGATTGCACCAGACAGAACAGTTCAATTAAAAAAAAATAAATAAATAAATACAAAGTATTAATAAAAAAAAAACAGACAGCAAGTCACTGAATCACAAGTCACACTTACCGCCGTTCACACTTACGCACTGGTCACACTCAGCTCGCTCACAATCGCTATGCTGAAGATTTATAGATTTTTTTTTCTCTAGTTCCCTTAACAGCAATCCACCTTGCTGTCCAAATGCACTTCCAAAAAGTGATTTTGTGAAATTTCTTGTAGTTAGTAAAACCCGCTGTGGAGTGTAAGGAAGGACACCATAACTTTGGGCAGCACAAAATTACAGAAGTATACGATAAGCTCCGGAGCTCCCCCTAGTGGTGGCTGCAGGTAGCCAGAATATTAATATTTATCTCTAAGTCTATGCAGGAGGATTTTAAGGTCTGTATCTGAAAACCTGAGCTCTGAGGACGGCAAGAAGTTTGCTTCAATTAAAAGAATTTATGCTTTAACCTTGCCTCAAACAGCTTAATTCAAAGTAATTCACATTAGTGGTAACACAGAATCCGAGCCGAAAGAGAATGAAATAAAAATGCTAAAGTCTATCAAGATAAATGTGACCAATTTTTTCAATTTTGTACATCCTAACATTTGTGATGCCCAAAGCGTCCAGCATTGACATGGTGCATACTATCTACATACTGGTTTGCAGGTTTTGAGGGGCTCCTCCTTGCACACGTGAAGTCGGCAGTGCAAATAGACAATGGGATTATCGACGAAAGAAAAGATCTTGGTTTGGAAGGTGGCGTTATTGGAGATGCCATTGGTGTGGATGGTGGTGAAGGTGTTCAACAAGGCACAGCTGCAATACAGAAAGAGAAGGCATTAAGAAGAAAAGTATATTTTACTTCTGCGATAATCCAGGAAACAGTGAAGTCCCCAAGTGATGTGAGATTATAAAGATAGAAGGATAAAATAAAAGAAAGAAGAGATAGAAAGAATAGAAAAGAGAATAAAAAAGTATAGAAACAAGAAGACAGAAAAAAAGATGAAAAAAGTTAAAAAGAGATCATGGCAAAACAAAGAAAAACAGGACAGAAAGGTAAAAGAAGACATATGAGATAAATAAGAAGAGGCAAATAAGTACAGGATGGAAAATAAAGTAATAGGAGGAGTAAGTGTAGAGGTAAAATAACAAAGAGGAAATAGGAAAAAAATCAAGGAAAACAGAGGTGGAGGTAAAAGTCAACGAAGCTAAAGAAGTAGTGGAGGAAGTCAACAAAGGAGATGAAGTCAAGCAAAATCTAAAAGAAGTCAAAGAAAATATAAAAGAAATTCAAGGAAGGCAAATAATAAGTTAAGGAAGAAGTCAAGGACAGAAAAGATGAGATGAGAAGTCAAGGTAGACATACACAGACATCAGAAGAAGTCAAAATAAATGTAGAAGTTGCAGAAAAATAAAGAACAAAGTCAAAGAAAAAAACCAGGGATTCAAGCTTCAGGAGGCTAATTTGCATATTCCAGGTGCCTTCTGGGAGAAGCGAAGTCTCCCTAAGCTAGAAGATCGTTGGGTACAGCCGGGACCAGCTGCTTCGAAAGCATCACCAAACCAGGGATTCAAGCTTCAGGAGGCTAATTTGCATATTCCAGGTGCCTTCTGGGAGAAGCGAAGTCTCCCTAAGCTAGAAGATCGTTGGGTACAGCCGGGACCAGCTGCTTCGAAAGCATCACCAAACCGCGCGCCGTACGGCGCGCGAATTTTTGCCTGTAGGACATTATTGCAAGAGAGCTTGGCTGAGTAGATTACACAAGAAGGAAAACACACAGCAAGTCAGCAGGATCTAGGAGCAACATGGCAGATGTGACAACCTACATGGTGAGCTGCAGCATGTGCTACATGTTCACAGATCGACCAGAAGAAGAATTAAATTTCACCTGTCAGAAGTGTAGACTAGTGGCCCTTTTAGAAGAAAAGGTGCGGGGTCTGGAAGAAAGAATAGCAACTTTGAAACTCATCAAAGAGAATGAAGACTTTCTAGACAGAACAGAAGCATCTCTACTGGTCACAGAAGATGCAAAAAGTGTCAGAGAACCTCCAAAAGCAGATGAGTGGAAGCATGTGACCAAAAGAAGCAAGAAGACCATGGAGAAATCACCAACCACACAACTGAAGAACCGATATCAAATCTTTGTAGAGGATGAAGATGGCACACCTAAGAATGAAGCAATACCAGCAAGCAAAAAAGAAAAGGGCACACAGCAACAAGTGACAGCAAAAAGTACAGCCAAGAAGCAACGAAGAGTGGTGGTGGTGGGAGACTCACTACTGAGAGGCACCGAAGCAGCCATCTGCAGACCGGACATAACTGCAAGAGAAGTATGCTGCCTTCCAGGTGCGATGATCAAGGATGTGACCGATAGGATACCAAAGCTCTTCAGCTCCAAGGACGTCCACCCATTTCTTCTGATACATGTTGGCACCAATGACACGGCAAGGAAGGACCTACCGACAATCTGCAAGGACTTTGAAGAGTTGGGGAAGAAAGTAAAGGAACTGGATGCACAGGTAGTTTTTTCTTCTATCCTTCCAGTAGACGGGCATGGCACCAGGAGATGGAACAGGATCCTTGATGCAAACAACTGGCTAAGACGATGGTGCAGACAACAAGGATTTGGATTCCTGGACCACGGTGTGAATTACTGGTATGATGGACTCCTCGCCAGAGACGGACTACACCTCAACAAACCTGGGAAACACACATTCGCCAGAAGACTCGCTACACTCATCAGGAGGGCGTTAAACTAGAAGAAGAGGGGACGGGAAGAAAAACATTAGACTCGAACAAAGACGACCCAGGAAAACATACTCAGAAGGGAGGTAAGAACATTTCTAAAACAATCCACAGTGAGGAGATTGGAACAAAACAAAATCCTCTAAACTGCATGCTCGCAAACGCCAGAAGCCTGACAAACAAGATGGAAGAACTAGAAGCAGAAATATCTACAGGTAACTTTGACATAGTGGGAATAACCGAGACGTGGTTAGATGAAAGCTATGACTGGGCAGTTAACTTACAGGGTTACAGTCTGTTTAGAAAGGATCGTAAAAATCGGAGAGGAGGAGGGGTTTGTCTCTATGTAAAGTCTTGTCTAAAGTCCACTTTATGGGAGGATATTAGCGAAGGGAATGAGGATGTCGAGTCCATATGGGTTGAAATTCATGGAGGGAAAAATGGTAACAAAATTCTCATTGGGGTCTGTTACAAACCCCCAAATATAACAGAAAGCATGGAAAGTCTACTTCTAAAGCAGATAGATGAAGCTGCAACCCATAATGAGGTCCTGGTTATGGGGGACTTTAACTACCCGGATATTAACTGGGAAACAGAAACCTGTGAAACCCATAAAGGCAACAGGTTTCTGCTAATAACCAAGAAAAATTATCTTTCACAATTGGTGCAGAATCCAACCAGAGGAGCAGCACTTTTAGACCTAATACTATCTAATAGACCTGACAGAATAACAAATCTGCAGGTGGTTGGGCATTTAGGAAATAGCGACCACAATATTGTGCAGTTTCACCTGTCTTTCACTAGGGGGACTTGTCAGGGAGTCACAAAAACATTGAACTTTAGGAAGGCAAAGTTTGAACAGCTTAGAGATGCCCTTAATCTGGTAGACTGGGACAATATCCTCAGAAATGAGAATACAGATAATAAATGGGAAATGTTTAAGAACATCCTAAATAGGCAGTGTAAGCGGTTTATACCTTGTGGGAATAAAAGGACTAGAAATAGGAAAAACCCAATGTGGCTAAACAAAGAAGTAAGACAGGCAATTAACAGTAAAAAGAAAGCATTTGCACTATTAAAGCAGGATGGCACCATTGAAGCTCTAAAAAACTATAGGGAGAAAAATACTTTATCTAAAAAACTAATTAAAGCTGCCAAAAAGGAAACAGAGAAGCACATTGCTAAGGAGAGTAAAACTAATCCCAAACTGTTCTTCAACTATATCAATAGTAAAAGAATAAAAACTGAAAATGTAGGCCCCTTAAAAAATAGTGAGGAAAGAATGGTTGTAGATGACGAGGAAAAAGCTAACATATTAAACACCTTCTTCTCCACGGTATTCACGGTGGAAAATGAAATGCTAGGTGAAATCCCAAGAAACAATGAAAACCCTATATTAAGGGTCACCAATCTAACCCAAGAAGAGGTGCGAAACCGGCTAAATAAGATTAAAATAGATAAATCTCCGGGTCCGGATGGCATACACCCACGAGTACTAAGAGAACTAAGTAATGTAATAGATAAACCATTATTTCTTATTTTTAGGGACTCTATAGAGACAGGGTCTGTTCCGCAGGATTGGCGCATAGCAAATGTGGTGCCAATATTCAAAAAGGGCTCTAAAAGTGAACCTGGAAATTATAGGCCAGTAAGTCTAACCTCTATTGTTGGTAAAATATTTGAAGGGTTTCTGAGGGATGTTATTCTGGATTATCTCAATGAGAATAACTGTTTAACTCCATATCAGCATGGGTTTATGAGAAATCGCTCCTGTCAAACCAATCTAATCAGTTTTTATGAAGAGGTAAGCTATAGACTGGACCACGGTGAGTCATTGGACGTGGTATATCTCGATTTTTCCAAAGCGTTTGATACCGTGCCGCACAAGAGGTTGGTACACAAAATGAGAATGCTTGGTCTGGGGGAAAATGTGTGTAAATGGGTTAGTAACTGGCTTAGTGATAGAAAGCAGAGGGTGGTTATAAATGGTATAGTCTCTAACTGGGTCGCTGTGACCAGTGGGGTACCGCAGGGGTCAGTATTGGGACCTGTTCTCTTCAACATATTCATTAATGATCTGGTAGAAGGTTTACACAGTAAAATATCGATATTTGCAGATGATACAAAACTATGTAAAGCAGTTAATACAAGAGAAGATAGTATTCTGCTACAGATGGATCTGGATAAGTTGGAAACTTGGGCTGAAAGGTGGCAGATGAGGTTTAACAATGATAAATGTAAGGTTATACACATGGGAAGAGGGAATCAATATCACCATTACACACTGAACGGGAAACCACTGGGTAAATCTGACAGGGAGAAGGACTTGGGGATCCTAGTTAATGATAAACTTACCTGGAGCAGCCAGTGCCAGGCAGCAGCTGCCAAGGCAAACAGGATCATGGGGTGCATTAAAAGAGGTCTGGATACACATGATGAGAGCATTATACTGCCTCTGTACAAATCCCTAGTTAGACCGCACATGGAGTACTGTGTCCAGTTTTGGGCACCGGTGCTCAGGAAGGATATAATGGAACTAGAGAGAGTACAAAGGAGGGCAACAAAATTAATAAAGGGGATGGGAGAACTACAATACCCAGATAGATTAGCGAAATTAGGATTATTTAGTCTAGAAAAAAGACGACTGAGGGGCGATCTAATAACCATGTATAAGTATATAAGGGGACAATACAAATATCTCGCTGAGGATCTGTTTATACCAAGGAAGGTGACGGGCACAAGGGGGCATTCTTTGCGTCTGGAGGAGAGAAGGTTTTTCCACCAACATAGAAGAGGATTCTTTACTGTTAGGGCAGTGAGAATCTGGAATTGCTTGCCTGAGGAGGTTGTGATGGCGAACTCAGTCGAGGGGTTCAAGAGAGGCCTGGATGTCTTCCTGGAGCAGAACAATATTGTATCATACAATTATTAGGTTCTGTAGAAGGACGTAGATCTGGGTATTTATTATGATGGAATATAGGCTGAACTGGATGGACAAATGTCTTTTTTCGGCCTTACTAACTATGTTACTATGTTACTATGTAAAGAAGACAAATCAGAATAAGCCGAAGACATCGGGAAAGAAGTAGAAGTCAAAGAAGATAAAGAAGAAAGATAAACAATAAAGAAGTAAAAGTAAAAAATGGAGATAAAAAAAAGACTAAAAAAACAATGAAATAGTAGAAAAACTCAAGACAAAAAATGAATAGCAAAAGAAAACAAAAGAGAAGAAGATGAAGTAAAAGTCAAACAATGTGAAGAAGTAAAGTAAAAAACAAAGGACAAAAAAAGAAATCAAACAAGATGTAGAAAAAGTCAAGAAAGATTTAATAAAAGTTCATCACAATAAAAAAGAAAGGAGAACTCAAGAAAGACAAAGAAGCCAGTGACGACAAACAAGCAAAATAAATCAAGAAAAACAAAAAAATAAAAAGAGATGAAGATATAAGTGAGACAAAAGTGGAAGAGGAAAAAAATGAGAAAGACAAGTACAAGAGATACAAGTAACAATCAGGAAAAGTTGTAAATAAAAGTCAAAGGAGATGAGAAACCTCAAAAGCTGAAGAGAAAAAAGTAAGTGGGAAATGAAAGTCAGTGTTGAGGAAGACAATGAATCCCATCATTTATTTACTTTACAACTAATTTTGGCAAAAGATTTACAAAATAAAAAAGTGAAATTAAATTGTTGTCAAATATTGGTAAACAATCAGGAACTTTCCTCTTCTCAATATTACGATACAGTTTCCCTTCAAACTCCATTATTCTGCCAAATGACCTGTAGCCGCTATGGGAAGGTTTAGAATGATGGAAGACTAATAATAATCAGCAGAATGTCCTCACCTGTCTCTGATGAAGGGGAATGATGTGAGGTCATTGGAGTTTTCGGTGGGAGTTGCCCAACATTCGCTGATGACCACCTTATATTGGCTCTCCTCGGTTTTAATCCGGATTTGGACCGTTATGTCATCAGTGGCCGAGAGTGTAAAGTTTTGGGGGATGGGCTGGTCTCCGATAAAAAGCTGGAATTCCGGTATAAACGTTCCGTCGCCTTCAAGTTTTTCTATGATGGTATAAATTCTGAAGAAAAGATACGTGATATATTTTAGGTAAAAGGAGGCGATAAAGAGACGGAATCAGTTATGACTGTTTCTTTTCTTATCTTATATCTCCTCTCACCTGATTATTATTTTTTCTTTTTTTTATTGACCGTACTGTCCCGAAGATATTGGACTTTTTATTTAGATTTCACTTTTATTGTCTTTATAAAGGGGTGGGACTCAGAGATATTTTCTGGGAGCGTGTCTCAAGCTGCTTTGCATAATTACCCCATGAGTCACACCCACTAAAGACCATAGAAATGAAATGGAGCCATGGATGGCTTCTGGAGTGTGCCAGCTGTGGTTATACACTGCCGGTAACATGCATGCTGTAGCACAGAGTATAGCCGCATCCTCCCCTGTGCCATTTCCTATGGATCTGTGGCTCTCCTACCAGGGATGGCTTCTGGAGTGAGCCAGCTGTGGTTATACACTGCCGGTGACATGCATGCTGCGGCACAGAGCATAGCCGCATCCTCCCCTGTGCTATTTCCTATGAATCAGTGGCTTTTGACCCTGGAATGGTATTTTGGTTCTGCCCGCTGTGTGACTACACGGAGTGCATCAGTTATTATGGAACATGTAGTTTCCAGAGCTACAAGTGATTTGGACATGTAGGATAATGGACAGAAGCCGCACCATTGTACAGAGCAAGTTAGAGGTTGTTTGTGGGAAACAGAGGAGCCCATGGTAATATGTTGTGAATTCCGCTCTTGGGCTCCCTCCGGTGGTTGTAAGTGGCACTTTTGTGAGTTCTGCTCTTGGGCTCCCTCTTGTGGTTTCTAGTGGTATGGCTGCTCCTTGGAGTTAGCTGTCATCAGCTGCCTCCACTTATCGTCCACTATTTAAGTCTGGCTCTTTCTTCAGCCTGTGCCACTTGTCAATGTTTCCTGGCTGGATTCACATCTCTGCTTGGATTCTCCTGGTTTCCTGACCAGTTCTGCAAAGATAAGTTCTGGCTTTGCTCATTTCAGTCCACATGTTGTGGACTTATTGTTCTGTGCATTCTATATTTGTCCAGCTTGTCAGTATGGATTTTTTCTGTTAGCTGGAAGCTCTGGGAAGCAGATTTACCCTTCACACCTTTAGTCAGGTGTGGAGATTTTGTAAACTCTGTGTGGATTGTTTTGTAGTTTTTATACTGACCGCACAGTATCCTTTCCTGTCCTATCTATCAAGCTAGACTGGCCTCGTATGCTAAAATCTGATTTCATTTCTGCGTATGTTATTTTCCCCTCCTCTCACCGTCAATATTTGTGGGGGGCTATCTTTCCTTTGGGGATTTTCTCTGAGGCAAGATAGGTTTCCTGTTTCCATCTTTAGGGGAAGTTAGATCTTAGGCTGTGCCGAGGGGTCTAGGGAGCGTCAGGTACCCCCCACGGCTATTTTTAGTTGCGCTGCTAGGTTCAGGGTTTGCGGTCAGTACAGATACCACCTCCTTCAGAGCTTGTCTCATGTTGTTCCTAAACCACCAGATCATAACAGTACAAGTGGCCAAAAATGAATTAAATGCATCTCAAAAGAAGGAAAAGAAAGTTCTGAACCATTTTTTTTTCTGTGCTCTGGTTTGTCTTTTTTTTTCCTCTTGATATCTGGGTGGTTCAGGATATATGTTTTGGCATGGATGTTCAGGGCTTCTTTTCTTGTGTGGATCAACTTGCTGCAAGAGTACAGAGTATCCAGGACTATGTTGTCCAGACTCCGGCTTTAGAGCCTAGAATTCCAACTCCTGATTTGTTTTTTGGGGACAGATCCAAGTTTTTGAAATTTAAAAATAACTGCAGATTGTTTTTTGCTTTGAAACCCCGTTCTTCTGGTGATCCCATTCAGCAGGTGAAAATCATCATATCCTTGCTGCGTGGTGACCCTCAAGACTGGGCTTTTTCTCTTGAAACAGGGGATCCGGCATTATTGAATGTAGATGCATTTTTTCAAGCGCTCGGATTATTGTATGACGAACCTAATTCTGTGGATTATGCAGAACAAACCCTGTTGGCCTTGTGTCAAGGTCAGGAAGCGGCAGAGTTATACTGCCAGAAATTTAGAAAATGGTCTGTGCTCACTAAATGGAATGAAGAGGCTCTGGCTGCTATTTTCAGAAAAGGTCTTTCTGAAACCCTTAAAGATGTTATGGTGGGCTTTCCTACGCCTGCCGGTTTGAGCGAATCTATGTCTCTAGCCATTCAGATTGATCGGCGTCTGCGCGAGCGCAAAGCTGTGCACCATATGGCAGTATCCTCTGAGCATAGTCCTGAACCTATGCAATGTGATAGGATTTCGACTAGAATAGAACGGCAGGAATTCAGACGTCAGAATGAGCTGTGTTTTTACTGTGGTTATCTCTGATTGCCCTAAGCGTACTAAGAGAGTCGCTAGGTCTGTTACCATTAGTACTATACAGCCTAAATTTCTCTTATCTGTGACCCTGATTTGCTCATTGTCGTCCTTTTCTGTCATGGCATTTGTGGATTCAGGCGCTGCCCTGAACTTAATGGACTTAGAATTCGCCAGGCGCTGTGGTTTTTCCTTGCAGCCTTTGCAGAGCCCTATTCCTTTGAGGGGCATTGATGCTACACCCTTGGCCAAGGATAAACCTCAGTACTGGACACAGATGACTATGTACATGGCTCCTGCACATCAGGAAGATTGCCGTTTTCTGGTGTTGCATAACCTGCATGATGTTGTTGTGCTGGGATTTCCATGGTTACAGGAACATAATCCGGTGCTGGATTGGAAAACTATGTCGGTGACTAGTTGGGGTTGTCGAGGAGTACATAGTGACGTTCCTTTAATGTAAATTTCCTCTTCCCCCTCTTCTGAGGTCCCTGAGTTTTTGTCGGATTTCCAGGATGTATTTGATGAGCCCAAGTCCAGTTCCCTTCCTCCACATAGGGACTGTGATTGTGCTATTAACTTGATTCCAGGTTGTAAGTTCCCTAAGGGCCGACTTTTCAATCTGTCTGTGCCAGAGCATGCCGCCATGCGGAGTTATGTTAAGGAATCTTTGGAGAAAGGGCATATTCGGCCCTCTTCGTCACCATTGGGAGCGGGTTTCTTTTTTGTTGCTAAGAAGGATGGCTCCTTGAGACCCTGTATTGATTATCGTTAAGTAATTGTACTGTATTGATTATCGTCGTCTTAATAAGATCACCGTTAAATTCCAATACCCCTTGCCTCTGCTTACTGATTTGTTTGCTCAGATTAAGGGGGCTAGTTGGTTTACTAAGATTGACCTCCGAGGGGCATATAATCTTGTTCGTATTAAACAGGGTGACGAATGGAAAACTGCATTTAATACGCCCGAAGGCCATTTTGAATACCTTGTGATGCCATTTGGGCTCTCTAATGCTCCATCTGTGTTCCAGTCTTTCATGCATGATATTTTCCGCAATTATCTTGATAAATTCATGGTCGTATATTTGGATGATATTTTGATTTTTTCCAATGATTGGGAGTCTCATGTGAAGCAGGTCAGGATGGTGTTCCAGATCCTTCGTGATAATGCTTTATTTGTGAAGGGGTCTAAGTGCCTATTCGGAGTTCAGAAGGTCTCTTTTTGGGGTTTTATTTTTTCTCCCTCGTCTATGGAAATGGATCCTGTTAAGGTCCAAGCTATTCATCACTGGATTCAACCCACATCTGTGAAGGGACTTCAAAAATTTTTGGGCTTTGCTAATTTCTATCGCCGTTTCATTGCCAACTTTTCCAGTGTGGTTAAGCCCCTTACTGATTTGACGAAGAAAGGCGCTGATGTGACGAATTGGTCCTCTGAGGCTGTTGAGGCCTTTCAGGAGCATAAAAACCCAGATTTACTTCTGGTCCTGTGTTGCGTCAGCCGGATGTTTCTCTTCCTTTTCAGGTTGAGGTTGACGCTTCTGAGATTGGGGCAGGGGCCATTTTGTCTCAGAGGGAGTCTGATGGTTCTTTGATGAAACCGTGTGCTTTTTTTTCCAGAAAGTTTTCGCCTGCGGAACGCAATTATGATGTCGGCAATCGGGAGTTGTTGGCTATGAAGTGGGCGTTTGAGGAGTGGCGACATTGGTGGGGAGGGAGCTAAACACAGCGTTGTGGTCCTGACCGATCATAAGAATCTGATTTACCTCGAGTCGGCCAAGCGGCTGAATCCTAGACAGGCTCGATGGTCCCTGTTTTTCTCCCGTTTTGATTTTGTGGTCTCGTATCTTCCGGGATCTAAGAATGTTAAGGCTGATGCCCTCTCTAGGAGTTTTTCGCCTGATTCTCCTGGAGTCCTGGAGCCGGTTGGCATTCTTAAGGAGGGGGTGATTCTTTATGCTATCTCCCCTGATTTGCGGCGGGTGCTTCAGGAATTTCAGGCTGATAGGCCTGACCGCTGTCCTGTGGGGAAGCTGTTTGTTCCTGATAGATGGACAAGTAAGGTAATTTCTGAGGTTCATTGTTCAGTGTTGGCTGGTCATCCTGGGATTTTTGGTACCAGAGATTTGGTTGCTTGGTCCTTTTGGTGGCCTTCCTTGTCTCGCGATGTGCGTGCTTTTGTGCAGTCCTGTGGGACTTGCGCCCGGGCCAAGCCTTGCTGTTTCCGCGCTAGTGGGTTGCTTTTGCCTTTGCCGGTCCCTGAGAGGCCCTGGACGCATATTTCCATGGATTTTATTTCGGATCTTCCTGTTTCCCAGAGGATGTCTGTTATCTGGGTTGTTTGTGACCGATTCTCTAAAATGGTCCATCTGGTACCTTTGCCTAAGTTGCCTTCCTCCTCAGATCTGGTTCCATTGTTTTTTCAGCATGTGGTTCGTTTGCATGGCATTCCGGAGAATATTGTGTCCGACAGAGGTTCTCAGTTTGTCTCTAGATTTTGGCGGGCCTTTTGTGCTAGGATGGGCATTGATTTATCTTTTTCTTCGGCGTTTCATCCTCAGACTAATGGCCAAACTGAGCGAACTAATCAGACCTTGGAGACCTATTTGAGATGCTTTGTGTCTGCTGATCAGGATGATTGGGTGTCTTTCTTGCCGTTGGCCGAGTTTGCCCTTAATAATCGGGTTAGTTCGGCTACTTTGGTTTCACCTTTCTTTTGTAATTTTGGTTTTCATCCTCGTTTTTCTTCTGGGCAGGTTAAGCCTTTTGATTGTCCTGGTGTTAATTCTGTGGTGGACAGGCTGCAACAGATTTGGACTCATGTGGTGGACAATTTGACGTTGTCTCAGGAAAGGGCTCAACATTTTTCTAACCGCCGTCGGCGTGTTGGTCCCCGGCTTCGTGTGGGGGATGTGGTTTGGTTGTCTTCTCGTCATGTTCCTATGAAGGTTTCTTCTCCTAAGTTTAAGCCTCGGTTTATTGGTCCTTATAAAATTTCTGAAATTATTAATCAGGTGTCTTTTCGTTTGGCTCTTCCTGCCTCTTTTGCCTTTCATGATGTTTTCCATAGATCTTTGTTGCGGAGATATGTGGTGCCCGTTGTTCCCTCGGTTGACCCTCCTGCCCCGGTGTTAGTTGAGGGAGAGTTGGAATATAAGGTTGAGAAGAATTTGGATTCTCGTTTTTCGAGGCGGAGGCTTCAGTATCTTGTCAAGTGGAAGAGTTATGGCCAGGAGGATAATTCTTGGGTTGTTGCCACCGATGTCCATGCTACCAATTTGGTTCCTGCTTTTCACTTGGCTCGTCCTGATCGGCCTGGGGGCTCTGGTGAGGGTTCGGTGACCCCTCCTTAAGGGGGGGGGTACTGTTGTGAATTCCGCTCTTGGGCTCCCTCCGGTGGTTGTAAGTGGCACTTTTGTGAGTTCTGCTCTTGGGCTCCCTCTTGTGGTTTCTAGTGGTATGGCTGCTCCATGGAGTTAGCTGGTATCAGCTGCCTCCACTTATCGTCCGCTATTTAAGTCTGGCTCTTTCTTCAGCCTGTGCCACTTGTCAATGTTTCCTGGCTGGATTCACATCTCTGCTTGGATTCTCCTGGTTTCCTGACCAGTTCTGCAAAGATAAGTTCTGGCTTTGCTCATTTCAGTCCACATGTTGTGGACTTATTGTTCTGTGCATTCTATATTTGTCCAGCTTGTCAGTATGGATTTTTTCTGTTAGCTGGAAGCTCTGGGAAGCAGATTTACCCTCCACACCTTTAGTCAGGTGTGGAGATTTTGTAAACTCTGTGTGGATTGTTTTGTAGTTTTTATACTGACCGCACAGTATCCTTTCCTGTCCTATCTATCAAGCTAGACTGGCCTCCTATGCTAAAATCTGATTTAATCTCTGCGTATGTTATTTTCCCCTCCTCTCACCGTCAATATTTATGGGGGGCTATCTTTCCTTTGGGGATTTTCTCTGAGGCAAGATAGGTTTCCTGTTTCCATCTTTAGGGGAAGTTAGATCTTAGGCTGTGCCGAGGGGTCTAAGGAGCGTCAGGTACCCTCACGGCTATTTTTAGTTGCGCTGCTAGGTTCAGGGTTTGCGGTCAGTACAGATACCACCTCCTTCAGAGCTTGTCTCATGTTGTTCCTAAACCACCAGATCATAACAGTAATAGTGCCGGGTTGGAATGGTTTTGAGCTTTCTGCCTGGGCTTCTCTCTAATAAGACAATCCACAATATGTTACCCTCCTGCAGGATTGTATCCGCTTGACCACAGGATCTCGTTGTGGAACACGCAGCGTATTGAGCTGATGACTCTTGGGGTGACATTTTGAAAGGTCGACGAGAGGTCGATGTACAGAGTTGAGTTCACAACTATATGAGTCTGGTTCTGAAAAGAAAGCCACACTTCAGAGATAAGAATATGTCTCATATACAGCCATATCATACATGAGTATTCATCAGTATACAGAGTGCTCCCCCTAGTGGCAGCTGTGAACTGCCAGAATCCAGCTTTCCATTTACTTTTCATTTAGCTCGTTAATAGGGAAAGGAGAATTTAAAGAAAGCCACGGTGATAAATCAAGATAACAACATACACACTATTAGAGTCAACTCCACACTAGAAACAGGAAACCATGACGTCCCCTGACCCTGCAGCCAAATAGTGACAGAAGTGGTCAGTATGTAACTCAGGATCAGTAATGTAATGTATGTACACAGTGACTGCACCAGCAGAATAGTGAGTGCAGCTCTGGAGTATAATACAGAATGTAACTCAGGATCAGTAATGTAATGTATGTACATAGTGACTGCACCAGCAGAATAGTGAGTGCAGCTCGAGTATAATACAGGAGGTAACTCAGGATCAGTAATGTAATGTATGTACACAGTGACTGCACCAGCATAATAGTGAGTGCAGCTCTGGGGTATAATGCAGGATGTAACTCAGGATCAGTAATGTAATGTACAGTATGTACACAGTGACTGCACCAGCAGAATAGTGAGTGCAGCTCTGGAGTA
The DNA here is from genome assembly GCF_032444005.1 of Ranitomeya imitator. Lineage (NCBI taxonomy): Eukaryota > Metazoa > Chordata > Amphibia > Anura > Dendrobatidae > Ranitomeya > Ranitomeya imitator. The sequence continues at coordinate 30,264,992 of NC_091284.1, forward strand.
TAATACAGGATGTAACTCAGGATCAGTAATGTAATGTATGTACACAGTGACTGCACCAGCAGAATAGTGAGTGCACCTCTGGGGTATAATACAGGATGCAATCCAGGATAAGTACAGGATCAGTAATGTAATGTATGTACACAGTGATTGCACCAGCAGAATAGTGAGTGCAGCTCTGGAGTATAATACAGGATGTAACTCAGGATAAGTATGAAAGTCTGGATGAAGAGGTGGTGGAGCAGCCCAAAAAAACGGGTGACAATCGTACCGGTAAGAGTCGGAAGAAGAGGAAGAATAAGGCTAAAAAATCTAATGCCCCCCCTGACCGCTAAATTGCCTACAGAAGGGGTCACCGGCTCCCCTCTGATCCCCCTCTCCAATCGGTTCCAAGCCCTCGATGACTCTGCTGTGTCGGAGGTCAGGGGTGAGGGGCCGGACGCAAAATCTGGGGTGCCTTCGTGGAGTGGTGAGATCTGTCCTCCGGGGGATTCACACTCCTCTGGGGGGGACTACCTCGGGGCGAGGAATCTAGTTCTGAGAAGGAGGTGTCCAGTGCTGTAAAGGAAGATATGGACACCTCAGTGTCTTTAAAGAGGAGGGGTGAGTCAGGCTCCTCCTCAGAGCGGGAGAGGAAATCAGGGGGTACGGTTAAAAAACAGGCCATCTAACTCAATCACCCATGATGGTGGAACCTACCCCGTTGACTCTGGCATCGATTAATGTCGCCAGCATAAAGTCAGATACGTCTAGATTTACGGCCTTTGATTTTTTTCACTCGGGTTGAGGCTGATATTTTATTTTTGCAGGAGACCAGACTAACGGTCCTGGGGTCCATCTACAAAGCAAAGAGGGAATGGAGGAGTGGGCCCTCATACTGGTCTTTTGCGGCCGATCTGTATAGCGGGGTAGCGGTACTTTTTAAGACCGTGGAGGTGGAATGCCGACGGGTGATCGAGGTAGAAATGGGGAGATGTTTGGTCCTTGATGTCTTCATGAGGGGACAGGAGCTTCGGGTCATCAATATCTATGGTCCGCAATCTAAGTGGGACCGTAAATGTCTCTTCCTGAGGATCAAGCCCTATCTTTTTACGAGCCAGCAGGTGGTCTTTGGTGGGGATTTTAATACTATAACCAGACTCCGTGATAGGGGAGGCTCTGGAGACCGGTTGGCTTATGAATAGCGTAGCCTTGAATAGCATAGTAAGCGAAGCTCGCCTGGTGGATGTCCACATCCGGCACACCCCAGGTCACAGGGGTTTCACCTATTTTAAAGGAAGTAGTAGGTCTAGGATAGATAGGTTTTTTTTAAAGGATGAAGCCGTCTCTTCTGCAGTGTCCGCTGTTGAGGTGGAGTTCTCCGATCACTGTTTAATTTTCTTTACTTTCAATGTTACAGAGACTCCCTGGATGAGGAGAGGCCTATGGAAGCTGAATTTGTCCCTTCTAGAAGAAGCGGAAGTAAGACAGTCCTTTGAGGAATTTCATCTGAGCCAGGTACCTCTCTTGGGTCTTCGTAGCAGTAAGTCTGAGTGGTGGGAGATCTTCAAAAGAAGGGTCGCAAGGTTCTTCCGTCAGCTCTCAAGTACGTTTCCCATTTTATATCCTCGAGGGAGGAGGGAGATTGGGTGATGTCTGAGGTTGAACGCTTCTCGGTGGCATCCAGGTCCATGATCAACCGGGACAAGTGTGAGAGTCTCTGGCTGGGAGGGGGAGATCCAAGTTTTGATCTCCCAGACACCCTTCCAGGGCCTCAGGCCACAGCAAAAATATTAGGCATCAGTTTCAGCCCGGGGGACTATCCCCAGCAAAACTGGGAGGCAGACTTAAGATTGCTGCCCAGAAGGTGGATCAGTGGAAGGGTTGGTCTTTGACCCTAAGGGAAAGGGTGAGTCTTGCCAAGGGCTATTTGCTTCCTTTACTAATATATCTGGGCAGCGTCTGCATCTTGCCAGAGCCTCTTTGGACATGGATCTACAGCCTGTTTTTCCAATTATTATGGGGAAATAGGCTGAACCTAATCAAGAGGGAGGTCACGTACCGCATGAGGAGACTAGGAGGGTTGGTTATGGTCAACCCAGTGGTGTTTCTAGTAAACACCTTTCTTAAGGCAAACATCGCCAACCTCTGGTTAGAGAGGGTTCCTCTGTGGGTATTCTCCTGTAGGGGGTGGTTTTGGCCTTTCTTCCAGGACTGGGAAACAGGAGGGCAGGTGAAGGACCTTCGTACACCTCATGGGCATCTTCCGGCTTATGCTACCCCGGTTCTGAAGGTGATCCGCCGTAGGGTCTGGGAGATCAGGACCATGTCGAGAAGGTTTCTTGACAATAGTGTCCTGTTGACCCACTTTCAGAAGCCCCTGGCGCTCAGTGATTGCCCAGGCCGGGATCTGGAAGTGGGGCTCGGGTTATTGAACTCTAAGTGGATCCCCTTGAAGTTTTGGGACTTGGCTTTGCGCTGCTTCCATGGGAAGCTGTATGTGAGGGACAACCTGAAGTGCAGGAGCTCTGATGACCGGGATTGTCCCCGCGAGGAGTGTGGCAGTATGCTTGAAAGCATGGAGCATTTCCTGCTTCGGTGTCCCTTTAATACAGAGATCTATAGCAGGGTGGGTGCTTCCATTGGCTGGCCTAGGCTGGCAGGCCTTTCCTATGCGGAGTGGGCCTATGGGGCATTCACGTCCCTTGGTGGCCGAGATCGGGCACTGTTTTCTTAGTTAGTTTAGTAACTAGGTTCCACACGTGGAATGCACGGTGTCTAGTGTCTACTCAGCGGAAAGTCCTCCCCAGGGAAGAGGTGATTAGGAACATCCTGGGTGACCTGGAAAAAGTGCGCGTGCTGGAGTTTGAGAGGCTGGGTGCAGGGAGGGCCTCTCTTCTATGGAGGGGTTTCTCCTTTAATGTGCCCTAGGGATAGTTAGGTTCTTTGTGCCTGTGATAGGGTTGAGTTAGTATTTTTAATTTTTTTATTTTTATTTTGTAGGGTCAGATAGATGTGTAGGGACAGGGAGGGACAGATAGGGACAGTCTTTAGGGACAGGTAGTTAGTATTTGGTTGGTAGTGAGGGTCAGTGAGGGACAGGTAGGGGCAGGTAGGGAGAGATTGGTAGGGCTATAGGGACAGGATTTTCTCTTTTGTGTTGTTAGGGAGGGTCAGGGTGATGTGCGGTAGATTAGGGTGAGAGCCTCTGGTCTCCAGTTCCTGGTGGTGGGCTGTAACCCTCACTTACAGATTTTTGTTTTGTAATTGGTAACCTGGGTATAGGGCTTGCAAGCATTGAACTTGGGCCTGTTCTTTGGTCATGGTTAAGGTGTGTAGTGGTTATTATTGATATGTTATTATTGATGTGTTATTATAAGGTTGTATATATATGTTGCATGTGTACTATGATGCGTGTAGGGGGGATTTAGTTTAGGTGGGGTGGGGGGTTTCTTGGGTGGTGGGGGGACGAGTTTTGGAGAATGGACGTCCGGTGGGATGCCAAGAAGAGGAAAAAAAGGCCATAAACTTTTATGGACCTTGCTGTGTAGGAAAGGCCACAAACTCTCGTGGGACCTGGTGTGATAGGCCACAAACTCTCGTGGGACCTGGTGTGATAGGCCACAAACTTTGGTGAGACCTGGTGTGATAGGCCACAAACTCTCGTGGGACCTGGTGTGATAGGCCACAAACTTTCATGGGACCTTTGGGGGAATGGTGGTGGTTTAGTTTAGGAGGAAAAAAAAAATATATAAATATATATAATTAAGTTTTGGCCAGGTGGCCTATTTACTTTATTTAGGGCAATTGGCCGAATTTTGTTTTTTTTCTAGGGGTGAATTTGTGGGTATGAGTGCATGAGAGGAAAAAAGATACATAGGAAGGGAAAAAAGGATATAGCTTGAGGTTTCTTCCCTTGCTGGGGGGTATTAATGAAATGGAGGACATTTTGATTGTAGAAATCTGCTGGACATTGGACTTTTGGGGATTGTGATGTAACTCAGGATCAGTACATCATCAGTAATGTAATGTATGTACACAGTGACTGCACCAGCAGAATAGTGAGTGCAGCTCTGGGGTATAATACAGGATGTAACTCAGGATCAGTAATGTAATGTATGTACACAGTGACTGCACCAGCAGAATAGTGAGTGCAGCTCTGGGGTATAATACAGGATGCAACTCAGGATCAGTAATGTAATGTATGTACACAGTGACTGCACCAGCAGAATAGTGAGTGCAGCTCTGGAGTATAATACAGGATGTAACTCAGGATCAGTAATGTAATGTATGTACACAGTGACTGCACCAGCAGAATAGTGAGTGCAGCTCTGGGGTATAATACAGGATGTAACTCAGGATCAGTAATGTAATGTATGTACACAGTGACTGCACCAGCAGAATAGTGAATGCAGCTCTGGAGTATAATGCAGGATGTAACTCAGGATCAGTAATGTAATGTATGTACACAGTGACTTCACCAGCAGAATAGTGAGTGCAGCTCTGGAGTATAATACAGGATGTAACTCAGGATCAGTAATGTAATGTATGTACACAGTGACTGCACCAGCAGAATAGTGAGTGCAGCTCTGGAGTATAATGCTCGATGTAACTCAGGGTCAGTAATGTATGTACACAGTGACTGCACCAGCAGAATAGTGAGTGCAGCTCTGGGGTATAATACAGGAGGTAACTCAGGATCAGTAATGTAATGTATGTACACAGTGACTGCACCAGCAGAATAGTGAGTGCAGCTCTGGGGTATAATACAGGATGTAACTCAGGATCAGTAATGTAATGTATGTACACAGTGATTGCACCAGCAGAATAGTGAGTGCAGCTCTGGAGTATAATGCTCGATGTAACTCAGGGTCAGTAATGTAATGTATGTACACAGTGACTGCACCAGCAGAATAGTGAGTGCAGCTCTGGGGTATAATACAGGATGTAACTCAGGATCAGTAATGTAATGTATGTACACAGTGACTGCACCAGCAGAATAGTGAGTGCAGCTCTGGGGTATAATACAGGATGTAACTCAGGATCAGTAATGTAATGTATGTACACAGTGACTGCACCAGCAGAATAGTGAGTGCAGCTCTGGAGTATAATGCAGGATGCAACTCAGGATCAGTAATGTAATGTATGTACACAGTGACTGCACCAGCAGAATAGTGAGTGCAGCTCTGGGGTATAATACAGGATGTAACTCAGGATCAGTAATGTAATGTATGTACACAGTGACTGCACCAGCAGAATAGTGAGTGCAGCTCTGGGGTATAATACAGGATGTAACTCAGGATCAGTAATGTAATGTGTGTACACAGTGACTGCACCAGCAGAATAGTGAGTGCAGCTCTGGAGTATAATACAGGATATAACACAGGATCAGTAATGTAATGTATGTACACAGTGACTGCACCAGCAGAATAGTGAGTGCAGCTCTGGGGTATAATACAGGATGTAACTCAGGATCAGTAATGTAATGTATGTACACAGTGACTGCACCAGCAGAATAGTGAGTGCAGCTCTTGGGTATAATACAAGATGTCACTCAGGATCAGTAATGTAATGTATGTACACAGTGACTGCACCAGCAGAATAGTGAGTGCAGCTCTGGAGTATAATACAGGAGGTAACTCAGGATCAGTAATGTAATGTATGTACACAGTGACTGCACCAGCAGAATAGTGAGTGCAGCTCTGGAGTATAGTACAGGATATAACACAGGATCAGTAATGTAATGTATGTACACAGTGACTGCACCAGCAGAATAGTGAGTGCAGCTCTGGAGTATAATACAGGATGTAACTCAGGATCAGTAATGTAATGTATGTACACAGTGATTGCACCAGCAGAATAGTGAGTGCAGCTCTGGAGTATAATACAGGATGTAACTCAGGATCAGTAATGTAATGTATGTACACAGTGAGTATCTTTTGTGATACATTGCTGCCATTTATGTCATCACTTAGTGGATTAGTTCTTATTCCTACGTGTTGATAACATGGCTGCACTCACGCTCTGCACATCAGTGTTGCAGTTTTTCCATCCGGCTTCTATGTAGATGGCGGTGTCGGTGCTGCAGTTTACGGAACATTCCGGACTCCCGAGGAACAGAGAGTGAGCGGCGATGGACATCATCTTCAGGAAGGCCTTTTCTATAGAGATCCCGATCTTCTCTGTCTTACAGATGACCGTGCTCGCATCTTTCAGTGTGAGGCCGGGGGGCTTCAGAGTGGTGGTCTTTGTGCTTGGGGGTGACATCGTCATATTGGCGGATCCTAGGATGACGTAACTTTGTAAATTACTGGGAATCAGAGAAGGAGTTATCTCACTGGCTTTGTCCTGCTCTCACAGCTGCAGCTTGTTGCAGTGTTTCAGCCTTATTCAGTATTGTCTACACTGACACACTGCAACAAAACCCCCGCTGTGTAAGAAAAAGTAGATATATTTTTTTTCAGCCAATACGTACCGACATTTGCCCCAACTATGGGAAAAGAGCAAGAAATCTCCCGGCTCGTGGTCGGTCCCGTTGACATGGGGGCAGCGGTGATTATTTTTACACTGGCGGTGGACGGCAGCGCTGATTTCAGCTGGGAGGCTGTGCTGATCCCGGGTGCACTGATTTCTGCAGTGGAGCCTGTAACAGGACTGAAGTTGCCGGCCGCGGTCTTGTGACTTGTAGGGAGCACTGGAGCCGGAGGAGTTGAGTTCACGGCGTGCACTGGTGTGCTCAGTACAGACTGCGCCTGACTGGGACCCCCAGAAACATTTGCACTGGGAGTAATGGGAGTTACTGGAGAGGAAAGGTGCTGAAATCCGTAGTTAATTTTGGAGCCATTTTCGGTGGTCGGGTGTCCTGGATGTGGGGTGGTCACAGGATGTGCAGTGTTTACAGGACCCACAGACGGTCCTCCAGTTCTGGGGTCTTCTCCGCTCATAGGGGATAACGAGGGACCGATGTGTCCTGCAAAAGTGGTGGAAACAGAAAACTTTTAAGGCCCCTTCACATTAAGCGACGCTGCAGCGATACCGACAACGATCCGGATCGCTGCAGCGTCGCTGTGTGGTCGCTGGAGAGCTGTCACACAGACAGCTCTCCAGCGACCAACGATCCCGAAGTCCCCGGGTAACCAGGGTAAACATCGGGTTACTAAGCGCAGGGCCGCGCTTAGTAACCCGATGTTTACCCTGGTTACCAGCGTAAAAGTAAAAAAAAAAAAACACTACATACTTACCTACCGCTGTCTGTCCCCGGCGCTCAGCTTTTCTGCACTCCTCCTGCACTCACTGTGAGCACAGCGGCCGGAAAGCAGAGCGGTGATGTCACCGCTCTGCTTTCCGGCTGACCGACGCTCACAGCCAGTACAGGAGGAGTGCAGAGCACAGCGCCGGGGACAGACAGCGGTAGGTAAGTATGTAGTGTTTGTTTTTTTTTACTTTTACGCTGGTAACCAGGGTAAACATCGGGTTACTAAGCGCGGCCCTGCTCTTAGTTACCCGATGTTTACCCTGGTTACCAGTGAAGACATCGCTGGATCGGTGTCACACACGCCGATCCAGCGATGTCCACGGGAGATCCAGCGACGAAATAAAGTTCTGGACTTTCCTCAGCGACCAACGATCTCCCAGCAGGGGCCTGATCGTTGGTCGCTGTCACACATAACGATTTCCTTAACGATATCGTTGCTACGTCACAAAAAGCAACGATATCGTTAACGATATCGTTATGTGTGAAGGTACCTTTAGGCTCTGTTCATACAGAGTTTCTTGGGGCATGTGTAACGCGTTCATCTGGTCAAACTGTTTCAGGAAACAGTCCTTCTTTGCAAAGTTTTTTTAGGTGTTTTTTTGTCTCCTGATATAGGAAAAATATATATCTTGGTACCGTGTTAGCCAGTAGATAGAAAAATATTTAGAATTGAGAGTCCTCAGTGGTTGATACCTTTTAATGGCTAACTGAAAAGATGGTAACAAATTGCAGCTTTCGAGACTACACAGGTCTCTTCATCAGGCAAAGACTAAAAGAAATTCTGAAGAATCACATATTTATGCACAACATAGCACAGAAAAAAAAAACATGGATAAGACAGGTGACATGAAGCAGAATTACCATGAGTGATAAACAGTTACGTCCATAAATATTGGACCAGTTCTTAGATAAGGATTGTTTTATTGTCCTCTGATTGGGGTCTGGTTCTGTTGTGATGACCCCTCATAGAATGAGGGGCAAGTTCCTTAGTTGATGTAAAAAGACATAAATCCATGCAACACATTCATTCCTGCACTGAGAGTGTCAAAGGTCATCATCAGCTTATATTCCCATACTCTTCTGTCTCTCTTAGATTTGAAGCTACCTTTTAACACAAGTAATTTCATGTCCATAATGTTATGATTTGGGAGACAAAAATGTATTGCCACAGGTAGATCCATTCTTTTTTCTCTTATTGTATGGCGATGAGAGTTCATCCTTGTTCTCAGTTTTTGCCCTGTCTCCCCCACATACAGACCCCCAGTTGGAGATTTAGTACAAATGATTAGGTACACCACATTAGAAGTGTCGCAGCGGAAAGTACCTGGTATCTTGTAGTCCTGAAAATAACCGGGTGCCTCTAGTAATTACCTACAATCCAAATCTGGAGGTGCTAAGGGGAGCTGCACGGAAATTACAACCTTTACTACATTGTTAAGAGCTCCCTGTCCTCTCCAACAGCTGCAGGTACCTTTCCTTGCAATCAGAAAAAATGTAAAACCTGTCCATTTATAATGACCACGGACAAGATAAAGATCCCCAATACACATCAGGACTACAAGATACCAGGTACTTTCAGCTGCGTCACTTCTAATGTGGTGTACCTAATTATTTGTACTAAATGTCCAACTGGGGGTCTGTATGTGGGGGAGACAGGGCAAAAGCTTAGAACAAGGATGAATTCTCACCGCCATACAATCAGAGAAAAAAGAATGGATCTACCTGTGGCAATACATTTTTGTCTCCCAAATCATAACATTATGGACATGAAATTACTTGTATTAAAAGGTAACTTCAAATCTCAGAGAGACAGAAGAGTACGGGAATATAAGCTGATGACGACCTTTGACAGTCTTAATGCAGGAATGAATGTGTCGTATGGATTTATGTCTTTTTACATCAACTAAGGAACTTGCCCCTCAGACTATGAAGGGTCATCACAACAGAACCAGACCCCAATCAGAGGACAATAAAACAATCCTTATCTAAGAACTGGCCCAATATTCATAACTGTTTATCACCCATGATAATTCTGCTTCATGTCACCCGTCTTATCCATGGTTTTTCCTTTTTTTTTTCTGTGCTATGTTGTGCATAAATATGTGATTCTTCAGAATTTCTTTTAGTCTCCGCCTGATGAAGAGACCTGTGTAGTCTCGAAAGCTGCAATTTGTTACCATCTTTTCAGTTAGCCATTAAAAGGTATCAACTGCTGAGGACTCTCAATTCTAAATATTTTTTTGTCTCCTGCAGCAGTTATGAAGAGTTTTTCAAGAGTTTTTGCAACTTTTTTTCCTGGATCATTTTTTTGCAGCCTTTTGATTGGGCAGGGCTTAGTTTCAAGTGCTTTTAATCAGGCTATGTGAAGACGGAGTCCTGATGCAGAAAAGATGGGAGTGGTTCTTTAAGTCTGTCATGTGACAAATACAGTTTGCAGCAAAACTGATGGCGGTTCAGGTTCTGTATTGCTGTACTGATTGTGATTCTGATTACTTCAGTATTCATGTACTGAAGTTGGTTCTGGTTCCTTATTGCTGTACTGATGGTGATTCTGGTTCTGCATTGCTGTACTGATGGTGATTCTAGTTCTGCATTGCTGTACTGATGGTGATTCTGGTTCTGTATTGTTGTACTGATGGTGATTCTGGGGACTTCACTATACATGTACTGAAGGTGGTTCTTGTGTGATTATTACTGTACCGATGGTGGTTCTGGTAATGTATTCATGAAGTGATGGTTGTTTTCTTGCTGTATTTATTTGTTTTCCATCAGGAGCCGCTTCTAAGGCAATGTGAAGACAGAGTTATTTTTAAGAGTTTTTGGAGTAGAACCTCCAAGTTTTTGAGTAGTTTTATGATTTTGAGAATTTCTGCTCAGTTTCTGTTTCAAAATCTTTTAAAAAAAACTAGCAAAATAAGTGACAAGCACTTATGTTTCATCTATCAAGCATTTTTTTTTTTAACTTGAAGCTTAAAAAAGCTCAAGAGGCTGAACATATGAGTGGTTTTAGATTATATACACAGACAGTTTATAAATTAGTTTTTGGAGCAGAAACTGGCAGGAATCCATCAGAAAAAGACCTGCAAAAAATGAACTTAATGCACCGCAATGTAAAAGCAACCTGTTCAGTCTGTTATTTCTTTTAACTCCTTCAGAGTTAAAAGAAGTAATAATTTCATTCTTTTTTATTCTTTCTTAATGGAAGATATGGAAAAAAAAAGATGCCAGTGGCGGACCCTCCTTGAAAACGAGCACAAAATTTCTCGCAGACCCATTTTAGAAAAAAAGAAAGTTGCTGTTTTTTTTTCTGAAGGGGCCTTGTGAAGAAGACTCCAGCGGGGGATTAAAGACACCATGTGCATATAGTCACTGAGCAGAAACTCTCCAAATACTTCTCCAGATCTCAAAACTGAGCAAAAACCTGGAGTTTCCGCTCAGTGGCTGTGCGCCTGCAGAGTTTTTCATTGAGATTTTGGAACAGAAACCTAGAGAAAACTGAGAGGAAGGGCTTACTCAAAAGTTCGAAACTCCTCAAAAACTTTGAGGTTCTACTCAGTTTCCTCTAAATCAACAAAGAGACTCCATTTGCACATAGCTTATCAATAGAAATTAGTAAGAAGAGTTTTTCACGTGTTTTGAGCGATTTTTCAGACGTGTTTTGTAGCTGACTCACTCCAAAAGACTCCTCGAAAAAAAAAAAAAAAAAAAACTCCATGTGCACAAACACTTGAAACATTTTGATCCTGGAGAGTAATTGAAAAAAAACTTGTGGAAAAAAAAAAAGAATGTGCATATCATTTTTTTAAGGGATCCTTATGAAATATGCTCCAGACTAGTAAGAGCCCAATGAAAAAACGGTACAAAAGACGTTTCAGGAAGAAAAAAAAAAACTTCTCCAAAACTCTTCAAAAAATGCTTCAGAAAATTAGAAACTTCTCCAAAAAAATAAATTGTTTCCTGAAAAATTTGCCAAATCAAAAACTCTTCGGTTTGATCTAAAATGCCATAATGAATCTTTCAGGTGTTTCTTTTTCAGCTTCATAGTAATATCTGTAGCAGAAAGTATTGAGTGACAACCAATATGGCTGCCATTACGGCATCCTGATGGGTTGTCAGAGAGGTTCTGAATGCTACGTTTTCCTAATTTTACCAGGATTATGGAACCGGGAGATGTGTCAGAGCGACAAGAGTCAGTTGGCAAGAGTTATGGGAATGGCGGCAATATTGGTTGTAAAGGAAGAGAGTTTATATCTTACCAACCCTGGAGGAATCAGGGCTCGCTGAAGTCGTGGTTACACCTGTAAAATAATACCAGACACTGCACTAATTGTAATCACTTTTAGCTTTTTTTTTGTATTCCCGCTGCACCCCTGAATATTCCACTTTTTGTATTTTTTAAATCCGCTATACGGTTCCAGAGATATCGGTCTTTTTTCAATTCTTAAAGTCTTAACCAATGGGGGGGTGTCTCACAGGATCCTCAGGGGCGTGTCTTTCGGCTGCTCTGCATAATTACCCTGTGAGCCACGCCTTCTTGTAAAGATAATAAATAGCACCAAATAAAAAGGCTCATATCTCTGGAACCATACGGCGGATTTAAAAAATGCAAAAAGTAGACTATTCAGGGGAACCTGTTGTGAATTCTGTGGCAGAGTTCACTCCTGTGGTCACAAGTGGTACTTCGGCTGATTCTCTCTGGGAGCTTCCGTTTGTGGAGGAAAGTGGTACTGCAGCTTCTGAGTTTCCTCCCTCAGGTGATCTGGTGAGGTCGTTAGCTGCTTCTCTACTTAACTCCACCTGATGCTTTGATCCATGCTTCCTGTCAATGTTCCAGTGTTGGACTTGTGTTTCTCTGGATCATTCCTGTGGCCTGCTGCTCTGCATAGCTAAGTGCTTCTTTGCTATTTGTTGCTATTTTTTCTGTCCAGCTTGTCTATTTGTTTTGCTGGAAGCTCTGGGATGCAAAGGGTGTACCTCCGTGCCGTTAGTTCGGTACGGAGGGTCTTTTTGCCCCCTTTGCGTGGTTTTCTTTAGGGTTTTGTGTAGACCGCAAAGTTATCTTTCCTATCCTCGTTCTGTCTAGAATATCAGGCCTCACTTTGCTGAATCTATTTCATCCCTACGTTTGTCTTTTCATCTTACTCACAGTCATTATATGTGGGGGGCTGCCTTTTCCTTTGGGGTATTTCTCTGAGGCAAGGTAGGCTTATTTTTCTATCTTCAGGCTAGTTAGTTTCTCAGGCTGTGCCGAGTTGCATAGGGAGCGTTAGGCGCAATCCACAGCTGCCTCTAGTTGTGTTTGGAGAGGATCAAGAATTGCGGTCTACAGAGTTTCCACGTCTCAGAGCTCGCTCTATTATTTGGGGTTATTGTCAGATCACTGTATGTGCTCTGATCGCTATGTACATTGTGTTACTGAATTGCCTATCATAACAGTACAGGAAGCCAAAAGTACTAATGATTCTCAATAGAGGGAAAAAAGAAGTTCTGAGACCATTTTTTTTCCTTTGCACTGTGATTTGTCTTTTTTTTCCCCTAGACATTTGGGTGGTTCAGGACACAGGTGTTACAATGGACATTAAAGGTCTGTCTTCATGTGTAGATCAGCTCACGGCAAGAGTTCAAGATATTCAAAATTTTGTGGTTCAGAATTCTTTGTTAGAACCGAGAATTCCTATTCCAGATTTGTTTTTAGGAGATAGAACTAAATTTCTGAGTTTCAAAAATAATTGTAAACTGTTTCTGGCTTTGAAACCTCGCTCCTCTGGTAACCCAGCGCAACAGGTTAGGATCGTCATTTCTTTTTTGCGTGGCGACCCTCAGGACTGGGCATTTTCTCTTGCGTCAGGAGATCCTGCATTGAGTGATATCGATGCGTTTTTCCTGGCGCTTGGATTGCTGTACGATGAGCCTAATTCAGTAGATCAGGCAGAAAAAAATTTGCTGGCTCTTTGTCAGGCTCAGGATGAGATAGAGCTATATTGCCAGAAATTTAGAAAATGGTCCGTGCTCACTCAATGGAATGAATCTGCGCTTGCAGCCATTTTCAGAAAGGGTCTCTCTGAAGCCATTAAGGATGTCATGGTGGGATTTCCTATGCCCGCTGGTTTGAATTAGTCTATGTCTTTGGCCATTCAGATCAGTCGACGCTTGCGTGAGCGTAAATCTGTGTACCATTTGGCGGTATTACCTGAGATTAAACCTGAGCCTATGCAGTGCGATAGGACTATGACCAGAGTTGAACGGCAAGAACACAGACGTCTGAATGGGCTGTGTTTCTACTGTGGTGATTCCACTCATGCTATCTCTGATTGTCCTAAGCGCACTAAGCGGTTCGCTAGGTCTGCCGCCATTGGTACTGTACAGTCAAAATTTCTTCTGTCCGTTACCTTGATATGCTCCTTGTCGTCGTATTCTGTCATGGCGTTTGTGGATTCAGGCGCTGCCCTGAATTTGATGGACTTGGATTATGCTAAACGTTGTGGGTTTTTATTGGAGCCCTTGCAGTGTCCTATTCCATTGAAAGGAATTGATGCTACGCCTTTGGCCAAGAATAAGCCTCAATACTGGACCCAGCTGACCATGTGCATGGCTCCTGCACATCAGGAGGTTATTCGCTTTCTGGTGTTGCATAATCTGCATGATGTGGTCGTGTTGGGGTTGCCATGGCTACAAGCCTATAATCCAGTATTGGATTGGAATTCCATGTTGGTGTCCAGCTGGGGTTGTCAGGGGGTACATGGTGATGTTCCATTTCTGTCAATTTCCTCATCCACCCCTTCTGAGGTTCCAGAGTTCTTGTCTGATTACCGGGATGTATTTGATGAGCCCAAGTCCGATGCCCTGCCTCCGCATAGGGATTGTGATTGTGCTATCAATTTGATTCCTGGTAGTAAATTCCCAAAAGGTCGACTGTTTAATTTATCCGTGCCTGAGCACACCGCTATGCGCAGTTATGTGAAGGAATCCCTGGAGAAGGGGCATATTCGCCCGTCATCGTCGCCATTAGGAGCAGGGTTCTTTTTTGTAGCCAAGAAGGATGGTTCGCTGAGACCGTGTATAGATTACCGCCTTCTTAATAAGATCACTGTTAAATTTCAGTACCCCTTGCCATTGTTATCTGATTTGTTTGCTCGGATTAAGGGGGCTAGTTGGTTCACTAAGATAGGTCTTCGTGGTGCGTATAATCTGGTGAGAATCAGGCAAGGCGATGAATGGAAAACTGCATTTAATACGCCCGAGGGTCATTTTGAGTATCTCGTGATGCCGTTCGGACTTGCCAATGCTCCATCAGTGTTTCAGTCCTTTATGCATGACATCTTCCGAGAGTACCTGGATAAATTCCTGATTGTGTACTTGGAGGACATTTTGATCTTCTCAGATGATTGGGAGTCTCATGTGAAGCAGGTCAGAACGGTTTTTCAGGTCCTGCGTGCTAATTCTTTGTTTGTGAAGGGATCAAAGTGTCTCTTTGGTGTGCAGAAGGTTTCATTTTTGGGGTTCATCTTTTCCCCTTCTACTATCGAGATGAATCCGGTTAAGGTCCAAGCCATCCATGATTGGACTCAGCCGACATCTCTGAAAAGTCTGCAAAAGTTCCTGGGCTTTGCTAATTTTTATCGTCGCTTCATCTGCAATTTTTCTAGTGTTGCCAAACCATTGACCGATTTGACCAAGAAGGGTGCTGATTTGGTCAATTGGTCTTCTGCTGCTGTGGAAGCTTTTCAAGAGTTGAAGCATCGTTTTTCTTCTGCCCCTGTGTTGTGTCAACCAGATGTTTCTCTTCCGTTCCAGGTCGAGGTTGATGCTTCTGAGATTGGAGCAGGGGCTGTTTTGTCACAGAGAGGTTCTGGTTGCTCAGTGATGAAACCATGCGCTTTCTTTTCCAGGAAGTTTTCGCCTGCTGAGCGAAATTATGATGTGGGCAACCGAGAGTTGCTGGCCATGAAGTGGGCATTCGAGGAGTGGCGTCATTGGCTTGAAGGAGCTAAGTATCGCGTGGTGGTATTGACTGATCATAAGAACTTGACTTATCTCGAGTCTGCCAAGCGCTTGAATCCTAGACAAGCTCGTTGGTCGTTGTTTTTTGCCCGTTTTGACTTTGTGATTTCGTACCTTCCGTGCTCTAAAAATGTGAAGGCGGATGCTCTGTCTAGGAGTTTTGTGCCCGACTCTCCGGGTTTGTCTGAGCCGGCGGGTATCCTCAAGAAAGGAGTAATTGTGTCTGCCATCTCCCCTGATTTGCGGCGGGTGCTGCAAAAATTTCAGGCTAATAAACCTGATCGTTGCCCAGCGGAGAAACTGTTTGTCCCTGATGGGTGGACGAATAGAGTTATCTCTGAACTTCATTGTTCGGTGTTGGCTGGTCATCCTGGAATCTTTGGTACCAGAGAGTTAGTGGCTAGATCCTTTTGGTGGCCCTCTCTGTCGCGGGATGTGCGTACTTTTGTGCAGTCCTGTGGGATTTGTGCTCGGGCTAAGCCCTGCTGTTCTCGTGCCAGTGGGTTGCTTTTGCCCTTGCCGGTCCCGAAGAGGCCTTGGACACATATCTCTATGGATTTTATTTCTGACCTTCCCGTTTCTCAAAAGATGTCAGTCATTTGGGTGGTCTGTGATCGCTTTTCTAAGATGGTCCATCTGGTACCCTTGTCTAAATTGCCTTCCTCCTCTGATTTGGTGCCTTTGTTCTTCCAGCATGTGGTTCGTTTGCATGGCATTCCAGAGAATATTGTTTCTGACAGAGGTTCCCAGTTTGTTTTGAGGTTTTGGCGAGCCTTTTGTGGTAGGATGGGCATTGACTTGTCTTTTTCCTCGGCTTTCCATCCTCAGACTAATGGCCAGACCGAACGAACCAATCAGACCTTGGAAACCTATCTGAGATGCTTTGTTTCTGCTGATCAGGATGACTGGGTGTCCTTTTTGCCTTTGGCTGAGTTCGCCCTTAATAATCGGGCCAGCTCGGCTACCTTGGTTTCGCCGTTTTTCTGCAATTCTGGGTTCCATCCTCGTTTCTCTTCAGGACAGGTTGAGTCTTCGGACTGTCCTGGTGTGGATACTGTGGTGGACAGGTTGCAGCAGATTTGGACTCAGGTAGTGGACAATTTGACCTTGTCCCAGGAGAAGGCTCAACTTTTCGCTAATCGCAGACGCCGTGTGGGTCCCCGACTTCGTGTTGGGGATCTGGTTTGGTTATCTTCTCGTCATATTCCTATGAAGGTTTCCTCTCCTAAGTTTAAACCTCGTTTTATTGGTCCGTATAGGATTTCTGATGTTCTTAATCCTGTGTCTTTTCGTCTGACCCTTCCAGATTCTTTTTCCATACATAACGTATTCCATAGGTCATTGTTGCGGAGATACGTGGCACCTATGGTCCCATCTGTTGAGCCTCCTGCCCCGGTTTTGGTGGAGGGGGAATTGGAGTATATTGTGGAGAAGATTTTGGATTCTCGTGTTTCAAGACGGAAACTCCAGTATCTGGTTAAATGGAAGGGTTATGCTCAGGAAGATAATTCCTGGGTTTTTGCCTCTGATGTCCATGCTCCCGATCTTGTTCGTGCCTTTCATGTGGCTCATCCTGGTCGGCCTGGGGGCTCTGGTGAGGGTTCGGTGACCCCTCCTCAAGGGGGGGTACTGTTGTGAATTCTGTGGCAGAGTTCACTCCTGTGGTCACAAGTGGTACTTCGGCTGATTCTCTCTGGGAGCTTCCGTTTGTGGAGGAAAGTGGTACTGCAGTTTCTGAGTTTCCTCCCTCAGGTGATCTGGTGAGGTCGTTAGCTGCTTCTCTACTTAACTCCACCTGATGCTTTGATCCATGCTTTCTGTCAATGTTCCAGTGTTGGACTTGTGTTTCTCTGGATCATTCCTGTGGCCTGCTGCTCTGCATAGCTAAGTGCTTCTTTGCTATTTGTTGCTATTTTTTCTGTCCAGCTTGTCTATTTGTTTTGCTGGAAGCTCTGGGACGCAAAGGGTGTACCTCCGTGCCGTTAGTTCGGTACGGAGGGTCTTTTTGCCCCCTTTGCGTGGTTTTCTTTAGGGTTTTGTGTAGACCGCAAAGTTATCTTTCCTATCCTCGTTCTGTCTAGAATATCGGGCCTCACTTTGCTGAATCTATTTCATCCCTACGTTTGTCTTTTCATCTTACTCCGCACATGGAGTACTGTGTCCAGTTTTGGGCACCGGTGCTCAGGAAGGATATAATGGAACTAGAGAGAGTACAAAGGAGGGCAACAAAATTAATAAAGGGGATGGGAGAACTACAATACCCAGATAGATTAGCGAAATTAGGATTATTTAGTCTAGAAAAAAGACGACTGAGGGGCGATCTAATAACCATGTATAAGTATATAAGGGGACAATACAAATATCTCGCTGAGGATCTGTTTATACCAAGGAAGGTGACGGGCACAAGGGGGCATTCTTTGCGTCTGGAGGAGAGAAGGTTTTTCCACCAACATAGAAGAGGATTCTTTACTGTTAGGGCAGTGAGAATCTGGAATTGCTTGCCTGAGGAGGTGGTGATGGCGAACTCAGTCGAGGGGTTTAAGAGAGGCCTGGATGTCTTCCTGGAGCAGAACAATATTGTATCATACAATTAGGTTCTGTAGAAGGACGTAGATCTGGGGATTTATTATGATGGAATATAGGTTGAACTGGATGGACAAATGTCTTTTTTCGGCCTTACTAACTATGTTACTATGTTACTATGTTACTCACAGTCATTATATGTGGGGGGCTGCCTTTTCCTTTGGGGTATTTCTCTGAGGCAAGGTAGGCTTTTTTTCTATCTTCAGGCTAGTTAGTTTCTCAGGCTGTGCCGAGTTGCATAGGGAGCGTTAGGCGCAATCCACGGCTGCCTCTAGTTGTGTTTGGAGAGGATCAGGAATTGCGGTCTACAGAGTTTCCACGTCTCAGAGCTCGTTCTATTATTTTGGGTTATTGTCAGATCACTGTATGTGCTCTGATCGCTATGTACATTGTGTTACTGAATTGCCTATCATAACAGGAACCGCGGGAATAAAATAAGAGCAAAAAACACCCACATTTGAACCAGTGATAGGTCTTTAAAGGGACTATGTCATCAGAAAAAGACCTATTTAAATTAGGTTTTTGTTAAAAAATTTTATTATTATTTTTATTTTCATTTTTTTACATATCACAATCTTTATTAAAAATAAAAATCAAGAATCGTACTATTCTCACACCGACAACTGGAGCTATTATAGACTGTAACTTCCTGTGGTTTCAGGAGATGCACATGTACATTAGCCACAGTGTACAGACTCTGACCCTATATTTTCAAGCATCTAATGAGCGTGTGCAAAGATCTTTGTGAAGGGAAACGTAGCAAGAGTTAGGTGTGACATCGCCTATTGTGGTGAAGGCTGTGTTATCAGCTATCTATAGAGGTGTTACCTGTCTGTGATGATAAGGAACCTGCTGAAAACGTTTCCTGAAAGGACAGGAAGTATAAGTCTAAAATAACCCTAGTGGCCAGTGTGAAAACCGCAAGATTGCTAAAAATAAAGAATCAAAAAGGAGGAATTTTTGCCTGTGAACTTCTGCTTAGATAGAACCTGGCAGCTTCTTATCACCTTAATCTTACTGAAATTTATTAAGGTATCAGAATTGGTAGAACATTAATTCTGAAGATCTACTGCTAATCTATGTCCAATTTAAAGTGGATCTGCACCTTCTAACTCTATTATTCAAGTCCAACATTAGTGCTGATTAATAGGTTATTTCTACATTTGGCAAAGCCAATTTTTATTTACACAGAGCTCCAATTCCCCAGTATAAAGCTAAAATAAAAGTATCACATTCTGGCCACTAGAGGGAGCTTAGGAGCTTACTAATTATTTATTGGCTCCCTCTAGTGGTGGCTGTAGGAAGGGAAAATTTTTATCATTAATCTTTTTTTATTTTTGAAACTCTGTATGAGAGAAAAATGGAGATCCGGCCACTATAAAAATGTATCAAGAAATGTTTCAACACAGAATAATCTACATGTTAAGAAAAAATAAATAATTGTGATGAAAAGTGGTAATTCTTCCTCATATAAGCACCAAGGAGAGGTCTCTCACCCTCACAGTTCCTCCCAGGTCTGCTGGGGTCTTTATCTACAAAGGATGGGTGGCATTGGCAGGTGTATGACCCGTCCAGGTTCTTGCAGTTTGCATATAAGTGACAGTCATTATCCGCAGGTGACAGGCACTCATTTAAATCTGCAAATAAGATAAAAGAATAGAACAAGTTATTATTTTATTTCCCAGCATGCTGGAGGGGACCTAATATTCATGGGTACGTATGTATGTTATGTATGTGTGTGAATGTGCATGTGTGTAATGTGTATGTTATGTACGAGGGGCGATCCAAAAGTAATGATAATCAGTTATTTCTATTGCACACAGAAATTAAAATAACATGTTTTCTTCTCTCTTAGGTACCCACTAGTCCAGGAAAAAAAAATCACTTAAATAGACCACGATTCCCGGGAGCTACATTCATTTGAATATGAACTGACGAGGAGTGAACATCAAAATGGAAAATAACGAGCTCAGAGCTTTCATCAAATACCTCTGCTTGAAAAAAATGACTACCAAAGACATACACAGCGACTTGGTGGAAACATTGGGGGACTCTTCTCCTCCATATTCCACAGTTGCATGGTGGGCCATGGAATTTAAGCTGGGAAGAACATCGACGGAAGATGAACATCGTGAAGGATGCCCATCCACGTCCCTCAATGAAGAAAACGTGAAAAAAGTTGAAGAAGTTGTATTGGCAGATCGAAGAGTGACTATCAGGCATGTAGCTGAGGTCACAGGGATCTCATGGCAGTATTCAAAGAATCCTTGCAAAAGAATTGCATATGAGAAAGGTCTCCGTGCGTTGGGTGCCAAAAACGTTAACCGACGAGCAAAAGAAGAAACGAGTTGACATTTCAATAGCAAATCTCGAAAAGTTCCAAGCATACAAGGAAAATATTTTGTCACGTTTTTTGACCATGGACGAGACCTGGATCCACCACTTTGATCCCGAAACTAAACAACAATCGATGACGTGGAAACGAGCCGACGAACCGACGCCGAAGAAATTCAGTGTCAAGCTCAGCAGGGAAGGTTATGGCGTCCGTTTTTTGGGACGCTGAAGGAATTATTATGGTGGACTATTTGGAGAAGGGAGCCACTACTACGGGCTCCTACTACGCAGAACAAATAAGAAGATTGTGGGAGGCTATCAAGGAGAAAAGGCGCGGCAAACTGTGAGCTGGAGTGCTGTTTCACCAAGATAATGCGCCGGCTCACAAAGCTGCAGTTGCCATGGCTACCATTCAAGAAGCGGGCTTTGAACTGGTGGAACACCCCCCTATTGGCCAGATCTAGCCCCCAGTGACTTCTTTCTCTTTCCTCGGCTCAAGGAACACCTCCGGGGCAAGAAATTTGACGACAATAGCGACGTGATAACCGCTGTTGGGGATTTTTTTGAGGGTCAAGATCAAGAATTTTTTTCTAAGGGAATTCTAAGTTTAGAAAAGAGATGGACAAAATGTATACACTTGTTAGGAGACTACGTAGAAAAATAAAAAATTTTTTTTACTATATTCATTGTGTTTAGTATTGATTATCATTACTTTTGGATCGCCCCTCGTATGTGTGCTGCAGGACCAGCTCTATCCTCACCTATTGTATCCTCACCCATCCCCTGTAGATTGTGAGCCTTCGCGGGCAGGGTCTTCTCTCCTCCTGTACCAGTGGTGACTTGTATTGTTCAAGATTATTGTACTTGTTTTTATTATGTGTACCCCTCCTCACATGTAAAGCGCCATGGAATAAATGGCGCTATAATAAATAATAATAATAATAATAATATGTGTGTATTGTGTGTGTGTGCTGTGTGAGTATATTATGTGCCTATGTGTATAATATGTATGCTGTGTGTATGTACAATGTGTATGCTATGTACAGTTAGGGCCAGAAATATTTGGACAGTGACACAAGTTTTGTTATTTTAGCTGTTTACAAAAACATGTTCAGAAATACAATTATATATATAATATGGGCTGAAAGTGCACACTCCCAGCTGCAATATGATAGTTTCCACATCCAAATCGGAGAAAGGGTTTAGGAATCATAGCTCTGTAATGCATAGCGTCCTCTTTTTCAAGGGACCAAAAGTAATTGGACAATGGACTCTAAGGGCTGCAATTAACTCTGAAGGCGTCTCCCTCGTTAACCTGTAATCAATGAAGTAGTTAAAAGGTCAGGGGTGGATTCCAGGTGTGTGGTTTTGCATTTGGAAGCTGTTGCTGTGAGCAGACAACATGCGGTCAAAGGAACTCTCAATTGAGGTGAAGCAGAACATCCTGAGGCTGAAAAAAAAGAAAAAATCCATCAGAGAGATAGCAGACATGCTTGGAGTAGCAAAATCAACAGTTGGGTACATTCTGAGAAAAAAGGAATTGACTGGTGAGCTTGGGAACTCAAAAAGGCCTGGGCGTCCACGGATGACAACAGTGGTGGATGATCGCCGCATACTTAATTTGGTGAAGAAGAACCCGTTCACAACATCAACTGAAGTCCAGAACACTCTCAGTGAAGTAGGTGTATCTGTCTCTAAGTCAACAGTAAAGAGAAGACTCCATGACCGTAAATACAAAGGGTTCACATCTAGATGCAAACCATTCATCAATACCAAAAATAGACAGGCCAGAGTTAAATTTGCAGAAAAACACCTCAAGAAGCCAGCTCAGTTCTGGAAAAGTATTCTATGGACAGATGAGACAAAGATCAACCTGTACCAGAATGATGGGAAGAAAAAAGTTTGGAGAAGAAAGGGAACGGCACATGATCCAAGGCACACCACATCCTCTGTAAAACATGGTGGAGGCAACGTGATGGCATGGGCATGCATGGCTTTCAATGGCACTGGGTCACTTGTGTTTATTGATGACATAAGAGCAGAGAAGAGTAGCCGGATGAATTCTGAAGTGTACCGGGATATACTTTCAGCCCAGATTCAGCCAAATGCTGCAAATTTGATTGGACGGCGCTTCATAGTACAGATGGACAATGACCCCAACCATACAGCCAAAGCTACCCAGGAGTTCATGAGTGCCAAAAAGTGGAACATTCTGCAATGGCCAAGTCAATCTCCAGATCTAAACCCAATTGAGCATGCATTTCACTTGCTCAAATCCAGACTTAAGACGGAAAGACCCACAAACAAGCATGACCTGAAGGCTGCGGCTGTAAAGGCCTGGCAAAGCATTAAGAAGGAGGAAACCCAGCGTTTGGTGATGTCCATGGGTTCCAGACTTAAGGCAGTGATTGCCTCCAAAGGATTTGCAACAAAATATTGAAAATAAAAATATTTTGTTTGGGTTATGTTTATTTGTCCAATTACTTTTGACCTCCTAAAATGTGGAGTGTTTGTAAAGAAATGTGTACAATTCCTACATTTTCTATCAGATATTTTTGTTCAACCCTTCAAATTAAACGTTACAATCTGCACTTGAATTCTGTTGTAGAGGTTTCATTTCAAATCCAATGTGGTGGCATGCAGAGCCCAAGTCGCGAAAATTGTGTCACTGTCCAAATATTTCTGGCCCTAACTGTATGTGTGTGTGCATGTTATGTGTGTTATGTATGTGTGTATGTGCGCATGTGTAATGTGTATATTATGTATGTCTGGTGTGCTATGTGTGTACATTATGTGTCTATGTGTATAATATATATGTTATGTATGTGTGGGTGTGTATGTGCATGTTATACATGTATGCTATGTATGTGTGTGTGCATGTTATGTGTGTTATGTACAGTATGTGTGTATGTGCGTGTGTGTAATGTTTATATTATGTATGTGTGGTGTGTTATGTGTGTATATTATGTGTGTGTAATATATCATAAAACACAGAAGGTTAGAGTTAGAAGGGACCTCCAGGGTCATCGTAAACCATCTCAGACAGATGTCTGTCCAGCCTCTGTTTGAAGACTTCCATTGAAGGAAAACTCACCACCTCTTGTGGCCGCCTGTTCCACTCATTGATCACCCTCACTGTCAAAAAGTTTTTTCTAATATCTATTCTGTATCTTCTCCCTTTCAGTTTCATTCCGCTGCTTCTCGTGTTTCTGTGTGCAAATGAGAATAAGGATGATCCCTCTACACTGTGACATCCCATATATGTATGCATGTGTGTGTAAGTTCTATGTGCATGTATAGTGTGTATGCTCTGTATGTGTGTTCATGTTATGTCTGTTATGTTTGAATGTGTGTGTTATGTATGTTTGTACTGTGAGTATGTATGTTGTGTGTAATGTGTATGTTATGTCTGTATGTTATGAATGTGCAGCGCACCAGGGTCCTGGTCGTTGCAGTAATATCATTCTCCTCTAGGGGGAAGTGATGTTACGTTTGGAGGCAATAAAGGAGATCACTTTACCACGTACCACAAACATACAACACATTTCATACTCCAGCCCACCAGGGGGAGCTATGCTCCTATTTATTAGGGCACTCTTCACACAATTAGGTAAAACTGGTGGTCTGGATAGGAAGTTAGGCAGAAGCGAGCTGGGCTTCTCCCAGTTAGTTGCTATCTGAGCTCTGCTCAGGTAGTTGGTCTCTGACAGGGGTGGGATCCTGTCAGAGGCCTAGACAGAAGGTCACGGAGCTGCCCCTGCCCCATGTGCAGCAGCCCCTAAGAAAGATTCACAAACAGAGAACTGTATTGTAGAGAGTGAGAAGAAGTCATAGCAAAAGGAGAGGAAACCAGAAAGAGTTCTGCCCTGCACAGGCTGCCTCCTTCTGAGGCGCAGGATCCGGTAGCCGGAACACCGAGGGAGCAACAGTCCTTTATGTCTTGCTCCAGATACCAGCAGCACAGCTAATTTCAAGTTACTGATCCGCCCTATACCCAGGAGGCAACTTGTGGGGGCTGGGGCGTGCTAGAGTCCCTGTAAAAAGCCTCAGGCCACCAGTCATACGGGTTTGTCCTATCCATCTGGGGGACAGAGAGAAAGAGACATAACATCTAGAACATCTACAACAGAGGTGATGACCTTATGAGAGGCTCAGCAGGGAGGTACTACAACACCCAGGCGCTAGAGGAAGGCTACTGATTTCCACCTGGATAAGGGGACCTGTGATCTGGTGCTCTGGACTGTGGATGCTGAAGCCTTCAGTAAAGGTAAAGAGACTGCGATCCAAATGTGTGTGTTATGTGTGTGTAACATGTATTTTATGTATTATGTGTGTGCACGTTATCTATGTCTCTGTGTAATGTCTATGCATGCTTGCGTTATATGTATTTGTGATGTGTGCATGGTACATATACCGTATATTGTGTGTGAGAGTGTGTGTTATGTGTATGTGCGTGTTATATGTATTTTTGTTCTGTGTTTCACTGGGTGTTGTGTGCATTTGTTATGAATGTATATATGTTATGTGCATATGTGTTTCAGTTATGAGTATGTATGGTTTGTGTTAGTGTGTGTGTATGTTATGTATTTTGCTTGAGTTATGTGTAAATGTGCTGTGTGTTTCACTGGGTGTTGTGTGTATTTATGTTATTTATGTATATTATATTTATTTATATAGCACCATTAATTCCATGGTGCTGTACATGAGACCGGGTTACATCAAAAATACAAATATCACTTACAGTAAACAAAGTAACAATTACAGATTGATAGAGGGGTGAGGACCCTGCCCTTGCGGGCTTACATTCTACAGGATTATGGGGAAGGAGACAGGAGGTCAAGGGTTGCAGTAACTCCGATGGTGTTGAGGTGGCCGTGTGGTCTTTACAGGCTGTAAGCTTCCTTGAAGAGGTGGGTTTTCAGGTTTCTTTTGAAGGATCCAAATGTGGTGGGTAACCGGACGTGTTGGGGCACAGAATTCCAGAGGATGGGGGATATTCAGGAGAAGTCTTGGAGGCGATTGGGGGAGAAGCGAATAAGTGTGGAGGAGAGAAGGAGGTCTTGGGAGGACTGGAGATTACGTGAGGGAAGATATTGAGAGATTAGTGTGGAAATATACGGAGGAGAAAGGTTATAGATGGCTTTGTAGGACAGTGTTAGTAGTTTAACTTGGATACGCTGAGGGAATGGGAGTCAGTGAAGGGATTTGCAAAGAGGGGAAGCAGGAGTGTAGAGAGGAGAGACATTAATTAGTCGGGCAGAAGAGTTAAGGACGGACTGGAGGGGTGCGTGTTGTGAATTCTGTGGCAGAGCTCCCTCCTGTGGTCACAAGTGGTACTTCGGCTGATTCTCTCTGTGAGCTTCCGTTGGTGGAGGAGAGTGGTACTGCGGCTTCTGAGTTTCCTTCCTCAGGTGATGTGGTGAAGTCGTTAGGTGCTGCTCTATTTAACCCCACCTAGTGCTTTGATCCTGGCTTCCAGTCAATGTTCTAGTATTGGACCTGTTTCCTCCTGGATCGTTCCTGTGGCCTGCTGCTCTGCATAGCTAAGTTCTACTTTGCTATTTTGTTTGCTGTTTTTTCTGTCCAGCTTGTCTATTTGTTTGCTGGAAGCTCTGGGACGCAGAGGGTGTACCTCTGTGCCGTTAGTTCGGTACGGAGGGTCTTTTTGCCCCCTTTGCATGGTTTTTGTAGGGTTTTGTGTTGACCGCAAAGTTACCTTTCCTATCCTCGCTCTGTTCAGAAAGTCGGGCCTCACTTTACCAGATCTATTTCATCTCTACGTTTGTCTTTTCATCTTAACTCACTTATATGTGGGGGCTGCCTTTTCCTTTGGGGTATTTCTCTGAGGCAAGGTAGGCTTATTTTCTATCTTCAGGCTAGCTAGTTTCTAAGGCTGTGCCGAGTTGCATAGGGAGCGTTAGGTGCAATCCACGGCTGCCTCTAGTGTTGTTGGAGAGGATTAAGGATTGCGGTCAGCAGAGTTCCCACGTCTCAGAGCTCGTTCTATGTTTTTGGGTTATTGTCAGATCACTGTATGTGCTCTGACCTCCATGTCCATTGTGGTACTGAATTGCCTTATCATAACAGTACTGGAAGCCAAAAGTACTAATGATTCTCAATAGAGGGAAAAAAGAAGTTCTGAGACCATTTTTTTTCTCTGTACTGTGTTTTGCCTTTTTTTTCCCCTAGACATTTGGGTGGTTCAGGACACAGGTGTAGCAATGGACATTAAAGGTCTGTCTTCATGTGTGGATCAGCTCACGGCAAGAGTACAAAATATTCAAGACTTTGTGGTTCAGAATTCTATGTTAGAACCGAGAATTCCTATTCCTGATTTGTTTTTTGGAGATAGAACTAAATTTCTGAGTTTCAAAAATAATTGTAAACTATTTCTGGCTTTGAAACCTCACTCCTCTGGTGACCCAGTTCAACAAGTTAGGATCATTATTTCTTTTTTACGTGGCGACCCTCAGGACTGGGCATTTTCTCTTGCGTCAGGAGATCCTGCATTAAATAATATCGATGCGTTTTTCCTGGCGCTCGGATTGCTGTATGATGAACCTAATTCAGTGGATCAGGCAGAAAAAAATTTGCTGGCTCTTTGTCAGGGTCAGGATGAGATAGAGGTATATTGTCAGAAATTTAGAAAGTGGTCCGTACTCACTCAATGGAATGAAGGTGCGCTCGCAGCTATTTTCAGAAAGGGTCTCTCTGAAGCCCTTAAGGATGTCATGGTGGGATTTCCTATGCCTGCTGGTCTGAATGAGTCTATGTCTTTGGCCATTCAGATCGGTCGACGCTTGCGTGAGCGTAAATCTGTGCACCATTTGGCGGTATTACCTGAGCTTAAACCTGAGCCTATGCAGTGCGATAGGACTTTGACCAGAGTTGAACGGCAAGAACACAGACGTCTGAATGGGCTGTTTTTACTGTGGTGATTCCACTCATGCTATCTCTGATTGTCCTAAGCGCACTAAGCGGTTCGCTAGGTCTGCCACCATTGGTACAGTACAGTCAAAATTTCTTCTGTCCGTTACCTTGATCTGCTCTTTGTCATCGTATTCTGTCATGGCATTTGTGGATTCAGGCGCTGCCCTGAATTTGATGGACTTGGAGTATGCTAAGCGTTGTGGGTTTTTCTTGGAGCCCTTGCAGTGTCCTATTCCATTGAGAGGAATTGATGCTACGCCTTTGGCCAAGAATAAGCCTCAGTACTGGACCCAGATGACCATGTGCATGGCTCCTGCACATCAGGAGGTTATTCGCTTTCTGGTGTTGCATAATCTGCATGATGTGGTCGTGTTGGGGTTGCCATGGCTACAAGTCCATAATCCAGTATTAGATTGGAAATCCATGTCGGTGTCCAGCTGGGGTTGTCAGGGGGTACATGGTGATGTTCCATTTCTGTCAATTTCGTTATCCACCCCTTCTGAGGTTCCAGAGTTCTTGTCTGATTACCAGGATGTATTTGATGAGCCCAAGTCCGATACCCTACCTCCGCATAGGGATTGTGATTGTGCTATCGATTTGATTCCTGGTAGTAAATTCCCAAAAGGTCGACTGTTTAATTTATCTGTGCCTGAGCACGCCGCTATGCGGAGTTATGTGAAGGAGTCCTTGGAGAAGGGGCATATTCGCCCGTCATCGTCGCCATTAGGAGCAGGGTTCTTTTTTGTAGCCAAGAAGGATGGTTCGCTGAGACCTTGTATAGATTACCGCCTTCTAAATAAGATCACGGTTAAATTTCAGTACCCCTTGCCGTTGTTATCTGATTTGTTTGCTCGGATTAAGGGGGCTAGTTGGTTCACCAAGATAGATCTTCGTGGTGCGTATAATCTGGTGCGAATCAGGCGAGGCGATGAATGGAAAACTGCATTTAATACGCCCGAGGGTCATTTTGAGTATCTAGTAATGCCTTTCGGACTTGCCAATGCTCCATCAGTGTTTCAGTCCTTTATGCATGACATCTTCCGAGAGTACCTGGATAAATTCCTGATTGTGTACTTGGATGACATTTTGATCTTCTCGGATGATTGGGAGTCTCATGTGAAGCAGGTCAGAACGGTTTTTCCGGTCCTGCGTGATAATTCTTTGTTTGTGAAGGGATCAAAGTGTCTCTTTGGTGTTCAGAAGGTTTCATTTTTGGGGTTCATCTTTTCCCCTTCTACTATCGAGATGGACCCTGTTAAGGTCCAAGCCATCCATGATTGGACTCAGCCGACATCTCTGAAAAGTCTGCAAAAGTTCCTGGGCTTTGTTAATTTTTATCGTCGCTTCATCTGCAATTTTTCTAGTATTGCTAAACCATTGACCGATTTGACCAAGAAGGGTGCTGATGTGGTCAATTGGTCTTCTGCTGCTGTGGAAGCTTTTCAAGAGTTGAAGCGTCGTTTTTCTTCTGCCCCTGTGTTGTGTCAACCAGATGTTTCGCTTCCATTCCAGGTCGAGGTTGATGCTTCTGAGATTGGAGCAGGGGCTGTTTTGTCGCAGAGAAGTTCTGATTGCTCGGTGATGAAACCATGCGCCTTCTTTTCCAGGAAGTTTTCGCCTGCTGAGCGAAATTATGATGTGGGCAATCGAGAGTTGCTGGCCATGAAGTGGGCATTCGAGGAGTGGCGTCATTGGCTTGAAGGAGCTAAGCATCGCGTGGTGGTATTGACTGATCATAAGAACTTGACTTATCTCGAGTCTGCCAAGCGGTTGAATCCTAGACAGGCTCGTTGGTCGCTGTTTTTTGCCCGTTTTGACTTTGTGATTTCGTACCTTCCAGGCTCTAAAAATGTGAAGGCGGATGCTCTGTCTAGGAGTTTTGTGCCCGACTCTCCGGGTTTGTCTGAGCCGGCGGGTATCCTCAAGGAAGGAGTAATTGTATCTGCCATCTCCCCTGATTTGCGGCGGGTGCTGCAAAAATTTCAGGCTAATAAACCTGATCGTTGTCCAGCGGAGAAACTGTTTGTTCCTGATAGGTGGACGAATAAAGTTATCTCTGAGGTTCATTGTTCGGTGTTGGCTGGTCATCCTGGAATCTTTGGTACCAGAGAGTTAGTGGCTAGATCCTTTTGGTGGCCATCTCTGTCGCGGGATGTGCGTTTTTTTGTGCAGTCCTGTGGGATTTGTGCTTGGGCTAAGCCCTGCTGTTCTCGTGCCAGTGGGTTGCTTTTGCCCTTGCCGGTCCCGAAGAGGCCTTGGACACATATCTCTATGGATTTTATTTCAGATCTTCCCGTCTCTCAAAAGATGTCAGTTATTTGGGTGGTCTGTGATCGCTTCTCTAAGATGGTCCATTTGGTACCCTTGTCTAAATTACCTTCCTCCTCTGATTTGGTGCCATTGTTCTTCCAGCATGTGGTTCGTTTGCATGGAATTCCAGAGAATATCGTTTCTGACAGAGGTTCCCAGTTTGTTTCGAGGTTTTGGCGAGCTTTTTGTGGTAGGATGGGCATTGACTTGTCTTTTTCCTCGGCTTTCCATCCTCAGACTAATGGCCAGACCGAACGAACCAATCAGACCTTGGAAACATATCTGAGATGCTTTGTTTCTGCTGATCAGGATGACTGGGTGTCCTTTTTGCCTTTGGCTGAGTTCGCCCTTAATAATCGGGCCAGCTCGGCTACCTTGGTTTCGCCATTTTTCTGCAACTCTGGGTTCCATCCTCGTTTCTCTTCAGGGCAGGTTGAGTCTTCGGACTGTCCTGGTGTGGATACTGTGGTGGACAGGTTGCAGCAGATTTGGACTCATGCAGTGGACAATTTGACCTTGTCCCAGGAGAGGGCTCAACGTTTCGCTAATCGCAGATGCTGTGTGGGTCCCCGACTTCGTGTTGGGGATTTGGTTTGGTTATCTTCTCGTCATATTCCTATGATGGTTTCCTCTCCTAAGTTTAAACCTCGTTTCATTGGTCCGTATAGGATTTCTGAGGTTCTTAATCCTGTGTCTTTTCGTCTGACCCTTCCAGATTCTTTTTCCATACATAACGTATTCCATAGGTCATTGTTGCGGAGATACGTGGCACCTATCGTTCCATCTGTTGATCCTCCTGCCCCGGTTTTGGTGGAGGGGGAGTTGGAGTATATTGTGGAGAAGATTTTGGATTCTCGTGTTTCGAGACGGAAGCTCCAGTATCTGGTTAAGTGGAAGGGTTATGCTCAGGAAGATAATTCCTGGGTCTTTGCCTCTGATGTCCATGCTCCCGATCTTGTTCGTGCCTTTCATATGGCTCATCCTGGTCGTCCTGGGGGCTCTGGTGAGGGTTCGGTGACCCCTCCTCAAGGGGGAGTACTGTTGTGAATTCTGTGGCAGAGCTCCCTCCTGTGGTCACAAGTGGTACTTCGGCTGATTCTCTCTGTGAGCTTCCGTTGGTGGAGGAGAGTGGTACTGCGGCTTCTGAGTTTCCTTCCTCAGGTGATGTGGTGAAGTCGTTAGGTGCTGCTATATTTAACCCCACCTAGTGCTTTGATCCTGGCTTCCAGTCAATGTTCTAGTATTGGACCTGTTTCCTCCTGGATCGTTCCTGTGGCCTGCTGCTCTGCATAGCTAAGTTCTACTTTGCTATTTTGTTTGCTGTTTTTTCTGTCCAGCTTGTCTATTTGTTTGCTGGAAGCTCTGGGACGCAGAGGGTGTACCTCCGTGCCGTTAGTTCGGTACGGAGGGTCTTTTTGCCCCCTTTGCGTGGTTTTTGTAGGGTTTTGTGTTGACCGCAAAGTTACCTTTCCTATCCTCGCTCTGTTCAGAAAGTCGGGCCTCACTTTGCTAAATCTATTTCATCTCTACATTTGTCTTTTCATCTTAACTCACAGTCATTATATGTGGGGGCTGCCTTTTCCTTTGGGGTATTTCTCTGAGGCAAGGTAGGCTTATTTTCTATCTTCAGGCTAGCTAGTTTCTCAGGCTGTGCCGAGTTGCATAGGGAGCGTTAGGCGCAATCCACGGCTGCCTCTAGTGTTGTTGGAGAGGATTAGGGATTGCGGTCTGCAGAGTTCCCACGTCTCAGAGCTCGTTCTATGTTTTTGGATTATTGTCAGATCACTGTATGTGCTCTGACATCCATGTCCATTGTGGTACTGAATTGCCTTATCATAACAGGTGCGAGACTGTTAGAAGGTAGGCCACAGAGGAGGATGTTGCAGTAGTCGAGGCGGGAGATGATTCGGGCATGCACAAGCATTTTGGTAGAGTGAGGGTTGAGGAAAGGACGGATTCTGGAAATATTTTTGAACTGGAGGCGACAGGAGGTGACGAGAGCTTGGATGTGTGGTTTGAAGGACAGGGCAGAGTCCAGGGTTACTCCGAGGCAGCGGATTTTGGGGACAGGGAAAAGTGTGATTTCATTTATTTTGATAGATACTGTAGATCAGGTAGGCAAGATATGCGAGATGGAGGAAAGATAATTAGTTCAGAATCCACATTGAGCTTGAGGAAGCGAGAGGAGAAGAAGGAGGATATGGCCGATAGACACTCTGGGATTCTGGAGAGCAGAGAGGTGACATCTGGGCCAGAGAGGTAGATCTGAGTGTCATCAGCATATAGATGGTACTGGAAGCCATAGGACCTTATGAGTTGTCCCAGGCGGTGTGTATAGATTGAGAAGAGTAAGGGCCCAAGGACAGAGCCTTGAGCGACACCAACAGAGAGGGGGCGAGATGAAGACGTAGTATGGGAATAGGAAACGCTAAATGTGCAATTGGTAAGGTATGAGGAGATCCAAGATAGGGCGAGGTCTTTGACCCCAAAGGAAGAGAGGATCTGTAGTAGGAGGCAGTGGTCAACGGTGTTGAAGGCAGAGGACAGGTCTAGAAGGAGGAGTATAGAGAATTGTCTGCTAGCGTTGGCTGTAAGTAAGCCGTTAGTAATTTTGGTCAGGGCTGTCTCAGTGGAATGGTGGGGACAGAAGCCAGATTGTAGGTTGTCGAAGAGAGAGTTAGATGCAAAGTGAGAGGAAAGTTCAGCGTGGACGTGCTGCTCAAGAAGTTTGGATGCAGATGGGAGCAAAGTTATTGGGCGATAGCTGGACATAGCTGTGATTTGGAGAGAATATAAGAAAGCTCCTCTTAAGTGATTTTGGATAGGGAAGATATGGGTTTGTGCATTGGTCTGGTATACAAAGGGGTTGAGGTGGTTTGACGACAAAGATTTGCCTTGTTTGGTCGATCTTATTTTTGAAGTGCGTGGCAAAATCCTCGGCAACGATTAGAGAACTCGGAGGGGGCAGTGGTGGGCGGAGGAGGGAGTTAAAAGTGTTGAACAACTGTTTGGGGTTGTGGGATAAGGAAGATACGAGGATTGTGAAGTAGGCCTGTTTAGCAGAGGTGAGAGCTGATTCGAATGCCAGTTTTGCTTGTTTGAGTGCAGTGAAATCATCTTGTGAATGTGTTTTCTTCCAACGCCGTTCTGCAATTCTGGATACTTGCCGAAACTTTTTAGTGGTGTTATTGTGCCAGGGTTGTCTATTGGTTCGTCGCACTCTGCTATGCATGACAGGGGCGACCATGTCAATAGCTGATGCAAGAGTGGCATTGTAGAAAGCAGTGGCAGTGTCTGTGTCGTGGAGTGAAGATATGGATGCCAGTGGTAGGATAGAGTCAGAGAGTGTGTGGGTGTCTAGGTGTGCGAGGTTCCTGGGGGGGTGCGCATGTTGCTGGACATGGGTGACCGGTGAGGACAGGGAGAGAAAGTGAGCAGATGGTGGTCAGATAGAGGGAGAGGGGAGGTTGTGAAGTTAGATAGGGAGCAGAAACGGGTGAAGACCAGGTCTAGTGTTTGTCTGTGTGTGGATGGCTGAAGAGGAACACTGAGTAAGTCCAAAGGATAAAGTAAGGGACAGAAGTTTGGAGTCTGTTGACTGAGGGGATGTTGATGTCACCCATGATGATGGTGGGAATGTCAGCAGAGAGAAAGTGAAGGAGCCAGGTGGAGAATTGGTCAATAAAGACAGTGGTCGGGCCCGGAGGTCGGTATATGACGGCCATTTGGAGTTTGTAGGGGGAGAAAATAGAGTGGACTTCAAAAGATGGGAGGATAAGAGAGGGTAGAGGTGCGAGTGGGTTAAAGGTGCAGTTGGAAGAAAGGAGAAGGCCCACTCCTCCACCATGTTTATTGCCAGGGCGAGGAGTGTGGGTGAAGTGGAGGCCGCCGTTAGACAGTGCAGCAGAGGAGGCTGTGTCAGAGGATGTCAGCCATGTTTCGTTGATGCCCAGAAAAAAAAGATTACGAGAGGTAAAGAGGTCGTGAATCACAGGGAGTTTATTGCAGATGGAGCGGGGATTCCATAGTGATCCTGTCTGGGTGCGAGTGTGACAGTTTGTGTGTAGTATGTTTATTTTACATGGGTGTTATATGCATTGTATATTGTCTATGTATATATGTGTTATGCTTGTATATATTTATGTGTGTTATATGTATGATTGTCAATTACCTGTTACTACAATAGATCCTGGGTCAACGTGAAACTCATCACTGAAGGCTGAGAAGGACGTGGCTCTGAGATTGACCGAGTCATTGACAATTATTCGAAAATAAACGATGATGCTACCGGCACTCAGCGAATCCACCTCCACCGACACCCGCTCAGGAGGAATCTCGTGGGATAGGGAACGCTTTACCTATGTGAAAAAGATGGGAGCACTTCTAAATTCTGGGCTGCCGGCGGCCTCCACTGGAGGGAGCTAACTAAACCCATATTGTAGACAGGCTGACTACATACATTACAATGAAGGAAAGTGTTAAAGTCTCTGTACCTCTGAAATAAACTTCTGAAGAAAATTGGTGTAATCAGGAGAGCTGGGGTCCATCAGAGATTCCGTGAGGTTCCAATTCTCTATCTTCAGTGTTGCATTTAGAGTATGCGCCTCTAGAAGAAAAAAGTAAATGATCATAAAGTATGTGAAACAAGTTCATAAACTGGGCACACCAGAGCAGGAGCCGATATTATAGCAGTATAATAGTTCTTTTCTTGTACATACAAGCAGTATTATAGTAGTTATATTCTTGTACATAGGAGCAGTATTATAGTAGTTATATTCTTGTACATAGGGGGCAGTATTATAGTAGTTCTATTCTTGTACATAAAGGCAGTATTATAGTAGTTATATTCTTGTACATAGGGGCAGTATTATAGTAGTTATATTCTTGTACATAGGGGGCAGTATTATAGTAGTTATATTCTTGTACATAGGGGCAGTATTATAGTAGTTATATTCTTGTACATAGGGGCAGTATTATAGTAGTTATATTCTTGTACATAGGAGCAGTATTATAGTAGTTATATTCTTATACATAGGGGCAGTATTATAGTAGTTATATTATTGTACATAGGGGGCAGTATTATAGTAGTTATATTCTTGTACATAGGGGCAGTATTATAGTAGTTATATTCTTGTACATAGGGGCAGTATTATAGCAGTTATATTCTTGTACATAGGGGCAGTATTATAGTAGTTATATTCTTGTACATAGGAGCAGTATTATAGCAGTTATATTCTTGTACATAGGGGGCAGTATTATAGTAGTTATATTCTTGTACATAGGGGCAGTATTATAGTAGTTATATTCTTGTACATAAGAGCAGTATTATAGTAGTTATATTCTTGTACATAGGGGCAGTATTATAGTAGTTATATTCTTGTACATAGGGGGCAGTATTATAGTAGTTATATTCTTGTACATAGGGGCAGTATTATAGTAGTTATATTCTTGTACATAGGAGCAGTATTATAGCAGTTATATCGTTGTACATAGGGGCAGTATTATAGTAGTTATATTCTTGTACATAGGGGGCAGTATTATAGCCGTTATATTGTTGTACATAGGGGGCAGTATTATAGCAGTTATATTCTTGCACATAGGAGCAGTATTATAGTAGTTATTTTCTTGTACATACAAGCAGCATTATAGTAGTTATATTCTTGTACATAGGGGGCAGTATTATAGTAGTTATATTCTTGTACATAGGGGCAGTATTATAGTAGTTATATTCTTGTACATAGGGAGCAGTATTATAGTAGTTATATTCTTGTACATAGGGGCAGTATTATAGTAGCTATATTCTTGTACATAGGAGCAGTATTATAGCAGTTATATCGTTGTACATAGGGGCAGTATTATAGTAGTTATATTCTTGTACATAGGGGGCAGTATTATAGCCGTTATATTGTTGTACATGGGGGGCAGTATTATAGTAGTTATATTCTTGTACATAGGGGCAGTATTATAGTAGCTATATTCTTGTACATAGGAGCAGTATTATAGTAGTTATATTCTTGTACATAGGGGCAGTATTATAGTAGTTATATTCTTGTACATAGGGAGCAGTATTATAGTAGTTATATTCTTGTACATAGGGGCAGTATTATAGTAGCTATATTCCTGTACATAGGGAGCAGTATTATAGTAGTTATATTCTTGTATATAGGAGCAGTATTATAGCAGTTATATCGTTGTACATAGGGGCAGTATTATAGTAGTTATATTCTTGTACATAGGGGGCAGTATTATAGCCGTTATATTGTTGTACATAGGGGGCAGTATTATAGTAGTTATATTCTTGTACATAGGAGCAGTATTATAGTAGCTATATTCTTGTACATAGGAGCAGTATTATAGTAGTTATATTCTTGTACATATGGGCAGTATTATAGTAGTTATATTTTTGTACATAGGGGGTAGTATTATAGCAGTTATATTGTTGTACATAGGGGCAGTATTATAATAGTTATATTCTTGTACATAGGGGCAGTATTATAGCAGTTATATCGTTGTACATAGGGGCAGTATTATAGTAGTTATATTCTTGTACATAGGGGGCAGTATTATAGCCGTTATATTGTTGTACATAGGGGGCAGTATTATAGCAGTTATATTCTTGCACATAGGAGCAGTATTATAGTAGTTATTTTCTTGTACATACAAGCAGCATTATAGTAGTTATATTCTTGTACATAGGGGGCAGTATTATAGTAGTTATATTCTTGTACATAGGGGGCAGTATTATAGTAGTTATATTCTTGTACATAGGAGCAGTATTATAGTAGCTATATTCTTGTACATAGGAGCAGTATTATAGTAGTTATATTCTTGTACATATGGGCAGTATTATAGTAGTTATATTTTTGTACATATGGGGTAGTATTATAGCAGTTATATTGTTGTACATAGGGGCAGTATTATAGTAGTTATATTCTTGTACATAGGGGCAGTATTATAGCAGTTATATCGTTGTACATAGGGGCAGTATTATAGTAGTTATATTCTTGTACATAGGGGGCAGTATTATAGTAGTTATATTCTTGCACATAGCAGCAGTATTATAGTAGTTATATTCTTGTATATAGGAGCAGTATTATAGTAGTTATATTCTTGTACATAGGGGCAGTATCATAGTAGTTATATTTTTGTACATAGGGGCAGTATTATAGTAGTTATATTCTTGTACATAGGAGCAGTATTATAGTAGTTATATTCTTGTACCTAGAGGCATTATAGTAGTTATATTCTTTTACATAGGGGGCAGTAATATATTTTATGTATATATGTAGAATTAATAACAGTTTTTTCTGATGTCCACGCTCGAGACAACTAACAATCGGAAGGCCGATGCTGCTGCTAAGTAGTCGGCCCTTCTCCTGTTACACCCTTGTATAATGGCTGCCTATGGTCCAGAGCTAGAGACGGGAATGGATCCCACTGTGCTCGTAACCCTACAAGACCAATCTCCTAAGGCAAAAAAAAAAGAGTGGTCAAGAGAAATAATAATCTTTATTTTTATATAGCGCTAACATATTCCACAGCGCTTTACAGACATTATCATCGCTGTCCCCAATGGGGCTCACAATCTAAATTCCCTACCAGTATGTCTTTGGAATGTGGGAGGAAACTGGAGTGCCTGGAGGAAACCCATGCAAACACGGAGAGAACATACAAACTGTTGTCCTTAGTGGGATTTGAGCCCAGGACTCCACCGCTGCAAGGCTGCAGTACTAACCACTGAGCCACCGTGCTGCCCAAATGAGCACTCCAGGATGCAGATGGGGTCTAGGGTAGAGAGAGATGAGACTGTGTCTCCCCAGAGTTACGTATTCAGGTGAATGTCGCAAAGAAGCAATGTGTTCTATCGTCTCTACATCATAAGTTCCCTGTAGAGCTGGATTATTTGTGCCAGTCATAATTGAGGTAAAACCATAAAGGTACCTGACTTGTGCCCCCCAAGACCAGACTACCTGTCACAGTGCCTGCAGATTGACTATGGACAGCTCCCCAAGTACGGTGTATATGAGCATAAACCGGTGTGTGCCGACCTTCTCCCCATGAACCGGTGTGTGCCAACCTTCTCCCCATGAAGTGGTGTGTGCCGACCTTCTCCCCATGAACCAGTGTGTGCAGATCTTCTCCTCATGAACCGGTGTGTGCCAACCTTCTCCCCATGAAGTGGTGTGTGCCGACCTTCTCCCCATGAACCGGTGTGTGCCGACCTTCTCCCCATGAACCGGTGTGTGCCGACCTTCTCCTCATGAACCGGTGTGTGCCGACCTTCTCCCCATGAACCAGTGTGTGCCGACCTTCTCCCCATGAACCGGTGTGTGCCAACCTTCTCCCCATGAAGTGGTGTGTGCCGACATTCTCCCCATGAAGTGGTGTGTGCCGACCTTCTCCCCATGAACGGGTGTGTGCAGATCTTCTCCCCATGAACCGGTGTGTGCCGATCTTTTTCCCATGAACTAGTGTGTGCAGATCTTCTCCCCATGAACTGGTGTGTGCCGACCTTTTCCCATGAACCGGTGTGTGCCGACTTTCTCCCCATGAACCGGTGTGTGCCGACCTTCTCCCCATGAACCGGTGTGTGCCGACCTTCTCCCCATGAAGTGGTGTGTGCCAACCTTCTCCCCATGAACCGGTGTGTGCCAACCTTTTCCCCTTGAAGTGGTGTGTGCCGACCTTCTCCCCATGAACCGGTGTGTGCCGACCTTCTCCCCATGAACCGGTGTGTGCCGACCTTCTCCCCATGAACCGGTGTGTGCCGACCTTCTCCCCATGAACCGGTGTGTGCCAACCTTCTCCCCATGAAGTGGTGTGTGCAGATATTCTCCCCATGAACCGGTGTGTGCCAACCTTCTCCCCATGAAGTGGTGTGTGCCGACCTTCTCCCCATGAACCAGTGTGTGCAGATCTTCTCCCCATGAACCGGTGTGTGCCAAACTTCTCCCCATGAAGCGGTGTGCCGATCTTTTTCCCATGAACTGGTGTGTGCAGATCTTCTCCCCATTAACTGGTGTGTGCCGACCTTTTCCCCATGAACCAGTGTGTGCCGACCTTCTCCCCATGAAACAGTGTGTGCAGATCTTCTCCCCATGAACAGGTGTGTGCCGACCTTCTCCCCATGAACCAGTGTGTGCAGATCTTCTCCCCATGAACCGGTGTGTGCCGACCTTCTCCCCATGAACCGATGTGTGCCAACCTTCTCCCCATGGATCGGTGTGTGCCAACCTTCTCCCCATGGATCGGTGTGTGCCAACCTTCTCCCCATGGATCGGTGTGTGCCGACCTTCTCCCCATGGATCGGTGTGTGCCGACCTTCTCCCCATGAACCGGTGTGTGCCGACCTTCTCCTCATCTGACTTGTGAATAGCATGAGCAGAAACCTATGCTTCCTTATACAGAGGGTCTGCCCATTGTCCTCTACTCCTTCAGGTCAATGTGGGAAGAATATAGAGAAGGCCCCTCTGCAGTCACAGGATGGTAGAGAAGTGGCCCTCCCCGATGGGGTATGAGGAAATGAAGGGTTTATGTAAAGGCCAGGCAGCAATCATCTTTATTCTCATCTCATGTCCTGTGTAAAATAAATTTATAGTAAAACGAAACTTAGTTCAGGAATGAAGCTACTTTCCTTGAAAATGAAACTTAAAGGTGTGGTCCGAAATTCAAATTCATTTTCATCCTAAATCCCTATCTATTTAGTGCCATAATCAAATCCATTTTCTTATATACGTGCATAAAAAATGTCCTATGTTCACTTTTCTACTTTTTTTCCTACTTCCCTCATGATGATGCTTCATTTGAGAATCCTAATAATACTCAAATCAAGCCTCATGAGGGTGGTAGAACCTGCAGTCACTGCCGCAAAAAAGACTGTGTGACCAATGAACTGTGATTTGCCGCCAAAAATTCCCGCCAAAACAGCCGCCATTATAGCACCATGCAGAGTGCTGGAGGAGTGGGGCGTGTCATCATGGGCGTTGCTTGGAAGAACGGCGCAAAAATGGAAGCCGTCCCTCACAGATACTACTATGTCAGGAGAATATGCCCATCAACCAAAGGGATCCGCCTCCTAGTCTGGGATGGTGGAGGAAGAAAGAACCGCCCTCCAGAAGAGGAGGAGCAGGAACCAGAGGAGCAGGCAGACACTACCCTGGTTGGCAAGATGGCGAGCGGAGGTCACCAGGAGGAGGGGGAGAATACCCGCAGTGCTTCCCGCCAATCAGAGGCAGAAGAGGCCCTGCCGTCATGCATGAACCCGGAGGTTCTCGGCACGGAAGTCGAGGAGCTGTGCCGCCAGCTCCGGAAATCCTGGTACCGCGCAGCTGCCAGCGTCCAGAAGCAGCAGCGCAGCCAGCCGACGGAGCCGCCGCCTACAGTGGAGGAGACCAGCAACAGAGATGCCGTGGCCGCGGGTAAGCCTGCAGACCCTACCTCGGTAGCTGAGGACACCGCCCTGCTAGTGACTCTCCTCCACCACCACTACCTGGATGGGTGTGTAGCCGTTTAGCCTGGGACTGGCCCTGGGAGATCTTGGAGACTGCTGATACCCCGCTGCAGCCCACCCAAAAGGCCATAGACATCCAAGGGGAGTGGGTGACCTTCAGGTGGACCCGCACCACCACCGACCTGATCGGGTTCCCTGGGGAAGCTCAGCGAGAGGGAGAGCGGATTGAAGTCATCACCCAGCAGGAGTACTACTGGCAGCAGGCCTTACAGCGTGAGCAGAGAGAGAGAGGAGGAGCTCAAGCGCCAGGCCGCCACGAAAAAGATTTGCAAGCCAAGGCCCGGGCCAGGAAGATGGGCCATGGAGACCGGGGCCCGCGGAGGTGCGAGACCGTTGTGGTGTTTCGCCTCGATGCCGGGTGGAGTTTCATCAAGGAGCCAGATCTGTACCCGGAGGTCTTCGTGAACCGACGTGACGTGGAGGCTCATCTGATGGAGGGGCATCCAGGCTGTGACCTCTACCCTGGTGACCGTGTCACCTACACCAGACATTGGGGAAACAAAGGGTGGTGCGCCCTCCACGTGCACAAGCGTGAACTAAACAAAGGGAGACCGCCATCTAGAGGCGCAGACCCATTGCCACCAGAGGTTCCATATTGTTCAACACTGCCCCATCTGGCCAGGTGAGAGACACATCTAACTACGACAGAACACCCGTTGTTCTGTGCTCCAGATGCACACACGCGCTCTAGTGGAACAGAGGACTGTAAGTACGCAGAGTCCCATTCTGAGTGCAGACGCACTGTATGTGATGCCTGGTAGCTGCCCATATCCTAATGGACCTCCTCCACCAGTACTACCTCCAGAACTGTTCAAGTAATTAAAAATTTTGAAGAGACTGTAAATAGTACATATTCATCTTTGCTGCTACCTTTCCAAGTTTATTGAACCCATCCAGGGTTTTCACTTAAAGGGGTCCCCTGTTTAAAGGGATCCTTTGTTTACAAAGTTGCCTTTCTTTTGCCTTAAAGAACATTGGAATCATGGAAGGTGAATGATTCACAAACTTTAGTTGTAAATAGTTTGCACCTTCTTAAGGGTGCTTCCTACTGGTTTTACAAAAAGAAAAGAAGCTTTTAAAGAGGCTGCTTCTAAGGAAACTGCTTGTAATGTTGGATAAAAATACACTAGTATATTAGCGGCGCTAGTGGGATGGATAACGGTAGCTGCGGGTACTGCTCCTCACCACACAGAGGAGAAGAAAGGAAGTAACAAGCAAAAAAACTGTGTTATACAGTATATGTACCTGCGCTTAGCCTAACAAGGTGCTATAGTAAGCATACACGGTGGGTGATTACCTGGTAAGTAGAGAGAGTAATGGGAAGTCTGTCTAGGGCGTGTGTGACACAGCTGGGATTACTCGTATGCAGGGACTAGAGTGGGAAATGGTACAAAGAATGGTAATGATGTCAAAGTATGTAAATAACAATAGTGGGCCACTAAGAATAAAATAGTAATAATATTAAAAGCACAATCGAAAAAATCTGAGCTCTGCAGTACTGTTAGGTGCCTATATATATGAAGCTATATAACATAAAGGGGGGGCTAGTGAACTACCACCCCGGGCAGTGCTCAACCTGACATAAATAATATGTGTACATGCGTAACTCCAGTGAGTGCTTCAGGTATATAGCGAGTGGAAATCCAGTACCTGTCATGTGAGTTACCGCAGGGAGGAATCAGGTAGAAAATTGCACTAAAGATGTCCGTAACTTGTTAGTATGGAAGCAGAGTAGAAGCGTATTACTTAGCTTAGTTGAGCGTTGTCATTTTTGGTTGTCGGTTTTTGGCTCCCACAGCGCACCGTAGCATCACCCAGGGCACCACGTGACTCATGAGCACGTGACCCGAACGTCACTGCAGGTCCTGCACAGCATCGCACAGGACTCTACACAGGCCGCGCGAGCGCTCGTCACCGGCCGGGACGGCGCCTGCATGAGCTGCCTGAGGACTGCTCAAGACAACGCTCAACTAAGCTAAGTAATACGCTTCTACTCTGCTTTTATACTAACAAGTTACGGACATCTTTAGTGCAATTTTCTACCTGATTCCTCCCTGCGGTAACTCACATGACAGGTACTGGATTTCCACTCGCTATATACCTGAAGCACTCACTGGAGTTACGCATGTACACATATTATTTATGTCAGGTTGAGCACTGCCCGGGGTGGTAGTTCACTAGCCCCCCCTTTATGTTATATAGCTTCATATATATAGGCACCTAACAGTACTGCAGAGCTCAGATTTTTTCGATTGTGCTTTTAATATTATTACTATTTTATTCTTAGTGGCCCACTATTGTTATTTACATACTTTGACATCATTACCATTCTTTGTACCATTTCCCACTCTAGTCCCTGCATACGAGTAATCCCAGCTGTGTCACACACGCCCTAGACGGACTTCCCATTACTCTCTCTACTTACCAGGTAATCACCCACCGTGTATGCTTACTATAGCACCCTGTTAGGCTAAGCGCAGGTACATATACTGTATAACACAGTTTTTTTGCTTGTTGCTTATAATGTTGCTTGAAAGAGTTTTGTTTCCCAGAGACCTGAAGAAAAACCCGTCTGGCGTGGCAGGATTCTGGGTCTGGATACATGCCTTGTAGCCCGCCAAATGCCAACGTTGAGGGTTAATGACGGGTCCCTCGCATCGCTGCTACTGTTCTAAAGTTTAATTGACTCGAATATTAATGTGATTGACATTTTGCACTACCTCAGTAAAAGAAACTTGAGTTCACCCTAAAAGGGAATGTTTGCTATTTGCACTTTGACAGAGTATATTAAAGAGTTAATATAGTTAATGTAGTAATGAAAGCTGAAGTTTGAATTTAGTCAGAATGATATTTTCATATAGCGATAGTGAGTACTGATATCCTGATGTACTTTTGACGAGCTGAAGAAGAATAAAGTAACCCGCGGGGGTTGGATGAAAACTTTGCATTTGAATAAAGATAGAATGTTTGCCTTTGCACTTAACAGATAGTATACCCGTGAGGGTCGTGGTATTTCATAGTTAGTTCAAAGTTATATTGTTTTCTTAATGATTCCGTATTGCCTAAAAGTGAATTCACAATGTAAATATGTTTTGTTATGCAACGTTCAAGTGTCCTCACCTCCCATAAAGGGAAGCTCTAGTTTATATAGTATTAACTTGTTTTATAGCATTTCAAAAATTTGTATGTCTTTTTGCTAACCTGTAACTGTTATTTTCTTTTCCCAGTCCGGGAGTACTGGATTTAATGAGGGGGGGGGGGGGTGTGAGTGCGGCACCCCAGGGTCCTGGTCGTCACAGTGGTATTGCTTTCCTCTCGGGGAGAGAGTGATACTATGTTTGGAAGCAAAGAAGGATAACTGCATCCAGGTATCACAAACATGCAACACATTTCACAATCCAGGCCACCAGGGGGAGCTCCTGACCCTATTTATTAGGTCACTCTATATATATACTGTGTTATGTTTGCTAATGACAGGTGTTTGAAGGCAATCCAGAAACACAGTGTGCTTAGCGATCAGAGCGCACACAGTGATCTGACAAATACCCAAAAATACAAGAACGAGCTCTGAGACGTGGAAACTCTGTAGACTGCACACCTGATCCTATCCTAAACACAACTAAAAGCGGCTGTGGATTGCGCCTAACAACTACCTAGGCAACTCGGCACAGCCTAAGAAACTAGCTAGCCTGAAGATAGAAAAATAGGCCTGACTTGCCCCAGAGAAATTCCCCAAAGGAAAAGGCAGCCCCCCACATATAATGACTGTGAGTAAGATGAAAAGACAAAACGTAGGGATGAAATAGATTCAGCAAAGTGGGGCCCGATATTCTAGGACAGAGCGAGGATAGTAAAGCGAACTTTGCAGTCTACAAAAAACCCTAAAGCAAAACCACGCAAAGGGGGCAAAAAAAACCCACCGTGCCGAACTAACGGCACGGCGGTACACCCTTTGCGTCTCAGAGCTTCCAGCAAAACAAAAGACAAGCTGGACAGAAAAAAAGCAACAAAAAAGCAAAAAGCACTTAGCTATACAGAGCAGCAGGTCACAGGAACAAGCAGGAGAAGCTCAGATCCAACACTGAAACATTGACAAGGAGCAAGGATAGCAGCATCAGGCGGAGGGAGTTAAGTAATGAAGCAGTTAACGAGCTCACCAGAACACCTGAGGGAGGAAGCTCAGAAGCTGCAGTACCACTTGTGACCACAGGAGTGAATTCAGCCACAGAATTCACAACAGTACCCCCCCCTTGAGGAGGGGTCACCGAACCCTCACCAGAGCCCCCAGGCCGACCAGGATGAGCCGCATGAAAGGCACGAACAAGATCGGAAGCATGAACATCAGAGGCAAAAACCCAGGAATTATCTTCCTGAGCATAACCCTTCCATTTAACCAGATACTGGAGTTTCCGTCTAGAAACACGAGAATCCAAAATCTTCTCCACAATATACTCCAATTCCCCC
Organism: Ranitomeya imitator; assembly: GCF_032444005.1. Taxonomy (NCBI): domain Eukaryota; kingdom Metazoa; phylum Chordata; class Amphibia; order Anura; family Dendrobatidae; genus Ranitomeya; species Ranitomeya imitator. The sequence goes on from NC_091284.1 coordinate 30,309,355, forward strand.
TCCACCAAAACCGGGGCAGGAGGCTCAACAGATGGAACCATAGGTGCCACGTATCTCCGCAACAACGACCTATGGAATACATTATGTATGGAAAAGGAGTCTGGGAGGGTCAAACGAAAAGACACAGGATTGAGAACCTCAGAAATCCTATACGGACCAATAAAACGAGGTTTAAATTTAGGAGAGGAAACCTTCATAGGAATATGACGAGAAGATAACCAAACCAGATCCCCAACACGAAGTCGGGGACCCACACGGCGTCTGCGATTAGCGAAAAGTTGAGCTTTCTCCTGGGACAAGATCAAATTGTCCACTACCTGAGTCCAGATCTGCTGCAACCTATCCACCACAGAATCCACACCAGGACAGTCCGAAGACTCAACCTGTCCTGAAGAGAAACGAGGATGGAACCCAGAATTGCAAAAAAATGGAGAAACCAAGGTAGCCGAGCTGGCCCGATTATTAAGGGCGAACTCAGCCAACGGCAAAAAGGACACCCAATCATCCTGGTCTGCAGAAACAAAACATCTCAGATATGTTTCCAAGGTCTGATTGGTTCGTTCGGTCTGGCCATTAGTCTGAGGATGGAAAGCCGAGGAAAAGGATAGGTCAATGCCCATCCTACCACAAAAGGCTCGCCAGAACCTTGAAACAAACTGGGAACCTCTGTCAGAAACAATATTCTCAGGAATGCCATGCAACCGAACCACATGCTGAAAGAACAAAGGTACCAAATCAGAGGAGGAAGGCAATTTAGCCAAGGGCACCAGATGGACCATTTTAGAAAAGCGATCACAGACCACCCAAATGACTGACATCTTTTGAGAAACGGGAAGGTCAGAAATGAAATCCATCGAAATATGTGTCCAAGGCCTCTTTGGGACCGGCAAGGGCAAAAGCAACCCACTGGCACGAGAACAGCAGGGCTTAGCCCTAGCACAAATCCCACAGGACTGCACAAAAGTATGTACATCCCGTGACAGAGATGGCCACCAGAAGGATCTAGCCACTAACTCTCTGGTACCAAAGATTCCAGGATGACCAGCCAACACCGAACAATGAAGTTCAGAGATAAGTTTATTAGTCCACCTATCAGGGACGAACAGTTTCTCTGCTGGACAACGATCAGGTTTATTCGCCTGAAATTTTTGCAGCACCCGCCGCAAATCAGGGGAGATGGCAGACACAATGACTCCTTCCTTGAGGATACCCGCTGGCTCAGATAAACCCGGAGAGTCGGGCACAAAACTCCTAGACAGAGCATCCGCCTTCACATTTTTAGAGCCCGGAAGGTACGAAATCACAAAGTCGAAGCGGGCAAAAAATAACGACCAACGGGCCTGTCTAGGATTCAAGCGCTTGGCAGACTCGAGATAAGTCAAGTTCTTATGATCAGTCAATACCACCACGCGATGCTTAGCTCCTTCAAGCCAATGACGCCACTCCTCGAATGCCCACTTCATGGCCAGCAACTCTCGATTGCCCACATCATAATTACGCTCAGCGGGCGAAAACTTCCTGGAAAAGAAAGCACATGGTTTCATCACTGAGCAATCAGAACCTCTCTGTGACAAAACCGCCCCTGCTCCAATCTCAGAAGCATCAACCTCGACCTGGAACGGAAGAGAAACATCTGGCTGACACAACACAGGGGCAGAACAAAAACGATGCTTCAACTCCTGAAAAGCTTCCACAGCAGCAGAAGACCAATTAACCAAATCAGCACCCTTCTTGGTCAAATCGGTCAATGGTTTGGCAATGCTAGAAAAATTACAGATGAAGCGACGATAAAAATTAGCAAAGCCCAGGAACTTTTGCAGACTTTTCAGAGATGTCGGCTGAATCCAATCCTGGATGGCTTGGACCTTAACTGGATCCATCTCGATAGTAGAAGGGGTAAAGATGAACCCCAAAAATGAAACTTTCTGCACACCGAAGAGACACTTTGATCCCTTCACAAACAAAGAGTTAGCACGCAGGACCTGAAAAACCATTCTGACCTGCTTCACATGAGACTCCCAATCATCTGAGAAGATCAAAATGTCATCCAAGTAAACAATCAGGAATTTATCCAGATACTCACGGAAGATGTCATGCATAAAGGACTGAAACACAGATGGAGCATTGGCAAGTCCGAACGGCATCACTAGATACTCAAAATGACCCTCGGGCGTATTGAATGCAGTTTTCCATTCATCTCCTTGCCTGATTCTCACCAGATTATACGAACCACGAAGATCTATCTTAGTGAACCAACTAGCCCCCTTAATCCGAGCAAACAAGTCAGATAACAATGGCAAGGGATACTGAAATTTAACAGTGATCTTATTAAGAAGGCGGTAATCAATACACGGTCTCAGCGAACCATCCTTCTTGGCTACAAAGAAGAACCCTGCTCCCAGTGGTGATGACGATGGGCGAATATGTCCCTTCTCCAGGGATTCCTTCACATAACTGCGCATAGCGGCGTGTTCGGGCACGGATAAATTAAATAATCGACCTTTAGGGAATTTACTACCAGGAATCAAATTGATAGCACAATCACAATCCCTATGCGGAGGTAGAGCATCGGACTTGGGCTCTTCAAATACATCCTGATAATCAGACAAGAACTCTGGGACCTCAGAAGGGGTGGATGACGAAATCGACAAAAATGGAACATCACCATGTAACCCCTGACAACCCCAGCTGGATACCGACATGGAATTCCAATCCAATACTGGATTATGGGTTTGTAGCCATGGCAACCCCAACACGACCACATCATGCAGATTATGCAACACCAGAAAGCGAATAACTTCCTGATGTGCAGGAGCCATGCACATGGTCAGCTGGGCCCAGTATTGAGGTTTATTCTTGGCCAAAGGTGTAGCATCAATTCCTCTCAATGGAATAGGACACCGCAAAGGCTCCAAGAAAAACCCACAACGTTTAGCATAATCCAAATCCATCAGATTCAGGGCAGCGCCCGAATCCACAAACGCCATGACAGAAAACGACGACAAAGAGCATATCAAGGTAATGGACAGAAGGAATTTGGACTGTACAGTACCAATGACGGCAGACCTAGCGGACCGCTTAGTGCGCTTAGGACAATCAGAAATAGCATGAGTGGAATCACCACAGTAGAAACACAGACCATTCAGACGTCTGTATTCCTGCCGTTCAACTCTAGTCATAGTCCTATCGCACTGCATAGACTCAGGTTTAACCTCAGGCAGTACCGCCAAATGGTGCACAGATTTACGCTCGCGCAAGCGTCTACCGATCTGAATGGCCAAAGACAAAGACTCATGAAAACCAGCAGGCATAGGAAATCCCACCATGACATCCTTAAGAGCCTCAGAGAGACCCTTTCTGAACAAAGCTGCCAGCGCAGATTCATTCCACTGAGTGAGTACTGACCATTTCCTAAATTTCTGACAATATACTTCTATATCATCCTGACCCTGGCACAAAGCCAGCAAATTTTTCTCAGCCTGATCCACTGAATTAGGCTCATCGTACAGCAATCCGAGCGCCAGGAAAAACGCATCGACACTACTCAATGCAGGGTCTCCTGGCGCAAGAGAAAATGCCCAGTCTTGAGGGTCGCCGCGCAAAAAAGAAATAATAATCAAAACCTGTTGAATAGGATTACCAGAAGAATGAGGTTTCAAGGCCAGAAATAGCTTACAATTATTTTTGAAACTTAGAAACTTAGTTCTATCTCCAAAAAACAAATCAGGAATAGGAATTCTTGGTTCTAACATAGATTTCTGATCAATAGTATCTTGAATTTTTTGTACATTTATAACGAGATTATCCATTGAAGAGCACAGACCCTGAATATCCATGTCCACACCTGTGTCCAGAATCACCCAAATGTCTAGGGGAAAAAAAAAAAAAAGTGAACACAGAGCAGAAAAAAAAAAAAAAAAAAAAATGATGTCAGAACTTTTTCTTTCCCTCTATTGAGAATCATTAGTTTTGGCTCCTTGTACTGTTATGTTTGCTAATGACAGGTGTTTGAAGGCAATCCAGAAACACAGTGTGCTTAGCGATCAGAGCGCACACAGTGATCTGACAAATACCCAAAAATACAAGAACGAGCTCTGAGACGTGGAAACTCTGTAGACTGCACACCTGATCCTATCCTAAACACAACTAAAAGCGGCTGTGGATTGCGCCTAACAACTACCTAGGCAACTCGGCACAGCCTAAGAAACTAGCTAGCCTGAAGATAGAAAAATAGGCCTGACTTGCCCCAGAGAAATTCCCCAAAGGAAAAGGCAGCCCCCCACATATAATGACTGTGAGTAAGATGAAAAGACAAAACGTAGGGATGAAATAGATTCAGCAAAGTGGGGCCCGATATTCTAGGACAGAGTGAGGACAGTAAAGCGAACTTTGCAGTCTACAAAAAACCCTAAAGCAAAACCACGCAAAGGGGGCAAAAAAAAACCACCGTGCCGAACTAACGGCACGGCGGTACACCCTTTGCGTCTCAGAGCTTCCAGCAAAACAAAAGACAAGCTGGACAGAAAAAAAGCAACAAAAAAGCAAAAAGCACTTAGCTATACAGAGCAGCAGGTCACAGGAACAATCAGGAGAAGCTCAGATCCAACACTGAAACATTGACAAGGAGCAAGGATAGCAGCATCAGGCGGAGTTAAGTAATGAAGCAGTTAACGAGCTCACCAGAACACCTGAGGGAGGAAGCTCAGAAGCTGCAGTACCACTTGTGACCACAGGAGTGAATTCAGCCACAGAATTCACAACAATACTGTATATATATATATATATATATATATATATATATATATATATATATATATATAAATAGTAGTCTGTATGGAGAGTTAGTTAGTTCCAGACCAGAGTCTGAGGAGGATGGAAGGTAAAAGGAGCTGTGCATGCCCTCAGAGCTGCAGCTCCCAGAAGGAGACATTGAAAGGCAGAAATGTATTGCACCGAGCGTGAAGGAAGTCACAGCAAAGGAGAGGATACCAGAAGGGGACCGGCCCTGCTCATGCTGTCTCCTTCTGAGGCCCAACATCCCGGTAGCCGGAACACCGAGGGGGTAAGGACCTCTATGCCTTATTTCAGAGACCGGCTGGACACCTAATTGCAAGTTACCTGTCCGCACTTACACCCAGAAGGCACGGTGACAGTCTTCAGTAAAGGTAAAGAGACTGCAACCTTGTGTCCAACACAGGTGGCGTCATGAACATTCCCCTTAAAGACCTTTCCCTTTTACACAGACGTCCCAGGGCCATGGACCGGGTCAGCCACTGTGACATCCCCCTGTGAACCGAAGGACCCGGTACCAAGTACCCCACTGCCCTCCCTGAGGGGGGGGGGGCGATCCATAATGACTGACAGTCTGCTCTCCGGATCTACATGTCTCACACTAGTAATGTCCTCTTTCATTTCATGACTGGAGGCAGATTCTTGGGGAGATCTATGTCGAGCCCGTAGATCTTAACAGCTCATTTGCATATTAAGAAAAACATGGATTTCTTTGGGATTAGACATCAGATCGCAGATATGAAGGTGTCATTTTATTCAGCTTCCTATGACCTACATGTCCATATAGACAGACTAGGAGGGTTGATCCTCCTGACAGATACCCTTTAACTCTGCATACACTGCTTTCCTATGATTCTGTTGGATGTTATACATTTTTATTTATAGAAATTATAAAAACTTGCACACGTCACCAAAAAAATCAGAGCAACTTATTATCAGACATCTATTGAGAGACATTGCCTATACCAGACCTGCGGAATATAGAGACTATACTGTAAGTTAGAGGTCTTAGCCTGCCCTCTAGTGGATAACTGGTTGCACTGCATTTTCTTTGCTTACTCTGGAGGAGAAAGTACAAGGTTCATCTGATATTTGACGAATCTATGAAATCACCTGTTTTTACTCTTCCATTCCACAGTTGTACCAGTCCATTGCAGTCCATAAATGTCACCTGTGCGGTGTACAGCTCCCCGGCCTGCAGTCCTTGCATCTCCATTGTGGTTCCCATGATGGTTTTACTCTGATTAAATCCTTTTCCTGATACTTGGACATTATATGTGAAATCCTCTGAGCAGTCAGTGATCCAGTGTAGATGGAAACCACTGCTGGTGACATTAAAGATGCTGTGATCGTGGAACGTGGAGCAATCTACAAGGACAGGAAGAGTTAGTAGAATCCATAAAAATAGTGGGAAAAAAAATTTATGGGGAGAAATGAAAAAAAAAATAGCTTTTCTGCTTTTTTTTTTTTTTTAGATTTTATTGATGGGACACATGACCTGGTAACGTTATTTTTCAGGCTGTTGCAATTGCGATGATGCCAGATTTTTTTTTTATTCTTTATTGCTTTTTAAAAAATTTGGAACTTTTATTTTTTATTTTGCTAAGACCCATAACTTTTTTTTAATTTTTCCATTATTTTTTTTTCGAGCTGTACTATCTACTTTAAACATATTACATTTTTCGATCACTTTTTATTCCATTTTTTTCAAGAAGGAGACTAAATAAGGAGGCAATATTAGTAATTTTTCTGTAGTTTTTTTTACAGCATTTACTGTATAGGTAATAAACTATTTTATATTTTGACAAATAATACTTTTACAGATGCATAAATACCAAAAATTATTTTTTTAATTTTTTTTTAACACTTTCCTTGAATGAGAAAGAGGAAAAAAATGTGAACTTTTAGGATTTTTTGTTGGTAGGGCTCGGCAGGGGTGAATGTATGTGGCAGGCTCAGGAGTCGAGCCCGACTTTTGCTCCCATTATTCTTATTGAACCAGTTAAATGCTGCTGCCCATCTCTGACAGCGGCAACTAAGTGGTATGGATCTGGTGATGCCAACGTTCTGACCCCATCTAGGCGTGGCAATGGATTGATATTCTAGTCTTTTGCTTAAAGGAGGAAAACATAATTTCTTCTATATACTGCAGTATTGCAGGTTGAGGTCCCCTAAGGGGACTAGAAAATACAGTAAGAACAAAAAATAAAAAAGTTTTCAAAAACAAGCAAAATAAGTCTAAAAGTTTAAATCACCCTACCCCATTCACAAATAAATAAATACATATTTTATATTGCCCCCTCCATAAAAAATTAGATCTTTGAAACTATAAAATGTATTAATTTACCAGTGGAGACAAAAATTGAAAAGTAAGAACGACAGAATTGCCCTTTTTTCCCCCAGGCACAGCCAATTCCCCAAGAAATGCAATAAAAAGGCGATTAAACCATTGTATGGACCCAAAAAGGGATTCAATAAAAATGTCGTCTCCCCAGATTAAAAAGAAAAGCTCCCTTAATGGAAAAATTAAAAAAAATTATGGGTCTCAAAAATGGCCAACAGTGCTCTGCCTTGGTGAATGCTAAGAGCAACAAGTTTTTTTTTTTGTAGAAAAATACTAAAATATTTAACAAAATGGTTAAAAAAAAAGTGAAAAACTTTCAAAAATAAGACCTACTTTTAGAAATGAATGATGTCTATGTACGGTATATATGATCAGATATACTTACTGCATGGGGCGGCGGTAGCGATGTCATAAGTCGCGTCCTGCGTGGTTGCAGCGGTGGAGAATGGTAGGTGAGTTGGACGAGAGCCAGGGTCTAAAGGTGAGAAGGTAGGATGGCTGGAGGACGGCGGCGGGTGAGAAGGACTAGAGCCAGGGTCTATAGAGGACGGCAGCGGGTGAGAAGGACTAGAGCCAGGGTCTATAGGTGAGAAGGTAGGATGGCTGGAGGATGGAAGCGGGTGAGATGAACGAGAGCCAGGGTCTATAGGAGAGAAGGTAGGATGGCTGGAGGACAGCAGCAGGTGAGAAGGACTAGAGCCAGGGTCTATAGAGGACGGCAGCGGGTGCGATGGACTAGAGCCAGGGTCTAAAGGTGAGAAGGTAGGATGGCTGGAGGATGGGGGCAGCTGAGATGGATGAGAACCAGGGTCTATAGGTGAGAAGGTAGGATGGCTGGAGGACGGGGGCAGCTGAGATGGACGAGAACTAGGGTCTATAGATGAGAAGTTAGGATGGCTGGAGGACGGGGGTGGCTGAGATGGATGAGAACCAGGGTCTATAGATGAGAAGTTAGGATGGCTGGAGGATGGCAGTGGGTGAGAAGGACGTGATCCAGGGTCTATAGGTGAGAAGGTAGGATGGCTGGGGAACGGTGGCAGCTGAGATGGACGAGAGAGAGGGATAGGGCCTGAAAATAAGAAGGGAGAAAGAGTGCACAATTACATTCATGGTGGGCTCAGTATGGAGATGGGACATTTAAAGAGGTTTTCCAGGATATAAAATTGATGGCCTTAACTTGCCCATCATCGTGATTGATGGGCCTGAGGAGAAAAATGGAGAACCACAATGGACCATGGAATCCCCTCTGATCCTTCTGTTTGCTGACCAGGGATGGAGCTGAGACTTAAATTTATCACACACTGACAATGTGATGATTAATGACATATTCTAGAAACTTTCATTGGATGCCCATATATCCTGTGGTAGAAAGGAGGACAGCCAAAATATCTGTCTCATAGTTGCAAATTTTAGCCTTCAACAATACCCCTTCACAATAGCTTAGCACGTAAATGCCACGCTGATACAACCTCAGGGCCACTGCCTTTATTGAGAAATTCTCCACCTGGCTTCTTCACTTTCTCTCTGCTGACATTCCCACCATCATCATGGGTGACTTCAACATCACAATTGCCACCCACCAGTCCGCAGCCTCGAAACTCCTGTCCCTTACTTCATCTTTTGGACTTACTCAGTGGACCTGCTCAGCCACTGACACAGACGTACATACATTAGACCTTGTCTTCACCCATCTCTGCTCTCTATCTAACTTCACAACCTCCCCTCTCCCTCTAACTGACCACCATCTACTCACTTTCTCTCCCTGTCCTCCTGACCTGTCACCCATGTCCAGTAACATGCGCACCCTTTAGAAACCTCGCACATCTAGACCCTCGCACACTCTCTGACTCTATTCAGCCACTGTCCTCCATAGCTTCACTCCATGAAACAGACACGGACATTAGTTTCTACAATGTCACTCTGGCATCAGCCATGGACTCGGTTGCCCTGTCATGCATAGCAGAGTGTGACGAATCAATAGACAACCCTGGCACAATAACACCACTAAAAAGCTTCGGCAATTATCCAGAATTGCAGAACAGCGTTGAAAGAAAACATATTCACATGATGATTTCACTGCACTCAAACAAGCAACACTCGCATTCAAATCAGCTCTCACCTCTGCTAAACAGGCCTATTTTACATGCCTCATATCTTCTTTATCCCACGACCCCAAACAGTTGTTCAACACCTTTAACTCCCTCCTCCGTCCACCACTGCCCCCTCCAATCTCCTTCATTTCTGCTGAGGACTTTGCCACGCACTGCAAAAATAAGATAGACCAAACAAAGCAAGTCTTTGTTGTCCGACCACCACAACCCCTTTGTATGCCAGACCAATGCCCAAACCCCATAACTTCCCTCTCCAAAATCACTGAAGGGGGGCTTGCTCATCTTCTCTCCAAATTGCACCTCACCACCTGTGCACTTGACCCCATCTCATCCCACCTCCTCCCCAACCTCACCACAACACTAATCCCATCCCTAACCCATCTCTTCAACCTATCACTAACTTCTGGTACCTTCCCCACTACTTTCAAACATGCCACAATCACACTTATCCTCAAAAAGCCAACCCTCGATCCAACTGTTATGTCCAGCTATCGCCCCATATCTTTGCTCCCATTTGCTTCCAAACTCTTTGAGCAGCACGTCCATGCTGAACTTTCTTCTCCCCTTTCATCTAATTCGCTCTTCAACAACCTACAATCTGGCTTCTGTCCCCACCATTCCACTGAGACTGCCCTGACCAAAATTACTAACGACCTACTTACACCCAAAGCTAACAGACAATTCTCTATACTCCTCCTTCTAGACCTGTCCTCTGCCTTCGACACAGTTGACCACTGCCTCCTACTACAGATCCTCTCTTCCTTTGGGGTCAAAGACCTTGCCCTATACTGGATCTCCTCATACCTTACCAACCACACATTTAGCGTTTCCTACTCCCATACTACCTCTTCATCTCGCCCCCTCTCTGTTGGAGTCCCCCATGGCTCTGTCCTAGGACCCCTTCTCTTCTCAATCTATACCCTTGGCCTGGGACAACTCATAAAGTCCTATGGCTTCCAGCATCATCTATATGCCGATGACACTCAGATCTACCTCTCTGGCCCAGATGTCACCTCTCTGCTGTCCAGAATCCTAGAGTGTCTATCAGCCATATCCTCCTTCTTCTCCTCTCGCTTCCTCAACTTCAATGTGGACAAATCTGAACTAATAATCTTTCCTCTCTCGCACACCTTCCCTACCTGATCTATCTATCACAATGAATGAATTCACACTTTCCCCTGTCCCAGTAATCTGCTAGCTCGGAGTAACCCTTGACTCTACCCTGTCGTTCAAACCGCATATCCAAGCTATCGCCACCTCCTGTCGCCTCCTGCTCAAAAATATTTCCAGAATCCGTCCTTTCCTCAACCCTCACTCTACCAAAATGCTTGTGCATGCCCTAATCATCTCCCGCCTCGACTACTTGAACATACTCCTCTGTGGCCTACCTTCTTACACTCTCGCACCCCTCCAGTCCGTCCTTAACTCTGCTGCCCGGCTAATTAATCTCTCTCCTCACTACATTCCTGCTTCCCCTCTTTGCAAATCACCACTGGCTCCCAATTCCCTCAGCGTATCCAGTTTAAACTACTAACACTGACCTACAAAGCCATCCATAACCTTTCTCCTCCATATATTTCCAAATTAATCTCCCGATATCTTCCCTCACGTAATCTCCATTCCTCCCAATACCTCCTTCTCTCCTCCACGCTTATTCGCTCCTCACCCAATCGCCTCCAAGACTTCTCCCGAATATCCCCCATCCTCTGGAATTCTGTGCCCCAACACGTCTGGTTATCCACCACATATGGATCCTTCAAAAGGAACTTGAAAACCCATCTCTTCAGGAAAGCCTACAGCCTGTAATGACCACACGGCGACCTCAACACCATCGGAGCTACTGCAACCCCCGACCTACTGTCTCCTTCCCCATAATCCTGTAGAATGTAAGCCCGCAAGGGCAGGGTCCTCGCCCCTCTGTATCAGTCCGTCATTGTTAGTTTGTTTACTGTAAGTGATATCTGTATTTTGATGTAACCCCTTCTCATGTACAGCACCATGGAATCAATGGTGCTATATAAATAATAATAATGCCGATCACACAGCTGAAATCAGTGGGTGAGGATATAAAAGACAGCCATACTGCTATGCAATTTACCTGACACTCACAGTGCACTGATTAATGCACTAGGGATGTAAAGATTGCAGACGGTGCCGGAGGGGGTCTGCCGACACCAATGCACATTTCAGCTGTCTTCTATCCATCCCTCTATCTATTGCAGTGCAGCGGTGATCACACAGTGCTGCACATACACAGTGATCCAGGATAGTCCAACTTAAAAGTGTTTCTTTTGGAAATTCACAACAAAAAAGGCAAACATTATCTTCTAGATCAAAGCCGGATCGTCCATAACACTCTGTTGCCGTGGGCGACTACATCACCATATCTCTCATGGGTGTGTCAGTGGCTTTGTATTCTCTGGCTCTGCCCCGCGTTCAGTCTCACACAGACCTGTGCTGCACACAGCTCCTGCTCTCCAGTTTTGAAACCAAAACACTGATGTCACGGGTTTACCGCAACAAAGAGGAGTCAGAAGACCACAGTGTCTGATTTCTCCTACTCCTGCACTGATTAGAAGCACTTCACCTTCATATTAACCGATGCAGGTTTCTGTTAACAGTGCAGGGGTTAATCTGCTCAGTTGAGAGCTCCTGGAAGCTTTCCTGCATTAAGGCTCTCAGCTGTTCACTGTTAGCCACTCCCATCTCCTATATTATTAGGGCACTGGCTAGCACTCATTGTCAGAGCTAGCTTTTGCTGCATGGCTGGAGGTTGTTGTTGGTTATTATAGAAGAAGACGTTTAGTGGATTTATCTGTAACTGTTAATAGGTTTTCAGTGTTTGATAATTCCCTTTCTTCTCCTACTTTGGTTTAATCCCATCCTCTACTAGCTGGTGCATACTTCTGTTATTTGTGTATGTATATTTGTATGTTTGGTATTTTTCGTTATCCCTGCTCGTATTACCTTGTTAGTCTGGTTGGTGCATTATGGTACACTACTACTACAGACTGAGGGTGGATTCATGAGCTAAGGCAAGGTACGTGGCCCCGGTATCTTCACCATCAGAAGTAATTCGGGGAACAGGGAGAGCTAGGACACCCCTAGCATTAGGGACAGGGAACAAGCCCCTGGTCCTGGGACACCCGACAACAGAGTCATGACAAATGACATACCCAAACAAAAAAGTTTAAATGGCAATCGTGGAAATGGGCCACTTCCAAAACCGGGAGTGGAGGGAGAGACCCACCCCACTACCAATCCTATAGTTCACCCCAAAAATAAAAGTCCATGTCAGGTTTTCCTAAATTTTACATGATCAAATAACTTGACAAAGTTCACACTTACTTTTATTATGCATTGTAACCACAAATGTAGCTACAATTATAATGTTCTCCAGCAGATTCAATAAGCTTCTAAGCAAGTTCTAGTGGATACATAACGGCCCTCGCATATAATTCCCATCACTGTCTCACACAATCTCTCCATCTCTCTTTCTTTCTGTCTATTCACGGATTCACTTTTCGGAGTTACCTGGATGTGTTGCAATTTCCTGCAAAGACTCTGAACGATTCTTGTTTGTGCAGTTGTAGGAACCCTCCACATTAATACATTCCTGATAGGATAAGCAGCTGACGAGCTCGGGATGAAGGCATTCATTTAAGTCTGTTGAGTCAACGACAGTACATGTATATACTATCTGCTGAGTGTAATATTGGCCCATCTGCACAAATTATCACCCCCTCCACCCCCCAAAAAAAACAAAAAAAAACAACAACAATTCTGTTAATAGAAAATCAAATGCGGTGAAAATGTGACATAAGTTGGATACTGGTTGAAGCTCCACTGCTCTGACACAAAGCTCCAAATCCCCAGCATTGACAGACTAAGATAATGCGATTCTGACTGCATGCAGCCTCCACTAGGGGGAGCTCCGGACCTTCCTGCATACAATTTATTATTGAATATGTAATGTCTTTAGCTCCCTCTAGTGGTGGCTGCAGGCAGTGAGAATTGGATTATGTAACTCTATAACTACGGCCACCCAAAATCACCATAAAATTGTTTAAAACTGAATAATAATCGTAGTAATTACCATTTATCTCGATGCTGATTACTTCTGGTAAACGAATTACAATGTTGTCAAGAATCGCAGCAATATTCATCAGTGGAAGCGACTCATTAATTCCAATGAGGACAGAGGACACAATGGAGAAGGTCCCTGCAGACTTGGTGGAAATGTGGAACACTTCTGCCTTTAGTGGCCAAAATTCCCCAGTTACCTGAAATCATTCACATATTAATATTGGTATTATATGATGACAGTTATTAGTTAGAAATCAAAAAGTGTCTAACACTTTCTGGATACTAGATAATTTTTCATAGGAGCAGTATTATAGTAGTTATATTCTTGTACATAGGAGCAGTATTATTATAGTTATATTCTTGTACATAGGGGGCAGTATTATAGTAGTTATATTCTTGTACATAGTGAGCAGTATTATAGTAGTTATATTCTTGTACATAGGAGCAGTATTATTATAGTTATATTCTTGTACATAGGGGCAGTATTATAGTAGTTATATTCTTGTACATAGGGGCAGTATTATAGTAGTTATATTCTTGTACATAGGGGCAGTATTATAGTAGTTATATTCTTGTACATAGTGAGCAGTATTATAGTAGTTATATTCTTGTACATAGGAGCAGTATTATTATAGTTATATTCTTGTACATAGGGGCAGTATTATAGTAGTTATATTCTTGTACATAGGGGCAGTATTATAGTAGTTATATTCTTGCACATAGCAGCAGTATTGTAGTAGTTATATTCTTGTACATAGTAAGCAGTATTATAGTAGTTATATTCTTGTACATAGGGGCAGTATTATAGTAGTTATATTCTTGTACATAGTGAGCAGTATTATAGTAGTTATATTCTTGTACATAGGGGCAGTGTTATAGTAGTTATATTCTTGTACATAGGGAGCAGTATTATAGTAGTTATATTCTTGTACATAGGAGCAGTATTATAGCAGTTATATTCTTGTACATAAGAGCAGTATTATAGTAGTTATATTCTTGTACATAGGAGCAGTATTATAGTAGTTATATTCTTGTACATAGGGGCAGTATTATAGTAGTTATATTCTTGTACATAGGAGCAGTATTATAGTAGTTATATTCTTGTACATAGGGGCAGTATTGTAGTAGTATATTCTTGTACATAGGGGCAGTATTATAGTAGGTATATTCTTGTACATAGGGGCAGTGTTATAGTAGTTATATTCTTGTACATAAGAGCAGTATTATAGTAGTTATATTCTTGTACATAGGAGCAGTATTATAGTAGTTATATTCTTGTACATAGGGGCAGTATTATAGTAGTTATATTCTTGTACATAGGAGCAGTATTATAGTAGTTATATTCTTGTACATAGGGGCAGTATTGTAGTAGTATATTCTTGTACATAGGGAGCAGTATTATAGTAGTTATATTCTTGTACATAGGGAGCAGTATTATAGTACTTATATTCTTGTACATAGGAGCAGTATTATAGTAGTTATATTCTTGTACATAGGGGGCAGTATTATAGTAGTTATATTCTTGTACATAGAGGCAGTATTGTAGTAGTTATATTCTTGTACATAGGGAGCAGTATTATAGTAGTTATATTCCTGTACATAGGAGCAGTATTAAAGTAGTTATATTCTTGTACATAGGGGCAGTATTATAGTAGTTATATTCTTGTACATAGGAGCAGTATTATAGTAGTTATATTCTTGTACATAGGGGCAGTATTGTAGTAGTATATTCTTGTACATAGGAGCAGTATTATAGTAGTTATATTCTTGTACATAGGGGCAGTATTATAGTAGATATATTCTTGTACATAGGAGCAGTATTAAAGTAGTTATATTCTTGTACATAGGGGCAGTATTATAGTAGTTATATTCTTGTACATAGGAGCAGTATTAAAGTAGTTATATTCTTGTACATGGGGCAGTATTATAGTAGTTATATTCTTGTACATAGGGGCAGTTTATGGCAACGGTTGTTATGTGCTATGCGGCTGCACTCTAGTTTTCAGATTAGTCGGCGCCGTCACTTCCGGTTCCGGTCTTTTCATGCTGACGTGCCCGCGTTGCGCTGGATACTCTTAGGACGCTGTCTATGTAGGTGCCGATACTAGCATTAGTGTTATGTCAACGGTTGCTAGGTTCTCTGCGCTTGCGCGGTAGCTTTGTTCCAGTTCGGCGTTGTCATTTCCTCTTCCGTTTGCATCGTGCGGACGCGCTCGCATTGCTACTATCAGGACGCCTTTCTCCCAGGTGCTAGTCCCACCCTTGCTGCTGCACTGGTGGCCACTGCCTTGGTTTAACTTATTTTATGCATATTCAATAAACTTTGTATTTTTATACATAGTTGTTGGCCCTTTTTGTGAAGGTTTTGGTTCTCTCTTGGTGTTCTCGCAGTATTATAGTAGTTATATTCTTGTACATAAGGGGCAGTTTTATAGTAGTTATATTCTTGTACATAGGAGCAGTATTATAGTAGTTATATTCTTGTACATAAGAGCATTAATATAGTAGTTATATTCTTGTACATAGGAGCAGTATTATAGTAGTTATATTCTTGTACATAGGGGACAGTATTATAGTAGTTATATTCTTGTACATAGGGGCAGTATTACAGTAGTTATATTCTTGTACATAGGGGACAGTATTATAGTAGTTATATTCTTGTACATAGGGGACAGTATTATAGCAGTTATATTCTTGGATCAGTATTATAGTAGTTATATTCTTGTACATAGGGGCAGTATTGTAGTAGTATATTCTTGTACATAGGGAGCAGTATTATAGTAGTTATATTCTTGTACATAGGGAGCAGTATTATAGTAGTTATATTCTTGTACATAGAGGCAGTATTATAGTAGTTATATTCTTGTACATAGGGGCAGTATTATAGTAGTTATATTCTTGTACATAGGGGCAGTATTATAGTAGTTATATTCTTGTACATAGGGAGCAGTACATAGGAGCAGTATTACAGTAGTTATATTCTTGTACATAGGGGACAGTATTATAGCAGTTATATTCTTGGAGCAGTATTATAGTAGTTATATTCTTGTACATAGGGGCAGTATTGTAGTAGTATATTCTTGTACATAGGGAGCAGTATTATAGTAGTTATATTCTTGTACATAGGAGGCAGTATTATAGTTATATTCTTGTACATAGGGGCAGTATTATAGTAGTTATATTCTTGTACATAGGGGCAGTATTATAGTAGTTATATTCTTGTACATAGGGGCAGTATTATAGTAGTTATATTCTGTACATAGGGGGCAGTATTATAGTAGTTATATTCTTGTACATAAGGGCAGTATTATTATAGTTATATTCTTGTACATAGGGGGCAGTATTATTATAGTTATATTCTTGTACATAGGAGCAGTATTATTATAGTTATATTCTTGTACATAGGGGGCAGTATTATTATAGTTATATTCTTGTACATAGGGGCAGTATTATAGTAGTTATATTCTTGTACATAGGGGCAGTATTATAGTAGTTATATTCTTGCACATAGCAGCAGTATTGTAGTAGTTATATTCTTGTACATAGTAAGCAGTATTATAGTAGTTATATTCTTGTACATAGGGGCAGTATTATAGTAGTTATATTCTTGTACATAGTGAGCAGTATTATAGTAGTTATATTCTTGTACATAGGGGCAGTGTTATAGTAGTTATATTCTTGTACATAGGGAGCAGTATTATAGTAGTTATATTCTTGTACATAGGAGCAGTATTATAGCAGTTATATTCTTGTACATAAGAGCAGTATTATAGTAGTTATATTCTTGTACATAGGAGCAGTATTATAGTAGTTATATTCTTGTACATAGGGGCAGTATTATAGTAGTTATATTCTTGTACATAGGAGCAGTATTATAGTAGTTATATTCTTGTACATAGGGGCAGTATTGTAGTAGTATATTCTTGTACATAGGGGCAGTATTATAGTAGGTATATTCTTGTACATAGGGGCAGTGTTATAGTAGTTATATTCTTGTACATAAGAGCAGTATTATAGTAGTTATATTCTTGTACATAGGAGCAGTATTATAGTAGTTATATTCTTGTACATAGGGGCAGTATTATAGTAGTTATATTCTTGTACGTAGGAGCAGTATTATAGTAGTTATATTCTTGTACATAGGGGCAGTATTGTAGTAGTATATTCTTGTACATAGGGAGCAGTATTATAGTAGTTATATTCTTGTACATAGGGAGCAGTATTATAGTACTTATATTCTTGTACATAGGAGCAGTATTATAGTAGTTATATTCTTGTACATAGGGGCCAGTATTATAGTAGTTATATTCTTGTACATAGAGGCAGTATTGTAGTAGTTATATTCTTGTACATAGGGAGCAGTATTATAGTAGTTATATTCCTGTACATAGGAGCAGTATTAAAGTAGTTATATTCTTGTACATAGGGGCAGTATTATAGTAGTTATATTCTTGTACATAGGAGCAGTATTAAAGTAGTTATATTCTTGTACATGGGGCAGTATTATAGTAGTTATATTCTTGTACATAGGAGCAGTATTATAGTAGTTATATTCTTGTACATAGGGAGCAGTATTATAGTAGATATATTCTTGTACATAGGAGCAGTATTAAAGTAGTTATATTCTTGTACATAGGGGCAGTATTATAGTAGTTATATTCTTGTACATAGGAGCAGTATTAAAGTAGTTATATTCTTGTACATGGGGCAGTATTATAGTAGTTATATTCTTGTACATAGGGGCAGTTTATGGCAACGGTTGTTATGTGCTATGCGGCTGCACTCTAGTTTTCAGATTAGTCGGCGCCGTCACTTCCGGTTCCGGTCTTTTCATGCTGACGTGCCCGCGTTGCGCTGGATACTCTTAGGACGCTGTCTATGTAGGTGCCGATACTAGCATTAGTGTTATGTCAACGGTTGCTAGGTTCTCTGCGCTTGCGCGGTAGCTTTGTTCCAGTTCGGCGTTGTCATTTCCTCTTCCGTTTGCATCGTGCGGACGCGCTCGCATTGCTACTATCAGGACGCCTTTCTCCCAGGTGCTAGTCCCACCCTTGCTGCTGCACTGGTGGCCACTGCCTTGGTTTAACTTATTTTATGCATATTCAATAAACTTTGTATTTTTATACATAGTTGTTGGCCCTTTTTGTGAAGGTTTTGGTTCTCTCTTGGTGTTCTCGCAGTATTATAGTAGTTATATTCTTGTACATAAGGGGCAGTTTTATAGTAGTTATATTCTTGTACATAAGAGCATTAATATAGTAGTTATATTCTTGTACATAGGAGCAGTATTATAGTAGTTATATTCTTGTACATAGGGGACAGTATTATAGTAGTTATATTCTTGTACATAGGGGCAGTATTACAGTAGTTATATTCTTGTACATAGGGGACAGTATTATAGCAGTTATATTCTTGGATCAGTATTATAGTAGTTATATTCTTGTACATAGGGGCAGTATTGTAGTAGTATATTCTTGTACATAGGGAGCAGTATTATAGTAGTTATATTCTTGTACATAGGGAGCAGTATTATAGTAGTTATATTCTTGTACATAGAGGCAGTATTATAGTAGTTATATTCTTGTACATAGGGGCAGTATTATAGTAGTTATATTCTTGTACATAGGAGCAGTATTATAGTAGTTATATTCTTGTACATAGAGGCAGTATTATAGTAGTTATATTCTTGTACATAGGAGCAGTATTATAGTAGTTATATTCTTGTACATAGGAGCAGTATTATAGTAGTTATATTCTTGTACATAGGGAGCAGTACATAGGAGCAGTATTACAGTAGTTATATTCTTGTACATAGGGGACAGTATTATAGCAGTTATATTCTTGGAGCAGTATTATAGTAGTTATATTCTTGTACATAGGGGCAGTATTATAGTAGTTATATTCTTGTACATAGGAGGCAGTATTATAGTTATATTCTTGTACATAGGGGCAGTATTATAGTAGTTATATTCTTGTACATAGGGGCAGTATTATAGTAGTTATATTCTTGTACATAGGAGCAGTATTATAGTAGTTATATTCTTGTACATAGGGGACAGTATTATAGTAGTTATATTCTTGTACATAGGGGCAGTATTATAGTAGTTATATTCTTTTACATAGGAGGCAGTATTATAGTTATATTCTTGTACATAGGGGCAGTATTATAGTAGTTATATTCTGTACATAGGGGGCAGTATTATAGTAGTTATATTCTTGCACATAGGGGCAGTATTATAGTAGTTATATTCTTGTACATAGGGAGCAGTATTATAGTAGTTATATTCTTGTACATAGGGGCAGTATTATAGTAGTTATATTCTTGTACAAAGGGGCAGTATTATAGTAGTTATATTCTTGTACATAGGAGCAGTATTATAGTTATATTCTTGTACATAGGGGCAGTATTATAGTAGTTATATTCTGTACATAGGGGGCAGTATTATAGTAGTTATATTCTTGCACATAGGGGCAGTATTATAGTAGTTATATTCTTGTACATAGGAGCAGTATTATAGTTATATTCTTGTACATAGGGGCAGTATTATAGTAGTTATATTCTTGTACATAGGAGCAGTATTATAGTTATATTCTTGTACATAGGGGCAGTATTATAGTAGTTATATTCTGTACATAGGGGGCAGTATTATAGTAGTTATATTCTTGTACATAGGGGCAGTATTATAGTAGTTATATTCTGTACATAGGGGGCAGTATTATAGTAGTTATATTCTTGTACATAGGGGCAGTGTTATAGTAGTTATATTCTTGTACATAGGAGCAGTATTATAGTTATATTCTTGTACATAGGGGCAGTATTATAGTAGTTATATTCTGTACATAGGGGGCAGTATTATAGTAGTTATATTCTTGTACATAGGGGCAGTATTATAGTAGTTATATTCTGTACATAGGGGGCAGTATTATAGTAGTTATATTCTTGCACATAGGGGCAGTATTATAGTAGTTATATTCTTGTACATAGGGAGCAGTATTATAGTAGTTATATTCTTGTACATAGGGGCAGTATTATAGTAGTTATATTCTTGCACAAAGGGGCAGTATTATAGTAGTTATATTCTTGTACATAGGAGCAGTATTATAGTTATATTCTTGTACATAGGGGCAGTATTATAGTAGTTATATTCTGTACATAGGGGGCAGTATTATAGTAGTTATATTCTTGCACATAGGGGCAGTATTATAGTAGTTATATTCTTGTACATAGGAGCAGTATTATAGTTATATTCTTGTACATAGGGGCAGTATTATAGTAGTTATATTCTTCTACATAGGAGCAGTATTATAGTTATATTCTTGTACATAGGGGCAGTATTATAGTAGTTATATTCTGTATATAGGGGGCAGTATTATAGTAGTTATATTCTTGTACATAGGGGCAGTATTATAGTAGTTATATTCTGTACATAGGGGGCAGTATTATAGTAGTTATATTCTTGTACATAGGGGCAGTATTATAGTAGTTATATTCTTGTACATAGGAGCAGTATTATAGTTATATTCTTGTACATAGGGGCAGTATTATAGTAGTTATATTCTGTACATAGGAGCAGTATTATAGTAGTTATATTCTTGTACATAGGGGCAGTATTATAGTAGTTATATTCTTGTACATACGGAGCAGTATTATAGTAGTTATATTCTGTACATAGGGGGCAGTATTATAGTAGTTATATTCTTGCACATAGGGGCAGTATTATAGTAGTTATATTCTTGTACATAAGTAGCAGTATTATAGTAGTTATATTCTGTACATAGGGGGCAGTATTATAGTAGTTATATTCTTGCACATAGGGGCAGTATTATAGTAGTTATATTCTTGCACATAGGGAGCAGTATTATAGTAGTTATATTCTTGTACATAGGGGCAGTATTATAGTAGTTATATTCTTGTACATAGGAGCAGTATTATAGTAGTTATATTCTTGTACATAGGGGCAGTATTATAGTAGTTATATTCTGTACATAGGGGGCAGTATTATAGTAGTTATATTCTTGCACATAGGGGCAGTATTATAGTAGTTATATTCTTGTACATAGGAGCAGTATTATAGTAGTTATATTCTTGTACATAGGAGCAGTATTATAGTAGTTATATTCTTGTACATAGGAGCAGTATTATAGTAGTTATATTCTTGTACATAGGAGCAGTATTATAGTAGTTATATTCTTGTACATAGGGGCAGTATTATAGTAGTTATATTTTTATACAAACCATTGAGTGTAACAATCTGGTTTGATTAACGAGACCTTCATCCAACTGGATCAGCTTATTGTAGCCCATTTTTACGACGATTGTACCATTGTACCAATATTTGATTGTTTTCCTGTCTAGAGCTAGAATAGAAAAAAAAATGAGGTTAGAAATATATAAATGATTGCACATAGATTACTTTAAGTTTTTACAGGAACATAAAACTGTTTCTCTATCCTTATGGCAGACCACCAATATCAGATTGGTAGGCGTCCAACTTTCCCCCTTTTTCCTACCACAGGACAACGTAACTGCTTTGCTGTTGACCAGGTATAGCGCCATATTGTTGCAGTGGCTGTGCCTGGTACTGCAGCTCAGTCCCATCTACTTGAGCTGCAATGTTGGGGCAGGAGGTTATTCCTTTGTCATAGTCGTGAACTTTAGTGTTATAGAAGCAGCACTAACCTGGAGGCGCAGGAGAGACACAGAAAGATCCATTGGAAGATAAACAGCATTTCTGCAGTCCTGGACAGTCATAGTCGGATGTACACTTGGAGCTGTTCTTTTTGTCTTCTCTTTCAGGACAGATCCCTGGTCGTGCGGTACGGGGATCCTTCAGAGCTGTACTCGGAGCAAAATAATGCAAAATATTAAAATATTAAAAACCTTTGTTTATGAGCTAATTGCAAAGTTTTCAGTTTCCCTGCAGCACTCCCGCAGGAGAAATGAGGAATTACAATATTACTATTGAAATCAATCGCATTGGTCCTCCGAAGTGAGAAACTCAGAAGACGAAGATAAATGAGATACTTCCCCCCAGTCAGGAATACAGATATGGTCTTGGCTGATAACAGAGAGCTATAGATTGCATTCAACTGAGTAGATGGAGGAAAAAAAATAATAAAAAGTATAACTTACACAGGGCACAGTAGTGTCCCACCGGCTGGTACCCCTCACAGCAGCGCCTCACCGTAGAGGTCTCTGCTACATAGACCGTCCGGTACTCGCTTTTATACGTCATTCTGGTACACAGCTTCCATGGAATCCAGGACATGCACCAGGTCGGCTCTTCCCGCGATTTCTGAAACTCCACCATCTTGGAGACATTTACCGTCACTGTTTGGTTGCAGACGTGATAACTCCAGGGAGAAATAATGTCGCCTGAAAGGTAAGAAAAAAAGATCAAATGTAAAATTTCCTACAGGATAGACAACTATTTTGCTGGCAATATGGACCACAAAAGGGGTTAAGTTTATGCTAATTTGTATATTACAGTGGGTGTGTCTGCAATTTTGGGGTTGCTTAAAATTCCCTGTGATAGACAATGGTAAATATACAGTGTCTGTGCATGAGGAATAACACTATTTCTGGTCATTATGTGTATGTTTTCCCCTTTGCAGGCTTTATTGCTAATCTTCAGTTGTCTCTGAGCTGCTGGGTGGAGACCAGCTGCCATGATGTCTCCCATACACAGCACACACAAAGATGAGGCATTCATTCTCCCCTGTCTCTATGCAGCATCTTCAGAAGTAGCAGCAGCATGGAGGACATTATACAGCAGGACTGAGCAGTGTAGCTGTGAATCCAGCACTGGCGTGAGATAAAGCACACACAAAAAAAGAGCACCGTGAGCTGTCTGTGTGTCACCCCCTTACCCTGTCCAAATACTGTAATGTGACCCATCAGTGAGCTGGCAATTGTTTTTAGTAAGATTATTTTACCTATTTTTCAGAGAGAGAGTGAGGAGTTCCGGAGTCAGAGAGAGGAGAAGTGTTGTCGTAAAAGCAGAGAAAGAAGTACCGTATATTCCCCTAATAAGATGTGCCATCTACATTGGCATCACTGATAAGCCAAGTGATTGGCTGCAGTGGTCATGTGCGCTGTAGTAGTGATATCACCACTGTAACCTGTCAAGAAGAAATTGCAGCAGTAACAAAGAGGCATCATTGGACCTGGGGAAGGTGAATATTTTTGTGTTTATTATTTTCTATGTCTGCAAGTCTATTTGGAAATATAAATCCCGGACAACCCCTTTAAAGGGGACCTGTTAGGTCTTTTTTGCCCCAATATCTTCCATCAGTATCTCATAGTTCTGCTCCTGTAACCTCCAAAAGTGACACTAGGAATTCTCTTTTTTGCCCTATACTAGGAGAGTATATATTATTAACCCAAATTCTACCACTGACCACCAGGTATTAACCCTTTTTTCTAACCTAGATTACTAGATCACCGGGTATTAACCCCATGTTATACTCTAGACCAGAGGTCCCCAACTCCAGTCCTCAAGGCCCACCAACAGGTCATGTTTTCAGGATTTCCTTTGCATTGCACAGGTGATGCAATTATTACCTGGGCAAGACTAAGGAAATCCTGAAAACATGACCTGTTGGTGGGCCTTGAGGACTGGAGTTGGGGACCTCTGCTCTAGACTACCAGGGAATATATTATTAACCCCTAATCTACTCACCAAAAAGAGGACATTACATTACAATCAATTAATAATTCATCATCAGCCTTAGACCACCAAGTATTATCCTCTTTCTACCCAAGTCTATCAATGTAAAGTAGATATAAAAAGTTTACACACTCCTGTCAAAATGCCTGCTTTATCCACCTTTAAAGTCACCTATTATCTGCACAAATCCAGTGTGGGGGGATATTATGGAGAGGGGCTGTATGTGGGGACTATTATGGAGAGGGGCTGTGTGTGGGAAGTATTATGGAGAGGGGCTGTGTGTGGGAAGTATTATGGAGAGGGGCTGTGTGTGGGGAGTATTATGGAGAGGGACTGTGTGTGGGGAGTATTATGGAGAGGGACTGTGTGTGGGGAGTATTATGGAGAGGGGCTGTGTGTGGGGAGTATTATGGAGAGGGACTGCGTGTGGGGAGTATTATGGAGAGGGACTGCGTGTGGGGAGTATTATGGAGAGGGGCTGTATGTGGGAAGTATTATGGAGAGGAACTGTGTGTGGGGAGTATTATGGAGAGGGACTGCGTGTGGGGAGTATTATGGAGAGGGGCTGTATGTGGGGAGTATTATGGAGAGGGACTGTGTGTGGGGAGTATTATGGAGAGGGGCTGTGTGTGGAGAGCATTACGGAGAGGGGCTGTGTGTGGGGAGTATTATAGAGAGGGGCTGTGTGTGGGGAGTATTATAGAGAAGGACTGCGTGTGGGGAGTATTATGGAGAGGGGCTGTATGTGGTGAGTATTATGGAGAGGGACTGTGTGTGGTGAGTATTATGGAGAGGGGCTGTGTGTGGGGAGTATTATGGAGAGGGGCTGTATGTGGGGAGTATTATGGAGAGGGGCTGTGTGTGGGAAGAATTATGCAGAGGGGCTGTGTATAGGGAGCATTATGGAGAGGGGCTGTGTGTGGGGAGTATAATGGAGAGGCTGTGTGTGGGGAGCATTATGGAGAGGGGCTCTGTGGGGAGCATTATGTAGGGGGGCTGTGTGTGGGGAGTATTATGGAAAGGGGCTGTGTCCAGGGAGTATTATGGAGAGGGGCTTTTTTGGGGGAGAATTATGGAAAGGAGCTGTGTGTGGAGATATTATAGAGAGGGTCTGTGTATGGGGAGTATTATGGAAAGGGACTGGGTGTGGAAATATTATAAAAAGGGACTTTGTATGAGAAGTATTATGGAGAAGGGCTGTATGTAGGGAGTATTATGGAGAGGGGCTGTGTGTGGAGCGCATTATGGAGAGGGGCTGTGTGTGGGGAGCATTATGAAAAGGGGCTGTGTGTGAGGAGCATTATGTAGGGGGGCTGTGTGAAGGGAGCATTATGGAGAGGGGCTGTGTATGGGAAGTATTATGGAGAGGGGCTGTGAGCGGGGACTATTATGGAGAGGGGCTGTGTGTGGGAAGTATTATGGAGAGGGGCTGTGTGTGGGAAGTATTATGGAGAGGGGCTCTGTGTGGGAAGTATTATGGAGAGGGGCTGTGTGTGGGAAGTATTATGGAGAGGGGCTCTGTGTGGGAAGTATTATGAAGAGGGGCTGTGTGTGGGTACTATTATGTAGAGGGGCTGTGTGTGGAAAGTATTATGGAGAGGGGCTATGTGTGGGAAGTATTATGGAGAGGGGCTGTGTGTGGGGCTGTGTATGGAGAGTAACTCCCTGTCTCTGCGTAATGTCTTCACATGAGATTCCAAGTGGCTGAATAGGTCGCACCTCCACTTGTCATCTACAGCCAAACATATCTTTGAGGCGTTAGGACACATCCCCATCAAGAATTGCAAGTGGAATGTTTTTACTGATTCTATTGTTTTTTGTGACACATTTTACTTTACAATAATTGTAAATTTAAGATGATATATTTTGAGTATATTAAAAAAAAACCTTTACAAAAATAAATTTACAAAGAAACATTTGCAGTGTTCAAACTTTGAATGTCTCTGCCCTTAAAGATACTCATACCAGACAAAAAATAGTTCAGAATTAACATTTACCCTATATCTACTTTATGTTGACAATTTCTTTATCCATTTATTTTTTTGAGACATTTAATGGCTTGCAAGTTTAGCAGTAATATTTTACACTTAGAAAAATTTTTCAGAAACTTATTTTTTTTTAGGGAGTGACTTATATTTTAGAAACCTCTGATAAATCGCCCCATTTCAAGAAGTGCACCCCTGATAGTATTCACAATAGTAATTAATGAACCTTAGGTGCTTCAGAGGAATGAAAGCATTGTGGGTGTGGAACACAAACTTTTTTTTTATTTTGAGGAAATTCAACATTTTTTATTTTTTATTTATTGAGTATTGTAACACAATTAATGCATGTGACCCGCCAAAGGGTGTGCTGCAGCCCACAGAGCTTTCTGAGAGACGCCACTCCCTCCTTCCTCCCTGACCCGTCACTGCATTCATGTATTGATGGTGATTCTGGTGCTGCATTAATTTACTGACTGTGGTTATGACACTGCATTCATGTGCTGTCGGTGTTTCTGGCGCTGCATTCAGGTACTTATGGTGGTTCTGTTGCTGGATTCATCTAATGACATTGGTTCTGGCGCTGCATTCATGTACTAACGGTGGTTCTGGCACTGTATTCAAATGCTAACAGTAGTCCTGGTGCTGCATTCATGTACTGACAGTGGTTCTGATGCTGCATTAAGTTACTGATAGTGGTACTAGTGCTGCATTCCCATACTGATGGTGGTTCTGGCACCGCACTCATGTACTGACAGTGATTCTGATCTTCTACACATGTAGCATTCCATAACGTGCATCATGGCTATATTAAAACTTAATCTCAAATCTAGGCTTTGAGTATTTTTATGAAGAAAATTTGGTAGGTTTCTGCTCCAAAAACTCAGTTTAAGTTAGCGTGTGTTCACACTGATTTTTTAGGAGTAGGGGCTCTACCAAATCCTTCTAAATAATTAAAACTTGGTTCTGGTGATGGATTAATGTACTGATGGTGGTTCTGGTGATGTATTGATAAGAGTAAACTTTTACATTTTTTTTTGCGGCCCTTGCGATTGGTTCAGTATGGCAATGTGGCCCTTGTACCACAATATGTTGTGCACCCCTGCCCTAGGTATTTATCTAGGAGTATAGTGAGTACTTTGACCCCATAAGTACGGTATTTCATACAATTCTTTAAAAATATGTTTAGTTTTTTTTGGTTTTTTTCCTAAACTAAAATAAGAGAAAAAATGTACTGCAATTTATTACAGAATTTCTCCCAAGTACGGAAATACCAATATTTGGTGGTGCAGTACTGTTTAGGCTCAAAAGGGAAGAGGCACCTTTTGACTTTTAGAGCACTGATTTTTTTGGAATAACATTTCCAGAGCCCCTGAGGTATAAGTAGAGAGCAAGAATGGCGAAACCATATTTATAAAGTTATATTTTGATAGCAGCTGAGAGTTTATTTTTCGGGTGACATGTTAGGATATTAATTGGTACATTTTGCGGGCACATGCACAGTTTTCATCTTTTTTTTCAAGATGAACAAACACATCAATTCTGAGGTTGTTTTATTTGTATCCAACATTCATCAGACAGGGTAAATAACATGATAGCATTACAGTTTGGGTTGTTACAGATACACTGATATTAATTATATTTATATATTTTTTTTGTATTTTTTTATATAAATAAAATTATTATTATTATTTGTTACTTAATTCATTTTATTAATATTTTTTTGCCATAGTAAAAGAATTATAATATCTTTTTTTTTTTTTAAGGGCGTTTATAGAGGTTTGGGTTTTTTTTGGGGGGGAAAAGATGTAGTTTGTATTTGTACCATTTTGCGGTATGCGTGGTATATTTGATCGCTTATTATCCTATTTTTGGGGAAAGCAGGGCAACAAAAAAAAAAAGCAACTCTGGCTTCATTTTTTTTAATTAGGATTTTACTGAGTGAAACAAATAGCATAGAAGATTATAATACCAAATGTGTATACATTTTTTAAATATTTTATTAATTTATTTCACAAGAGCTGTAACTTTTCTTAATGGAGCTGGGTGGGAGCTTATTTATTTGTGGAATAAACCATAGTTTTTGTTAGTAAAAAAAATTTTGCTTCATTTTTGTATTCAATTTTTCTAAGGTGAGGTTCCCATTAGCAGCAATGTTGGCATTGTTTTTTTTTTATTTATTTTCTTAAAAGGAACCTGTCAGCAGGTTTTTGCTATGTAACCTGAAAAAAGCATAATGTAGAGACAGAGACCCCAATTCTAGAGATATGTCACTTACTGGGCTGCAGTTATGATAGAATCCCTGTTTTCTTTCTTGTATAAGCAGCAGTGCTCGGAATGCTGAGCTCTGTATAACCCCGCCCACATCCCTGATTGGCAGCTTGCTGACAGTGTACACAGAAAGCTGCCAATCAGTGGTGGGGGCGGGGTTACACAGATTAGCTGGACTGCCTGGCACAGGACACCTAGTCCTGTAGTGATAATCTTCTGATTGTATCGGCACTAAGGCACACAGCCTAACAAGTGGCATATCACTGGAATCAGGGTCTCTGCCTCTACATTATGCAGCTCTTAGATTATATCGCAAAACCTGCTGACAAATTCCCTTTAAGCAGCAGGCAAGATTTATAGCTGCTGTGCCATGTGATATATAGGTAGAACCATAGAGACAGCGCCACAGCAGACTAAACAACCACAGATCAAATATAAAGAATAAATGTTTGAAACAAAGTACATCCTTACCATCCATACCCATCTCTATAATACCTATAGTCCAAATACTGGAATAAACATTTGACAGAATCAACATTTTCTAAAAAATAAAAAAAAATTATTGGATGTATAAACTGAAACAATTTGTCTATGCAGTCTAAATGAAATAAGACGATATTCTCCGAAAAATGTTCCAGTATCGACGCCTACTTGATAAAAAATGTCATGACAAAGACAACAAACATTGCAACAAATTCAACTCTACAGAAATAAAAAAAAGTGCACAGAAACAACAAACAGACCACCGCTATAATAATGGAGAAATTATTATTTTTCTTTTCAAAGATAAAGATATTAAATGGAAATATATCAATAGGATCAACTTCTTAGGCCGTCTTTATGGCCATGTAGGTCATAGGAAGCTAAATAAAATGATACAGTAATATCTGTGATACAACCTGTTATTCCAGAGAATTCCACATTTTTCTTAATATGTAAATAAGCTATTTAAGATCTATGGGTGGGACGTAGCTATCCCTGAGAATCTGCCTCCAGAGCTTATTTTGAATGAAAGTAAACGTTAACAGTGTGAGACATGTAATAACTGACTGTCTGCTCTCCCGGTCTACATGTGTCACACTGGTAGCATCCATTTTTATTTATAACTAGCTGAAGAGCACGGCGCTGCCTGGGCATAGTAAATATCTGTGGTTAGTTATAGCACCTCACGTCTCTTATTTTACCATCATGCCTCTCATTTTCCCCCTCACATCTTTCATTTTCCCCCTCACTCCTTTCATTCCCCCTTAACACTTGTCATTTCGACCTCACATCTGTCATTTTCCGATCACTCCACTATTTTCCCTCACTCCTCTCATTTTCCCCTCAGTATATACATGTTTGTCATCTCCCTTTATATATAGTATACACCTGTATGTCATCTCCTGTATATAGTATATACCTGTATGTCATCTCCCCTGTATATAGTATATACCTGTATGTCATCTCCCCTGTATATAGTATATACCTGTATGTCATCTCCCCTGTATATAGCATATACCTGTATGTCATCTCCCCTGTATATAGTATATACCTGTATGTCATCTCCTCCTGTATATAGTATACACCTGTATGTCATCTCCACTGTAAATAGTATATACCTGCTGTATGTCATCTCTCCTGTATACTGTATATACCTATGTGTCATCTCCTCCTGTATATAGTATATACCTGTATGTCATCTCCTCCTGTATATAGTATATACCTGTATGTCATCTCCTGTATATATTATATACCTGTATGTCATCTCCCCTGTATATAGTATATACCTGCTGTATGTCATCTCCTCCTCTATATACCTATGTGGCATCTCCTCTTTTATATAGTATTTACCTGTATGTCATCTCCTCCTGTATATAGTATATACGTGTGTCATCTCCTCCTGTATATAGTATATACCTGTGTGTCATCTGCTCTTGTATATAGTATATACCTGTATGTCATCTCCTCCTGTTTATAGTATACTAGATTGTGGCCCGATTCTAACGCATCGGGTATTCTAGAATATGCATGTCCCCGTAGTATATGGACAATGATGATTCCAGAATTCACGGCAGATTGTGCCCGTCGCTGATTGGTCGAGGCAACCTTTATGATATCATCGTCGCCATGGCAACCATTATGACATCTACGTTGATACTGTGCCCATCGCTGAATCAGAAACGTGGGATTTCTACGTCCTTTATGACATCGTCGCTGTGCCCGTTGCTGATTGGTTGAGGCCTGGCGGCCTCGACCAATCAGAGACGCGGGATTTCCAGGACAGACAGACAGACAGAAAGACAGACAGACAGACGGAAAAACCCTTAGACAATTATATATATAGATACCTGTAAGTCATCTGCTCCTGTGTATAGTATATACCTGTGTCATCTCCCCTGTATATAGTATGTACCTGTATGTCATCTCCCCCTGTATATAGTATGTACCTGTATGTCATCTCCTCCTGTATATAGTATATACCTGTATGTCATCTCCCCTGTATATAGTATATACCTATATGTCATCTCCCCTGTATATAGTATATACCTGTGTCATCTCCCCTGTATATAGTATATATGTGTGTCATCTCCTCCTGTATATAGTATATATCTGTGTGTCATCTCCCCTGTATATAGTATATATGTGTGTGTCATCTCCTCCTGTATATATATGTACCTGTATGTCCTCTCCTCCTGTATATAGTATATACCTGTGTGTCATCTGCTCCTGTATATAGTATATACCTGTGTGTCATCTCTCCTGTATATAGTATATAAACCTGTGTGTCGTCTCTCCTGTATATAGTATATATCTGTGTCATCTCCCCTGTATATAGTATATACCTGTGTGTCATCTCTCCTGTATATAGTATATAAACCTGTGTGTCATCTCTCCTGTATATAGTATATACCTGTGTCTCATCTCTCCTGTATATAGTATATACCTGTGTGTCATCTCCTCCTGTATTAGACCTCGTTCACACCTTATTTGCTCAGTATTTTTACCTCAGTATTTGTAAGCTAAATTGGCAGCCTGATAAATCCCCAGCCAACAGGAAGCCCTCCCCCTGGCAGTATATATTAGCTCACACATACACATAATAGACAGGTCATGTGACTGACAGCTGCCGTATTTCCTATATGGTACATTTGTTGCTGTTGTAGTTTGTCTGCTTATTAATAAGATTTTTATTTTTGAAGGATAATACCAGACTTGTGTGTGTTTTAGGGCGAGTTTCATGTGTCAAGTTGTGTGTGTTGAGTTGCGTGTGGCGACATGCATGTAGCGACTTTTGTGAGATGAGTTTTGTGTGGCGACATGCGTGTAGCAACTTTTTGTGTGTCGAGTTGCATGTGACAGGTTAGTGTAGCAAGTTGTGTGCAGCAAGTTTTGCGCATGGCGAGTTTTGCGCGTGGCGAGTTTTATGTGTGGTGCATTTTGAGTCTGTGCAAGTTTTGTGTGAGGCAACTTTTGCATGTGTTGCAACTTTTGTGCATGTGGCAATTTTTCCGCGTGTGCAAGTTTTGCGTGTGGCGAGTTTTCCATGAGGTGAGTTTTGCACGTGTGGCGAGTTTTGCGTGAGCCTAGTTTTCCATGTGGCAAGTTTTGCGCGTGGCGAGTTTTGAGTGGCGACTTTTGTGTTTCGACTTTTATGTGGCGAGGTTGGTGTATGCGTGGTGAAACGTGTGCTGAGGGTGGTATGTGTTCAAGCACGTGGTAGTGTGTGGCGCATTTTGTGTGAGTGTTCATATCCCCGTATGTGGTGAGTATCCCATGTCGGGGCCCCACCTTAGCAATTGTACAGTATATACTCTTTGGCGCCATCGCTCTCACTCTTTAAGTCCCCCTTGTTCACATCTGGCAGCTGTCAATTTGCCTCCAACACTTTTCCTTTCACTTTTTCCCCATTATGTAGATAGGGGCAAAATTGTTTGGGGTCCAGATGTGTGACTGTGCTAAATTTTGTGGCTGTAGCTGCGACGGTGCAGATGCCAATCCCGGACATACGCACGCACGCACGCACGCACACACACACACACACACATTCAGCTTTATATATTAGACTAGCTGAAGAGCCCGGCGTTCCAAATATCTAAATTTTGTTTTATTCTTTTTCAATAATAGAAGAGGAAAACTTTTTTTTACTTATTTTCATTTGGTCCCACCATGACTCTTGAACAATTAAGGGTCCGATCAATGTAATATAGAAGATTGACACTAATACCTAGCCTTTAAGATCATGCTGCTGTCAGGCCTCTGGGTGCCAAAGCAACCATCTGCACCCCAGACGTGTGTACTGAAGGTGCTACCTCCTTCTGTCAACCACTTAGATGCTGCAGTCACTATAGACCATAGGGTCCGATCAATGTAATAAAGAAGTTTTACACTAACCCCTAGCCTGTTATATCTTGCTGCTGTTAGGCCTATGGGTGCCAAAGCAACCATCTGCACCCCAGAAGTGTGTACTGAAGGTGCTACCTCCTTCTGTCAACCACTTAGATGCTGCAGTCACTATAGACCATAGGGTCCGATCAATGTAATGAAGTTTTACACTAACACCTAGACTGTTATATCTTGCTGCTGTTAGGCCTATGGGTGCCAAAGCAACCATCTGCACCCCAGAAGTGTGTACTGAAGGTGCTACCTCCTTCTGTCAACCACTTAGATGCTGCAGTCACTATAGACCATAGGGTCCGATCAATGTAATGAAGTTTTACACTAACACCTAGACTGTTATATCTTGCTGCTGTTAGGCCTATGGGTGCCAAAGCAACCATCTGCACCCCAGACGTGTGTACTGAAGGTGCTACCTCCTTCTGTCAACCACTTAGATGCTGCAGTCACTATAGACCGTATGGTCCGATCAATGTAATAAAGAAGTTTTACACTAACCCCTAGCCTGTTATATCTTGCTGCTGTTAGGCCTATGGGTGCCAAAGCAACCATCTGCACCCCAGACGTGTGTACTGAAGGTGCTACCTCCTTCTGTCAACCACTTAGATGCTGCAGTCACTATAGACCATAGGGTCCGATCAATGTAATGAAGTTTTACACTAACACCTAGACTGTTATATCTTGCTGCTGTTAGGCCTATGGGTGCCAAAGCAACCATCTGCACCCCAGACGTGTGTACTGAAGGTGCTACCTCCTTCTGTCAATCACTTAGATGCTGCAGTCACTATAGACCATAGGGTCCGATCAATGTAATGAAGTTTTACACTAACACCTAGCCTGTTATATCTTGCTGCTGTTAGGCCTATGGGTGCCAAAGCAACCATCTGCACCCCAGAAGTGTGTACTGAAGGTGCTACCTCCTTCTGTCAACCACTTAGATGCTGCAGTCACTATAGATCGTAGCATGTAGGAGGTTAAGAGGTCTGGAACGATACTGGCCTTGACCTTGGGAATCTCAAGCAACAAGCAGTGTGTTAGAGTGGATTTAAGCTATAACGTACAGCTATCAAGTGTGGGCTCAGCTCTTAAGGCTGCACAATGTGAATGCCGCTACAGGGGGAGGGATTAATAGATCGGCAGCCTTATTTCTCCATGCAAAATAGTAACAGTTGGCAGCCTTGGTACTTTAGGGAGAAAAACTGAACTTGACAATCCACCAGTTAGATAAATCCCCATCGGATAATGCAAAAACATCAGAACAGTACGTTCACATCTACTGAGCTGCAATGCCAGACACAACCTGTCCACAGGTGTGGCGCTGTTTTCCAGAGAAAAGCAGCCATGTTTTATTAATAATTTAAAATATTTTACTTTTTTTTAATCATTTCTGGATGTTTTTACAAAGCCTGCCAATCATATACAAAGCCCTGGCTAGCTGGAGTATTACCTAAAAATATAAATCACTCAATGTACAATGTATATATTTCTGCCTTTTTAAGTTCTTTAAAACATGAACAAAAAAAATATTTTTTGTAAAAAAAGTTTACAAAATGAACGACCGAATTGTCACCAATAGTGAACAAAATAAACAAACAAATATCTGAAAAATTACTGTAATAACGTAAAAAATAAAAAAAGTTATAGTGATTGAATTAGTACATAGATCGGGAAAAATTCCAATAGTCATTAAAGGGGTATTCCGGCCTAAACAAGTTATCACCTATCCAATGGATAGGTTTGTTTGATGTGGGTCCTACCTCTGAGAGCCCACTGAGCGCCAGACTGGGGGTCTTCTGTGCATTTCTGTGCATTTTTTTGTTTTTAGCATTTTATACAAAACCTGAGATTTTGTAGAATGCAGCATGTCGCATCTTTCAGCGTATTTCATCCATTGAAATCAATGGGTGGTGAAAAAAAATCACTGAAAAAACACAGGAGTCAAGTTTTGCTGCATTTTTGGTGCCAAAACCTGATGGAGTAGAATCAGATTTTTTTTTTTTTTTTTTTGGGGGGGGAAAGGGGGGGGGGGGGAAGCACTAAACGTTACCAGCATGCACAAGAGACATATGCAGCATGACAAAAAAGCAATGAAAAAAGCCACCAAAAACAGCAACAAAACTAAGCAAAACCTTTTTTTTTTTTTGCAGCAAGTTTCTTACTGCCTAGAGAGCAGGTTTTTCATGCGGAAAGAAAGAAAACGCACCAAAAACACAACGTGTGAACATAGCTTACAAGCGGATTCAGTTTTGAGTCCCCGAGGGGAATAACTAAAAAAATAAAATATTTCAAAATAAATACAAATATTTTAAAAAATTACACAAAAGTTCAGGAATGAAAATAAAATCTAAAAACTAAAATATTTATTTGAGGCAGGATTTTCGGGGAGGGTGCAAATATTGCCATCATTTTTCAATTTTTCACCCTAATTTCCAATAAGTTATAATGATAAAAAAGGATCCCAAATCCCTCCAGCTCGAGATACGTGCCGCTGTACGTGCTTAATAATGATCCTCCCCAATGACTGTTACTCAGAGGTACAATGTAACGAGTGGATGAGGACTCACCGAGCATCTGTGCACTGCCCAATCCTACGGCCATGCCCACGAGGGACAGGTAGAGGATAGCCTTCTCGTCCATCGGACCCCTCGCACTTCCTCACTTATGGAAATAACGAAATTTAGAAGCTAAATCCTACAGCTCGGTGAAACGGACGGGGATTTGTGCTTCTTGCCTCGTCGAAGTGGAAGAATGGAGTCAGCAGGGAGATCAACTGGGCATACCGTGAGGTCTCATTAATTTCATGTGCTTGGCCCAGCCCCCTCCAAACACCTGAGGCTCTCGCTCTACGCGGCGCCATCATTGTGTTCATGGAAGTGAGATCTCACAGAAAGGAAGCAGAAGTATAGGAGGGTCTGTGACATCTGTAGCAGGGGCCCCATGTCATCACATAAGGTAGAGGAGCCCATGGGCCCCCTCGGTGAGACGTCTCTGCAACCTTCTATGCAGATGCACATTCAAGGGGCAATGATGGGGCTGGACCCAAAAAAAAGGGGGTATGTCAGGTAAAAATAATACATACCCTGATTTCTTAGGGGGGGGGGGGGGGGGCAAGACACTGAACCCTCCAGATCACATATAAATCAAAAAAAGGTGCAATGACTTCTGAATATACAGTAATGGCTGCCCTATACACATCAGTTTATGGTGGGATACATCATTATTCAGTCCGTCCCGGGGGCTTCTGCTGAACTTTGTTTTCCACCCTTTGTCGTCCTCCTCGATCAGTTTATTCATATTGTTCCAGTGAAGCTAAAATGAAAAATGAAGCAACCTTACAAGCAGAATTTATTTAAAAAAAATGTCCAAAAGATGTTTTTATATCTTTTATATAGAATGATGCGTCTCCATGGTAACAGACTACAAACAAAGCGAGCGTAGTCGGATCCCGCAGTCGTCATTTGTTCCTGAAAGGAGGCTTTACACTTTATGTTTAGGAGGATGACAGATGTGCTGAGGATGTGATTGGTGTCACTGACTTGGCCAAGGGTTATGGACAAGTCTGGTCGCACGCTCCTCCATCAGAGACCTCTTTGACGGGAGACATCGCTGAATCGGCGTGTGTGACGCCGATTCAGCGATGTCTTCACTGGTAACCAGAGTAAACATCGGGTTACTAAGCGCAGGGCCGCGCTTAGTAACCCGATGTTTACCCTGGTTACCATTGTAAATGTAAAAAAAAAAAACACTACATACTTACATTCCTGTGTCTGTCCCCTCGCCGTCAGCTTCCCGCACTGACTGTGAGCGCCGGCCGGCCGTAAAGCACAGCGGTGACATCACCGCTCTGCTTTACGGACGGCCGGCGCTGAGACAGTGCAGGGAAGCTGAGGCCGGGGGACAGACACCGGAATGTAAGTATGTAGTGCTTGGGTTTTTTTACATTTACAATGGTAACCAGGGTAAACATCGGGTTACTAAGCGTGGCCCGGCGCTTAGTAACCCGATGTTTACCCTGGTTACCAGGGGACTTCGGCATAGTTGGTCGCTGGAGAGCTGTCTGTGTGACAGCTCTCCAGCGACCACACAACGACGAAACAGCGACGCTACAGCGATCGGGATCGTTGCCTATATCGCTGCAGCGTCGCTTAATGTGACGGTACCTTAAGTGTAACGTCCTTTTGCTTTTATCCACTGCTGGCAGGAATTTACAAAAATGGAATCACCAAAAAATCAGATACTGGCAAATCTGAATATTTTCATTTCATTAATAACAAATTTGATACAATATTATGAAGGTAAAGTGGACAAGAGATGGAAGGGATTGTGACTGCAGCATGGATCAGACTACACCTGGTTTGTTTGTAGTCTGTTACCGTGGAAACACAATGTAAAGTTGCTTCATATTTAAAGAGTAGTCAAATAGCAAGTTTGTAAAATATATTATCAGAGATAAAGATATCTTCTTCTTTCTCCTCCTGGACTGGTATTTCACTCTCCATTTATGGATCAAATTTATATTCAATGGAGACAGATTATCCTGTTAATAAAACGACAGTTGGTGCTCATAAAGTGCTATGAAGAGGAAGGCGCTAGAGGAACAGACGGAGATTCTATGGAGGGGAGGGGCTAGAGGATCATGCAGACATTCTATGGAGGGGAGGGGCTAGAGGATCATGCAGACATTCTATGGAGAGGAGGAGCTAGAGGAACACACAGACATTCTATGGAGAGGAGGAGCTAGAGGAACACACAGACATTCTATGGAGGGGGAGGAGCTAGAGGATCACACATTCTATGGAGGGGCAGAGCTAGTGGAACACAGACATTCTATGGAGAGGAGGAGCTAGTAGAGGAACACACATTCTATGGAGGGGAGGAGCTAGAGGCACAGACATTCTATGGAGGGGAGCAGCTAGAGGAACACACAGACCTTCTATGGAGGGGAGGAGCTAGAGGCAGACACAGACATTCTATGAAGAGGGAGGAGCTAGTAGAGGAACACACAGACTTACTATGGAGAGGGAGAAGATAGAGGAACACACAGACATTCTATGGAGAGGGAGGAGATAGAGGAACACACAGACATTCTATGGAGAGGGAGGAGCTAGTGGAACATACAGACATTCTATGAAGAGGGAGGAGCTAGTAGAGGAACACACAGACATTCTATGGAGAGGGAGGAGCTAGAGGAACACACAGATGGAGCGCCCCCAGACACAGGGCCACAAGTCACTCGGTACCGGTCCCTTCTCCTTCGGTTCTGAGGCTGTCACGGTGGCTGTACCCGGTCGTGACCCTGCTAAGGGGCGTCTAATGAAGGTGGTAGTACAGTCTGTCAGGGGTTCGTGACGCCACCTGTGGTGTTCGGTCAGTGTGACCGACGCTGCTGTGGGGTCCGCTGGGGTGATGGAATGGCAGCTGGATGGTATGACTTCCCACAGGTGAAATATATCCCCAGGGCTTCCCAGTAAGGTGGATGGTGATGGTGTGAGGTGCAGTCAATAACGAGGACACAAGGTTGCAGTCTCTTTACTTTTTTACTGAAGGCTTCAATATACTCAGTCCAGAGCACGTTCAACCGGGCTATCAGAGACCAGCCGGTCCGATGGGCACATCCAGAGTTTCCCTCGCGGATGGAAATCGTTGCCTACCAATAGCGCCTGTGTGTTGTAGTCCTACCCTGCTGAGCATTCGGAATAGTCCTCACAACTGCTGTTCTCCTTCATTCGTTCTCTACAGCTTTCTCTCTCTCTCGTTCTTTGGTTCCAGATGTTGCTAGTTTCTAACGTCCCCCAGATATGTTATGGCTAGGACGCCACCCGTATGACGGGAAGGCTTGGAGGTCTTCCGGGACCCTAGAGACGCCCCTCTCCCAATGTTGCCCCCTATGTCTTCGTAGGTGTAGAAGGTAGACAGCCAACCTATGATTAACTGTCCAGCGGAATTTGAAGTAAGGCCTGAAGTCAGTTACTCCTACGGTGATCCGGCCACCGACTATGCGCCTCAGTAAGATGTTGCCTTCCTCTCTCGGTACGACTCTTAAGGCCCCTTCACATTAAGCGACGCTGCAGCGATACCGACAACGATCCGGATCGCTGCAGCGTCGCTGTTTGGTCGCTGGAGAGCTGTCACACAGACCGCTCTCCAGCGACCAACGATGCCGGTAACCAGGGTAAACATCGGGTAACTAAGCGCAGGGCCGCGCTTAGTAACCCGATGTTTACCCTGGTTACCATGCTAAAAGTAAAAAAAAACAAACACTACATACTTACCTACAGCCGTCTGTCCTCCAGCGCTGCGCTCTGCTTCTCTGCACTCCTCCTGTACTGGCTGTGAGCCGGAAAGCAGAGCGGTGACGTCACCGCTCTGCTTTCCGGCTCACAGCCAGTACAGGAGGAGTGCAGAGCACAGCGCCGGGGACAGACAGCGTTAGGTAAGTATGTAGTGTTTGTTTTTTTTTACTTTTAGCATGGTAACCAGGGTAAACATCGGGTTACTAAGTGCGGCCCTGCGCTTAGTTACCCGATGTTTACCCTGGTTACCAGTGAAGACATCGCTGGATCGGTGTGACACACGCCGATCCAGCGATGTCAGCAGGAGTCCAGCGACGAAATAAAGTTCTGGACTTTATTCAGCGACCAAGGATCTCTCAGCAGGGGCCTGATCGTTGGTCGCTGTCACACATAACGATTTCATTAACGATATCGTTGCTACGTCACAAATAGCAACGATATCGTTAACAATATCGTTATGTGTGAAGGTACCTTTACTGGCTCTCCTTTGTGCTGATCTCGTTTACACTGTTCCACAATATTCTTCCCTTCTTGTCTCTTTCTTAGGATACCGCCGCAAGGTGTGCAGGCGCGGTTCCGTACGTTCTGTTCTGTTCGCTAGGCACCTGCTAGGTTCCCACGCCTGACAGGGACCCCCCTGTGCCTTCTCCCAGCAACACCCCCTGCCACGGGATGTTGCCTGGTTCCAACCCAGTCAGCTTCTAACTAACTTCCTCCCCAGCCCCTAGTTTTACCAGTGTGAGGAGTGGCCCAAAAAATAAAGCCTTTTTCTCCCCAAAGTGGCCGGAGTGTGAAGTGTAATGTGTTCTAGTGATACCTGGTCAGAGAACTCCTTAGTGCCATCAGACGTACCGCTGCTCCCCTTAGTGGAAGAGCGCTATACTGCAATGACCAGGTCTCTGGGGCGCTGCACTGACATTCTATGAAGAGGGAGGAGCTAGTAGAGGAACACACCGACATTCTATGGAGAGGGAGGAGCTAGAGGAACCTACAGACATTCTATGAAGAGGGAGGAGCTAGTAGAGGAACACACAGACGTTCTATGGAGAGGGAGGAGCTAGAGGATCACAGACATTCTATGGAGAGGAGGAGATAGAGGAAAAGAGACATTCTATGGAGGGGAGGAGCTAGAGGAACACAGACATTCTATGGAAGGGAGGAGCTAGAGGAACACACAGACATTCTATGGAGGAGAGGAGCTAGAGGAACACAGACATTCTATGGATGGGAGGAGATAGAAGAACACACATTCTATGGAGGGGAGGAGCTAGAGGAACAGACATTCTATAGAGAGGAGGAACACACATTCTGTGGAGGGAATGACCTAGAGGAACACAGACATTCTATGGAGAGGAGGAGCTAGAGGAACACACAGATATTCTATGGATGGAAGGAGATAGAGCAACACACAGATATTCTATGGATGGGAGAGATAGAGGAACACAGACATTCTATGGAGGGGAGGAGCTAGAGGAACACAGACATTCTATGGAAAGGGAGGAGCTAAAAGAACACACAGACATTCTATGGAAAGGGAGGCGCTAGTGGAACACACAGACATTCTATGGAGGGGAGGAGCTAGAGGCAGACATTCTATGGAGGGGAGGAGCTAGAGGAACACACAGACATTCTATGAAGGGAAGGAGCTAGTGGAACACACAGACATTCCATGGACGGGAGGAGCTAGAGGAACATACAGACATTCTATGGAAGGAAGGAGCTAGTGGAGCATACAGATATTCTATGGAGAGGAGGAGCTAGAGGAACACACAGACATTCTATGGAGAGGAGGAGCTAAAAGAACACACAGATGTTCTATGGAAAGGGAGGAGCTAGTGGAACACAGACATTCCATGGAGGGGAGGAGCTAAAAGAACACACAGACATTCTATGGAAATGGAGGAGCTAGTGGAACACACAGACATTTTATGGAGGGAAGGAGCTAGTGGAACACACAGACATTCTATGGAAAGAGAGGAGCTAGTGGAACACAGACATTCTATGGAGGGGAGGAGCTAGAGGCAGACATTCTATGGAGGGGAGGAGCTAGAGGAACACACAGACATTCTATGAAGGGAAGGAGCTAGTGGAACACACAGACATTCCATGGACGGGAGGAGCTAGAGGAACATACAGACATTCTATGGAAGGAAGGAGCTAGTGGAGCATACAGATATTCTATGGAGAGGAGGAGCTAGAGGAACACACAGACATTCTATGGAGAGGAGGAGCTAAAAGAACACACAGATGTTCTATGGAAAGGGAGGAGCTAGTGGAACACAGACATTCCATGGAGGGGAGGAGCTAAAAGAACACACAGACATTCTATGGAAATGGAGGAGCTAGTGGAACACACAGACATTTTATGGAGGGAAGGAGCTAGTGGAACACACAGACATTATATTGAAGGGAGAAGCTAAAGGAACACACAGACATTCTATGGAAAGAGAGGAGCTAGTGGAACACAGACATTCTATGGAGGGGAGGAGCTAGAGGAACACACAGCCATTCTATGAAGAGGAGGAGCTAGAGGAACACACAGATATTCCATGGAAAGGGAGGAGCTAAAGGAACACACAGACATTCTATGGAAAGGGAGGAGCTAGTGGAACACACAGACATTCTTTGGAGGGGAGGAGCTAGAGGCAGACATTCTATGGAGGTTAGGAGCTAGAGGAACACACAGACATTCTATGGAGGGGAGGAGCTAGAGGAACACACAGACATTCTATGGAAGAGGAGCTAGAGGATCACACAGACATTCTATGGAGGGGAGGAGCTAGAGGATCACACAGACATTCTATGGAAGAGGAGCTAGAGGATCACACAGACCTTCTATGGAGGGGAGGAGCTAGAGGAACACACAGACATTCTATGGAAGAGGAGCTAGAGGAACACACAGACATTCTATGCAGGTGAGGAGCTAGAGGATCACACAGACATTCTATGCAGGTGAGGAGCTAGAGGAACACGAACATTTTATGGAGTGGAGGAGCTAGAGGAACACAGACATTCTACGGAGGGGAGGAGCTACAGAAACAGGCATTCTATGGAGAGGAGGAGCAAGAGGGTCACACAGACTTTCCGCTGAAAGTTCTGACATGGCAGTTACACTTTGACGTTGGAATAGTGAATAGAACAATCATCTTTCTACAAGTTGTAATTTTTTCTAATGACCCCAGTAATTGAAGCTGGCTTGGTTGATTGGGACATGCTACTTCTTGAAAACAAAATTTGGTCCTTAGGCAGCATCTCCATAGCAACCAGGATAACGTAAAACACTCCGCTGCTCAACTCAAAGTTCTTATAGGTGTCGGACGTGGACTGCTCAGAGATTGACACTTCTGATGAGCGGCATTGTTGTAGACAACTTGGTTTCATGGCTCCCTGGAGACTTTCTTAATTAAATTCTCTTTTTTCATTCTTGGTCTTCCCGTTGGATTTACAGGTTTAT
This sequence comes from Ranitomeya imitator, assembly GCF_032444005.1. NCBI lineage: Eukaryota > Metazoa > Chordata > Amphibia > Anura > Dendrobatidae > Ranitomeya > Ranitomeya imitator. Next base: position 30,351,734 of record NC_091284.1, read on the forward strand.
AAGTAGCAAAAGTGACGTTCATCAAAGGCTCCACCAAGAGGGTCTATTATCCTCCATCCAGGATACAGGGCAGAATACTCAAAGTAAGCGTCCATATGTCAACCTGGAGCTACATCATGGAAGGAACTGGATCCACAGCAGCACAAAGTATTTCAGGAGAGGCACATTATGGGAAACTGCAGACCTAGAGTTACAAAAAGGAAAGGAACAGAACTGTGTGGTATTTAAGGAGAAGAGTAATTAGCTGATCACAGATTGAGTTACATTGTAGAAAAAGCAGTGTTCTCAGCAGCACAGAGTATTTCAGGAAAGATGAATACTGTTGTTTTTATGGAAGGAAGTGATCTGTCCTCTCCCAGGATGATATTAGTCAGGATATGGCTGACAACATCATTTTATTGTGAGGAGGGGAATTGAGGCATTTGGGAGTCGGACCTAGGGTCGCCAGCAGCACAGAGTATTTCAGCAGACTGTGCCGATCTCGGTGTAGAGGAGCTGTTACAAGACTTTACACGCACCTTATAAAGACAGGTCCCTGGGCTCCCTATTAACTTGTTTTTCCTCCTGCATGCGCGACTCGTGTGTAATGACGGGATCCGTTACCTGGGGGAACCAGGCAGTGGCGCGGGTGTAATCACTACCTGTACAGGTCTGAAGGCAGCTGCTGAAATAATCAGGGCAAATGGAGAATAAAGGGCGAGAACAGCGGGCGCGAGAAAGAGAAAAGGAGAACGGAATTAGACACGGTGCAGAGAAGCAGCAAAGGGTTAAAAGGACGCGTGACTGTAAAGCAAAACTAATATTACAACTTTTGGGGATTAAAACAGTAACACGATAAAAAGCTTCTCTACAGTAACTGAGAGGACACAGGAGTATGGAGATGATGCTGCAAACTCTGCTTCACATTGTGACCCTCATGCTGTGAGAGGGAGATGATGCTGCAGATTCTCTTACTTTGGGTGTGACTCTCATGCTGTGAGAGGGAGATGATGCTGCAGATTCTCTTACTTTGGGTGTGACTCTCATGCTGTGAGAGGGAGATGATGCTGCAGATTCTCTTACTTTGGGTGTGACCCTCATGCTGTGAGAGGGAGATGATGCTGCAGATTCTCTTACTTTGGGTGTGACTCTCATGCTGTGAGAGGGAGATGATGCTGCAGATTCTCTTACTTTGGGTGTGACCCTCATGCTGTGAGAGGGAGATGATGCTGCAGATTCTCTTACTTTGGGTGTGACTCTCATGCTGTGAGAGGGAGATGATGCTGCAGATTCTCTTACTTTGGGTGTGACCCTCATGCTGTGAGAGGGAGATGATGCTGCAGATTCTCTTACTTTGGGTGTGACTCTCATGCTGTGAGAGGGAGAAGATGCTGCAGATTCTCTTACTTTGGGTGTGACTCTCATGCTGTGAGAGGGAGATGATGCTGCAGATTCTCTTACTTTGGGTGTGACCCTCATGCTGTGAGAGGGAGATGATGCTGCAGATTCTCTTACTTTGGGTGTGACTCTCATGCTGTGAGAGGGAGATGATGCTGCAGATTCTCTTACTTTGGGTGTGACCCTCATGCTGTGAGAGGGAGATGATGCTGCAGATTCTCTTACTTTGGGTGTGACTCTCATGCTGTGAGAGGGAGATGATGCTGCAGATTCTCTTACTTTGGGTGTGACTCTCATGCTGTGAGAGGGAGATGATGCTGCAGATTCTCTTACTTTGGGTGTGACTCTCATGCTGTGAGAGGGAGATGATGCTGCAGATTCTCTTACTTTGGGTGTGACTCTCATGCTGTGAGAGGGAGATGATGCTGCAGATTCTCTTACTTTGGGTGTGACTCTCATGCTGTGAGAGGGAGATGATGCTGCAGATTCTCTTACTTTGGGTGTGACTCTCATGCTGTGAGAGGGAGATGATGCTGCAGATTCTCTTTGTGTGTGATCCTCATGTTGTGAGAGGGAGATGCTGCTGCAGATTCTCTTACTTTGGGTGTGACCCTCATGCTGTGAGAGGGAGATGATGCTGTAGATTCTCTTTCTTTCTGTGTGATCCTAATATTGTGAGAGGGAGATGATGCTGCAGATTCTCTTTCTTTGTGTATGACCCTGATGCTGTGAGAGGGAAATAATGCTGCAGATTCTCTTTCTTTCTGTGTGATCCTAATATTGTGAGAGGGAGATGATGCTGCAGATTCTCTTTCTTTGTGTATGACCCTGATGCTGTGAGAGGGAGATGATGCTGCAGATTCTCTTTCTTTGTGTATGACCCTGATGCTGTGAGAGGGAGATGATGCTGCAGATTCTCTTTCTTTCTGTGTGACCCTGATGCTGTGAGAGGAGTAGGGAGAGGTTGGGGGTTGCTGATGGAATGCAGAGCTCATGTCTGTAGGGTCTTATTTTATGGGGGCGCAGAAGCTGAACTCTCTCCACATGTGGTAGATGCCGGCAATGATACATATATGCATCTGCATCTGACAACATGCACCAAAGCTGAACTCTGATCTCTGACAGACATATTTGGATGCCACTAGCATTCTCTGACAGTGGTCTTTATATGGAGGAGTTGCCAGTGTGCATGTGCACTGGCTTTCATTAGCCTCTGCAACGCGATTACCACAATTACCAATGTGGCACTGTAACAGCCTACTGAGGAACCCTGCTGAGGATCACCTGAGAACCCCTGCTGAGGACCTACTAAAAACCACTGTTGAGGACCTACTTAGGACCATTGTTGATGGCCTACTAAGGACCCCTGTTGAAAACCTACTGAGGAAATTAGTAAAAAAATAAAATAAAACAATTTCTTCACATGCTGTTGATATGTTCATTCTGCCTCCCATTGATCGCAGGACTCAGCGCACATTTATCCTGCGCTCTGCACTGAGCTATTACACATGTAAATCTCTGAATTACATGATTCAGTCAGAATCCCCAGAGGAAGATTCCTTATAATGAGGCAGATGCAGGCATTGTGGCTGCCGTCTGGCTTGTGATCCGGCCCGGTGCCCATCTTTTTAGGATTGCATAAAAGTGCAGTCAGCCACAGTTTTGTGCACATCTGAAAAGAAGGTCACCGCTGAGCAGAGGCCAGACGGAGTCTAGAGTAACTGCTGCCTCATTATAGTGAATGGATCCTTCAAGGGTTTCATCTGAAGCATGTCACTCAGATATTTAGATGGAAACCCCAATGTAAGTGCTCAGCGTAGAGCGCAGGATAAATGTGATCCCAAACGTTATGTAAAATGTTCCCAACAAAAGCTTCAACTCAATCCACAAAAAAAGCAAGTCCCTGCTCTGTCTGTCATCTGCTAACGGAAATATAGGGATCTTCCAAGTTACTGGTAGCACAAAGGATTTGGAAAAGGAAAAGCAAATTATGCGCTCCCAAGTCTGAATGCCCCCTCCCTTCTGAGCCCCAGTGTCTAAACCGCGTCCACATGTTTGGCATTTCTGTAGCGATGAGAGACCGCCTAATTTATGGGTGCATGTCTCCTGAAACACAGGCTGGGCATACTGTACTGGTCACTACAGCATACTGGTCACTACAATGTACTGGTCACTACAACGTCAGATTAGCAATTTTCATTCATTACGTTCATTAGAAATTGTGGGACAAATTTTGGTGCCATTTTTACCTATTTCCCCGTGTAAAATTTGGAGCTAAAACCAAATTTTCGTGATTAAAAATGCAATTATTTTTTCTTCACTGCACAATAGTATAAAATGATGTGACACATCCGTTGTGTCAAAATAATCACTGCACCCCTAGATGAATTTATTGAGGCGTAGTTTGTAAAATGTAGTCACTTATGTGGGGTTCTGCTATTCTGAAACCTCAGGGGCTCTACTAATGTGACATGGCACAAGTGTCCGAAGATTTATGTTGGACAGATCACACTGGAACTGAGACGCAGGATCCAACCAGAAAAGAGCAGACGCTTACACCTGAACACTTTTTACATCATCGTGACAGTAAAACTAAGGCTGCACGTGTTATAGGGATGGAGAGGGTTCGTACAAGTGTCCCAGGAAGGGACATCACCTGGGAACTTTTGCAATGAGATGGCCCCAACATGGACTTAATGAAGAACTCACTGGATTTTGTAGGCAATTATGATCTAAGAAAAAAATGGATGTTTCCCCCGTTTGGCTTCGGTGGTTTCCGTTTGCTAATTTTAAGTCATTTGGGTTTTGCCTCTCCTTTAACTCTTTTTCTTCTTTATTTTTTCACAGGTCACTCATGTGGGCCGATCTAGTTCTCGGATTTACCTCTCCCGTGACTCTTCTTGGTGTCTTCACCCACCATACCCATCTTGTAGCTACGCCTGAATGTTGTACGGGTAGCACAGGGTATCTCCTTGTTTTTGAGTATTTATAGGACACCCATATCCTCTATAGTTGTGTTCGTATGTCCCATGTTGGTGCCTGTTGTTCTCCCGCTTTATTAATTCCCATATACCAGCGTTGCAGTTTTGATGTGACCTCATCCATCCTGTATTGAGATTCACTATCTATAATTGATCGTATCTATTTCATATTGGGGTGTTGATTTGTCCTTTTTTATACTTCATGCACATCAATATTGCCGTTTAGGCAGGCGTAAACCAACTTCAAATGTGTCCACTAAGAAGAGAGTGTACGAGTCTACTGTAAAAAAAATAAAGGGAACACTAAGATACCACATCCTAGATATCACTGAATGAAATATTCCAGTGGCATATCTTCATTCATTACATTGTGGAAAGCGTGGAAAACAGTCAAATATAAAAATGATCAATGTCAAACAAAATTAAAGGGAACCTGTCACCCCGATTTTTCAAGATGAGATAAAAATAGCATTAAATAGGGGCAGAGCTGTGCTTTACATTAGTGTATTTTGGAGCCTTTATTCCCCACCTATGCTGCCGAAATACCTTTGTAAAGTCGCTGTTTTGGGCTGTCACTCACGCTGGTCTGGTCAGGTGGGTGTGGTGACAGCGGTTTCTCCCCCAGATCTCCGTTGGTGGCGTAGTGGTGTGCCCATGTCCAACTGGCGAATCCACTGTGCAGCTGAAGGAAAAGAGCGCGATCTGCGCTATTCAGCCGTCTATCGGTGGGCGCGGCCATCTTTGTGAGGCCGCGCGTGCGCAGATGGTTCTTCTCGGCTTCCCGGGGCTTCAGGAAAATGGCCGCGGGATGCCGCGCGTGCGCACATGGAGATCTCGGCGGCCATTTTCCTGAAGCCGAATTTGCATCGCGGCTGCAGGAAAATGGCTGCCGCGATCGCCATCTGCGCACGCGCGGCATCCCGCGGCCATTTTCCTGAAGCCCCGGGAAGCCGAGAAGAACCATCTGCGCACGCGCGGCCTCACAAAGATGGCCGCGCCCACCAATAAACAGCTGAATAGCGCAGATCGCGCTCTTTTCCTTCAGCTGCACAGTGGATTCGCCAGTTGGACATGCGCACACCACTACGCCACCAACGGAGATCTGGGGGAGAAACAGCGCTGTCACCACACCCATATGACCAGACCAGCGTGAGTGACAGCCCAAAACAGCGACTTTACAAAGGTATTTCGGCAGCATAGGTGGGGAATAAAGGCTCCAAAATACACTAATGTAAAGCACAGCTCTGCCCCTATTTAATGCTATTTTTATCTCATCTTGAAAAAACGGGGTGACAGGTTCCCTTTAATATCCCATGGCGGTCTGGATTTGGAATGAGGCTCAAAATCAAAGTGGAAATCAAATTACAGTTGGATCCAACTTCAGTGGAAATGCCTCAAGACAAGGAAATGATGCTCAATTTTGTAAATGCTCTCATCCCCAGAGGTACTGTACAGTAGCTTGAGGCGTTGTCTACAACCCACAGAAGTGGCTCAGGTAGTGCAGCTCATCCAGGATGGCACATGAATGCGAGCTGTGGCAAGAAGGTTTGCTGTGTCTGTCAGTGTAGTGTCCAGAGGCTTTAGGCGCTACCAGGAGACAGGCCAGTACACCAGGAGACATGGAGGGGGCCGTAGGAGGGCAACAACCCAAGAGCAGGACTGGTACCTACTCCTTTGTGTAAGGAGGAACAGGAGGAGCACTGCCAGAGCCCTGCAAAATGACTTCCAGGAGGCCACTAACATCCATGTATCTGATCAAAGTCTCAGAAAGAGCCTCAATGAGGGTGCTATGAGTGCCCAATATCCACAAGTGGGTGTTGTACTTACAGCGCAACACTGTGCAGGGCGATTAGCATTTGCCAGAAAACACCAAGATTGGCAGATTCGACACTGTCGCCCTGTGCTCTTCACAGATGAAAGGAGGTTCACACTGAGAACATGTGACAAGAGTCTGGAGATGCCGTGGAGAGCGATCTGCTGCCTTCAACATCCTCCACATTATCGGTCTGGCAGTGGGTCAGTAATGGTGTGGGGTGACATTTCTTTGGAGGGCCACACAGCCCATGTGCTCGCCTGAGGTAGCCTGACTGCCATTAGGTACCGAGATGAGATCCTCAGACCCCTTGTGAGACCATATTCTGGTGCGATTGGCCCTAGGTTCATCCTAATGCAGGACAGTGCCAGACCTCATGTGGCTGGAGTGTGTCAGCAGTTCCTGCAAGATGAAGGCATTGAAGCTATGGACTGGCCCGCCCGTTCCCCAGACCTGAATCCGATTGAACACATCTGGGACATCATGTCTCTTTCCACCAACGTCACGTTGCACCACAGACTGTCAAGGAGTTGGCAGATGCTTTAGGCTACGTTCACATTGGCGTTCCGCCAATGTGCGTCGCTGTTGCGCCGGCGACGCAGCGGCGACGCGCCCCTATGTTTAACATAGGGGACGCGTGCGTTGTTTTGGTGGCGTTTTTGCCACGTGCGTCGTTTCCGACGCTAGCGTCGGACGCAAGAAAACGCTACATTGTAGCATTTTCTGTGCGTCCGATTTTCGTCAAAAACGACGCACGCGTCGCAAAACGCGCGCGTTTTTGCGCGCGTTTTTACGTGCGTCGCGCGTTGCGTCGCCGACGCAGGGCGGCGCAACGCTAGTGTGAACCTAGCCTTAGTCCAGGTCTGGGAGGAGATCCCTCAGGAGACCATCCGCCGCCTCATCAGGAGCATGCCCAGGCATTGTAGGGAGTTTACACACGCACGTGGAGGCCACACACACTACTGAGCATCATTTCTTTGTCTCGAGGCACTTCCGCAGAAGTTGGGTCAATCTGTAATTTTATTTTCCACTTTGCTTTTGATTATCATTCTAAATCGAGACCTTCGTGAGATATTTTGATTGACGATCATTTTCAGGTTTTATTGTTCTCAACGCTTTCCACTAGGTAATGATCTGATCAGCTGGCATGTGCCCGGAACAGCCGCAGGTGGAATTGCGATTCACCATTCACCCGTGGCTGTTAACAAGTCAAATGCCGCTGTCAAACGCTCACAGCGGCATTTAACATGCAAGCGCAAGAAGCGTGTCATTACCTCCTCCCCTCAGCACCCGTGTCACATGACCGCGGGTCAACGATGGGTTGGCATGACAACCCGGGGTCAGCAGGAGACCCCTGTGGTTGTCATTGCTGGATCGCTATGAGCTCGTCAGGGTGTGGGGAGCCCACTCTGCTACTTCTGAGGTATACTTTAATGAGTTTGTTGTGGTGAGGATAATGCAAGTTTTCTCCCACCACTGTTGGGCATAAGCTATTGACTGTGGAGAAGCAGTAACCTTAATATATACAGTACAGACCAAAAGTTTGGACACACTTTCTCATTCAAAGATTTTTCTGTATTTTCATGACTATGAAAATTGTACATTCACACTGAAGGCATCAAAACTATGAATTAACACATGTGGAATTATATACTTAAAAAAGTGTGAAACAACTGAAATTATGTCTTATATTCTAGGTTCTTCAAAGTAGCCACATTTTGCTTTGATGACTGCTTTGCACACTCTTGGCATTCTCTTGATGAGCTTCAAGAGGTAGTCACCGGGAATGGTTTTCACGTCACAGGTGTGCCCTGTCAGGTTTAATAACTGAGATTTCTTGCCTTGTAAATGGGGATGGGACCATCAGTTGTGTTGTCAGTCTGGTGGATACACAGCTGATAGTCCTACTGAATAGACTGTTAGAATTTGTATAATGGCAAGAAAAAAGCAGCTAAGTAAAGAAAAATGAGTGGCTATCATTACTTTAAGAAATGAAGGTCAGTCAGTCTGAAAAATTGGGAAAACTTTGAAAGTGTCCCCAAGTGCAGTGGCAAAAACCATCAAGCGCTACAAAGAAACTGGCTCACATAAGGACCGCCCCAGGAAAGGAAGACCAAGAGTCACCTCTGCTTCTGAGGATAACTTTATCCAAGTCACCAGCCTCAGAAATCGCAGGTTAACAGCAGCTCAGATTAGAGACCAGGTCAATGCCACACAGAGTTCTAGCAGCAGACACATCTCTACAACTGTTAAGAGGACACTTTGTGCATCAGGCCTTCATGGTAAAATAGCTGCTAGGAAACCACTGCTAAGGACAGGCAACAAGCAGAAGAGACTTGTTTGGGCTAAAGATCACAAGGAATGGACATTAGACCAGTGGAAATCTGTGCTTTGGTCTGATGAGCCCAAATTTGAGATCTTTGGTTCCAACCACTGTGTCTTTGTGCGACGCAGAAAAATTGAAGGCATACTGAACCAGCATGGCTACCACAGCATCTTGCAGCGGCATGCTATTCCATCCGGTTTGCGTTTAGTTGGACCATCATTTATTTTTCAACAGGACTGTGGAGGCCAGGTCATCTGGCATAGCACCCCATCACTCTCCTTCTTGGTCAAATAGCCCTTACACAGCCTGGAGGTGTGTTTGGGGTCATTGTCCTGTTGAAAAATAAATGATGGTCCAACTAAAAGGCAAACTGGATGGAATAGCATGCCGCTGCAAGATGCTGTGGTAGCCATGCTGGTTCAGTATGCCTTCAATTTTGAATAAATCCCCAACAATGTCACCAGCAAAGCACCCCCACACCATCACACCTCCTCCTCCATGCTTCACGGTGGGAACCAGGCATGTAGAGTCCATCCGTCCACCTTTTCTGCGTCGCACAAAGACACGGTGGTTGGAACCAAAGATCTCAAATTTGGACTCATCAGACCAAAGCACAGATTTCCACTGGTCTAATGTCCATTCCTTGTGTTCTTTAGCCCAAACAAGTCTCTTCTGCTTGTTGCCTGTCCTTAGCAGTGGTTTCCTAGCAGCTATTTTACCATGAAGGCCTGCTGCACAAAGTCTCCTCTAAAGGTACCGTTACACTAAACGACTTACCAACGATCACGAACAGTGATACGACCTGGCCGTGATCGTTGATAAGTCGTTGTGTGGTCGCTGGGGAGCTGTCACACAGACAGCTCTCTCCAGCGACCAATGATCAGGGGAACGACTTCAGCATCGTTGAAACTGTCTTCAACGATGCCGAAGTCCCCGGGTAACCATCGGGTTACTAAGTGCAGGGCCGCGCTTAGTAACCCGATATTTACCCTGGTTACCATTGTAAAAGTAAAAAAAAAAAAAACACTACATGCTTACATTCCGATGTCTGTCACGTCCCCCGCCGTCAGCTTCCCGCACTGACTGTGTAAGCGCCGACTGTAACAGCGGTGACGTCACTGCTGTGCTCTGCTTTACGGCCGGCCGGTGCTGACAGTCAGTGCAGGAAGCTGACGCCGGGGGACATGACAGACATCGGAATGTAAGTATGTTTTTTTTTTTTTACAATGGTAACCAGGGTAAATATCGGGTTACTAAGCGCGGCCCTGCACTTAGTAACCCGATATTTACCCTGGTTACAAGTGAACACATCGCTGGATTGGCGTCACACCCGCCGATCCAGCGATGACAGCGGGTGATCAGCGACCAAAAAAAGGTCCTGATCATTCCCCAACGACCAACGATGTCCCAGCAGGGGCCTGATCGTTGTCACACATAACGAGAACGTTAGCGGGATCGTTGCTACGTCACAAAAAGCGTGACGTTGCAACGATATCGTTAACGAAATCGTTATGTGTGAAGGTACCTTTAACAGTTGTTGTAGAGATGTGTCTGCTGCTAGAACTCTGTGTGGCATTGACCTGGTCTCTAATCTGAGCTGCTGTTAACCTGCGATTTCTGAGGCTGGTGACTCGGATAAACTTATCCTCAGAAGCAGAGGTGACTCTTGGTCTTCCTTTCCTGGGGCGGTCCTCATGTGAGCCAGTTTCTTTGTAACGCTTGATGGTTTTTGCCACTGCTCTTGGGGACACTTTCAAAGTTTTCCCAATTTTTCAGACTGACTGACCTTCATTTCTAAACGTAATGATGGCCACTTGTTTTTCTCTTGCCATAAAACAAATTCTAACAGTCTATTCAGTAGGACTATCAGCTGTGTATCCACCAGACTTCTGCACAACACAACTGATGGTCCCAACCCCATTTATAAGGCAAGAAATCCCACTTATTAAACCTGACAGGGCACACCTGTGAAGTGAAAACCATTCCCGGTGACTGCCTCTTGAAGCTCATCAAGAGAATGCCAAGAGTGTGCAAAGCAGTCATCAAAGCAAAAGGTGGCTACTTTGAAGAACCTAGAATATAAGACATATTTTCAGTTGTTTGACACTTTTCTGTTAAGTATATAATTCCACATGTGTTAATTCATAGTTTTGATGCCTTCAGTGTGAATGTACAATTTTCAGTCATGAAAATACAGAAAAATCTTTCAATGAGAAGGTGTGTCCAAACTCTTGGTCTTTACTGTATATTATATATTTTTTCCTTATTTTTGCTTCTTTCTTTTTTCACCTGCCTAAATATTTTTACACCATTTTAGTCCCACAAGACGACCTCAACCTGAATTTTTATAAGCAGTAAGACATAGAAAAAAAAAGTTAATTCAGTATCGCTCTAATCTCAGACTGACAAAGGCATTTATTTTTTTAATAATTTCATTCCCCATTAAGTTTTTTTCCCTTATTGTTCCTAACACAACTCATCATCCTACGGTGACGGATAATAAAAAATAAAATAAAAGTTATGGTTCTGGGAAGTAAAAAAAGAAAAAACTGAAGTATAATAATGGAAATTGAGCGAGGCAAGAAGGGGTTAATTACATGAAGATGAGGCGAAGTAATGGGGACAATGGAAGATCACAGACTGAGTTACAAAATGGAAGGAGCGGGGCCCCCGCAGCACAGAGTCTTTCAGGAGAGCCGTGTGCTGAGCTTGGGGGAGGCAGTGAACCTCAGAAACAAATGAGAAAGCTTCACTCAGTGGGTCCCGTCTCCTGGGTCATCGGCCAGTGGGCGGCACGATCATTAATGGCGACTGCAGAGGTTTTCTCAGAGTAGAACAGGTGCATAAAGAGAACGTCCCACTGACTCCAGCGCGGGGCGAGGTCCCGGGTCCAACCCAGAAGAATCGGAAAAATATTGTGGATCTGTAACTAAAGGTTCACATTCTACAGAAAACTATGAAAAAGTTTCTTCTTCACAGATGAGAGATTATTGTCACAAGTAATTGTGGTATCAAAGTCATGTGAGGTCACAGTCCTACCCCTGATGTCACAGTGATACCGGGAGTGTGAGGTCATAGTGATACTGGGAGTGTGATGTCATAGTCATGTGATACCGGGAGTGTGATGTCATAGTCATGTGATACCGGGAGTGTGATGTCATAGTGATAGCAGGAGTGTGATGTCATAGTCATGTGATACCGGGAGTGTGATGTCATAGTGATACCAGGAGTGTAATGTCATAGTCATGTGATACTGGGAGTGTGATGTCATAGTCATGTGTTACCGGGAGTGTGATGTCATAGTCATGTGATACCAGGAGTGTGATGTCATAGTCATGTGATACTGGGAGTGTGATGTCATAGTCATGTGATACCGGGAGTGTGATGTCATAGTGATACCGGGAGTGTGATGTCATAGTCATGTGATACCGGGAGTGTGATGTCATAGGGATACCGGGAGTGTGATGTCATAGTCATGTGATACCGGGAGTGTGATGTCATAGTGATACCGGGAGTGTGATGTCATAGTCATGTGATATCGGGAGTGTGATGTCATAGTGATAGCGGGAGTGTGATGTCATAGTCATGTGATACCGGGAGTGTGATGTCATAGTGATACCAGGAGTGTAATGTCATAGTCATGTGATACCGGGAGTGTGATGTCATAGTCATGTGATACCGGGAGTGTGATGTCATAGTCATGTGATACCAGGAGTGTGATGTCATAGTCATGTGATACCAGGAGTGTGATGTCATAGTCATGTGATACTGGGAGTGTGATGTCATAGTCATGTGATACCAGGAGTGTGATGTCATAGTCATGTGATACCAGGAGTGTGATGTCATAGTCATGTGATACCGGGAGTGTGATATCATAGTGATACCGGGAGTGTGATGTCATAGTCATGTGATACCGAGAGTGTGATGTCATAGTCATGTGATACCGGGAGTGTGATGTCATAGTGATACCGGGAGTGCGATGTCATAGTCATGTGATACCAGGAGTGTGATGTCATAGTGATACCGGGAGTGTGATGTCATAGTCATGTGATACCAGGAGTGTGATGTCATAGTCATGTGATACCAGGAGTGTGGTGTCATAGTCATGTGATACCGAGAGTCTGATGTCATAGTCATGTGATACCGGGAGTGTGATGTCATAGTGATACCGGGAGTGCGATGTCATAGTCATGTGATACCGGGAGTGTGATGTCATAGTGATACCGGGAGTGCGATGTCATAGTCATGTGATACCGGGAGTGTGATGTCATAGTGATACTGGGAGTGTGATGTCATAGTGATACTGGGAGTGTGATGTCATAGTCATGTGATACCGGGAGTGTGATGTCATAGTCATGTGATACCGAGAGTGTGATGTCATAGTCATGTGATACCGGGAGTGTGATGTCATAGTCATGTGATACCGGGAGTGTGATGTCATAGTCATGTGATACCGGGAGTGTGATGTCATAGTCATGTGATGTCATAGTGATACTGGGAGTGTGATGTCATAGTGATACTGGGAGTGTGATGTCATAGTCATGTGATACCGGGAGTGTGATGTCATAGTGATACCGGGAGTGTGATGTCATAGTCATGTGATACCGGGAGTGTAATGTCATAGTCATGTGATACCGGGAGTGTGATGTCATAGTTATGTGATACCAGGAGTGTGATGTCATAGTCATGTGATACCAGGAGTGTGATGTCATAGTCATGTGATACCGGGAGTGTGATGTCATAGTGATACTGGGAGTGTGATGTCATAGTCATGTGATACCGGGAATGTGATGTCATAGTCATGTGATACCGGGAGTGTGATGTCATAGTCATGTGATACCGGGAGTGTGATGTCATAGTGATACCAGGAGTGTAATGTCATAGTCATGTGATACTGGGAGTGTGATGTCATAGTCATGTGATACCGGGAGTGTGATGTCATAGTCATGTGATACCAGGAGTGTGATGTCATAGTCATGTGATACCGGGAGTGTGATGTCATAGTGATACCGGGAGTGTGATGTCATAGTCATGTGATACCGGGAGTGTGATGTCATAGTCATGTGATACCGGGAGTGTGATGTCATAGTGATACCGGGAGTGTGATGTCATAGTCATGTGATAGCGGGAGTGTGATGTCATAGTGATACCGGGAGTGTGATGTCAGTCATGTGATAGCGGGAGTGTGATGTCATAGTGATACCAGGAGTGTAATGTCATAGTCATGTGATATTGGGAGTGTGATGTCATGTGATACCGGGAGTGTGATGTCATAGTCATGTGATACCAGGAGTGTGATGTCATAGTCATGTGATACCAGGAGTGTTATGTCATAGTGATACCAGGAGTGTAATGTCATAGTCATGTGATACTGGGAGTGTGATGTCATAGTCATGTGATACCAGGAGTGTGATGTCATAGTCATGTGATACCGAGAGTGTGATGTCATAGTCATGTGATACCGGGAGTGTGATGTCATAGTGATACCGGGAGTGCGATGTCATAGTCATGTGATACCGGGAGTGTGATGTCATAGTGATACCAGGAGTGTGATGTCATAGTCATGTGATACCAGGAGTGTGATGTCATAGTGATACCAGGAGTGTAATGTCATAGTCATGTGATACTGGGAGTGTGATGTCATAGTCATGTGATACCAGGAGTGTGATGTCATAGTCATGTGATACCAGGAGTGTGATGTCATAGTCATGTGATACCGAGAGTGTGATGTCATAGTCATGTGGGGATGGGAGAACTACAATACCCAGATAGATTAGCGAAATTAGGATTATTTAGTCTAGAAAAAAGACGAATGAGGGGCGATCTAATAACCATGTATAAGTATATAAGGGGACAATACAAATATCTCGCTGAGGATCTGTTTATACCAAGGAAGGTGACGGGCACAAGGGGGCATTCTTTGCGTCTGGAGGAGAGAAGGTTTTTCCACCAACATAGAAGAGGATTCTTTACTGTTAGGGCAGTGAGAATCTGGAATTGCTTGCCTGAGGAGGTGGTGATGGCGAACTCAGTCGAGGGGTTCAAGAGAGGCCTGGATGTCTTCCTGGAGCAGAACAATATTGTATCATACAATTATTAGGTTCTGTAAAAGGACGTAGATCTGGATATTTATTATGATGGAATATAGGCTGAACTGGATGGACAAATGTCTTTTTTCGGCCTTACTAACTATGTTACTATGTGATACCGAGAGTGTGATGTCATAGTGATACCGGGAGTGCGATGTCATAGTCATGTGATACCGAGAGTGTGATGTCATAGTCATGTGATACCTGGAGTGTGATGTCATAGTGATACCGGGAGTGTGATGTCATAGTCATGTGATACCGAGAGTGTGATGTCATAGTCATGTGATACCGGGAGTGTGATGTCATAGTGATACCGGGAGTGCGATGTCATAGTCATGTGATACCTGGAGTGTGATGTCATAGTGATACCGGGAGTGCGATGTCATAGTCATGTGATACCGGGAGTGTGATGTCATAGTCATGTGATACCAGGAGTGTGATGTCATAGTCATGTGATACCAGGAGTGTGATGTCATAGTCATGTGATACCGAGAGTCTGATGTCATAGTCATGTGATACCGGGAGTGCGATGTCATAGTCATGTGATACCGGGAGTGTGATGTCATAGTGATACCGGGAGTGCGATGTCATAGTCATGTGATACCGGGAGTGTGATGTCATAGTGATACTGGGAGTGTGATGTCATAGTGATACTGGGAGTGTGATGTCATAGTCATGTGATACCGGGAGTGTGATGTCATAGTCATGTGATACCGAGAGTGTGATGTCATAGTCATGTGATACCGGGAGTGTGATGTCATAGTCATGTGATACCGGGAGTGTGATGTCATAGTCATGTGATACCGGGAGTGTGATGTCATAGTCATGTGATGTCATAGTGATACTGGGAGTGTGATGTCATAGTGATACTGGGAGTGTGATGTCATAGTCATGTGATACCGGGAGTGTGATGTCATAGTGATACCGGGAGTGTGATGTCATAGTCATGTGATACCGGGAGTGTGATGTCAGTGATACCAGGAGTGTGATGTCATAGTCATGTGATACCGGGAGTGTAATGTCATAGTCATGTGATACCGGGAGTGTGATGTCATAGTTATGTGATACCAGGAGTGTGATGTCATAGTCATGTGATACCAGGAGTGTGATGTCATAGTCATGTGATACCGGGAGTGTGATGTCATAGTGATACCAGGAGTGTAATGTCATAGTCATGTGATACTGGGAGTGTGATGTCATAGTCATGTGATACCGGGAGTGTGATGTCATAGTCATGTGATACCAGGAGTGTGATGTCATAGTCATGTGATACCGGGAGTGTGATGTCATAGTGATACCGGGAGTGTGATGTCATAGTCATGTGATACCGGGAGTGTGATGTCATAGTCATGTGATACCGGGAGTGTGATGTCATAGTGATACCGGGAGTGTGATGTCATAGTCATGTGATAGCGGGAGTGTGATGTCATAGTGATACCGGGAGTGTGATGTCATAGTGATACTGGGAGTGTGATGTCATAGTCATGTGATACCGGGAGTCTGATGTCATAGTCATGTGATACCGGGAGTGCGATGTCATAGTCATGTGATACCGGGAGTGTGATGTCATAGTGATACCGGGAGTGCGATGTCATAGTCATGTGATACCGGGAGTGTGATGTCATAGTGATACTGGGAGTGTGATGTCATAGTGATACTGGGAGTGTGATGTCATAGTCATGTGATACCGGGAGTGTGATGTCATAGTCATGTGATACCGAGAGTGTGATGTCATAGTCATGTGATACCGGGAGTGTGATGTCATAGTCATGTGATACCGGGAGTGTGATGTCATAGTCATGTGATACCGGGAGTGTGATGTCATAGTCATGTGATGTCATAGTGATACTGGGAGTGTGATGTCATAGTGATACTGGGAGTGTGATGTCATAGTCATGTGATACCGGGAGTGTGATGTCATAGTGATACCGGGAGTGTGATGTCATAGTCATGTGATACCGGGAGTGTGATGTCAGTGATACCAGGAGTGTGATGTCATAGTCATGTGATACCGGGAGTGTAATGTCATAGTCATGTGATACCGGGAGTGTGATGTCATAGTTATGTGATACCAGGAGTGTGATGTCATAGTCATGTGATACCAGGAGTGTGATGTCATAGTCATGTGATACCGGGAGTGTGATGTCATAGTGATACTGGGAGTGTGATGTCATAGTCATGTGATACCGGGAATGTGATGTCATAGTCATGTGATACCGGGAGTGTGATGTCATAGTCATGTGATACCGGGAGTGTGATGTCATAGTGATACCAGGAGTGTAATGTCATAGTCATGTGATACTGGGAGTGTGATGTCATAGTCATGTGATACCGGGAGTGTGATGTCATAGTCATGTGATACCAGGAGTGTGATGTCATAGTCATGTGATACCGGGAGTGTGATGTCATAGTGATACCGGGAGTGTGATGTCATAGTCATGTGATACCGGGAGTGTGATGTCATAGTCATGTGATACCGGGAGTGTGATGTCATAGTGATACCGGGAGTGTGATGTCATAGTCATGTGATAGCGGGAGTGTGATGTCATAGTGATACCGGGAGTGTGATGTCATAGTGATACTGGGAGTGTGATGTCATAGTCATGTGATACCGGGAGTCTGATGTCATAGTCATGTGATACCGGGAGTGCGATGTCATAGTCATGTGATACCGGGAGTGTGATGTCATAGTGATACCGGGAGTGCGATGTCATAGTCATGTGATACCGGGAGTGTGATGTCATAGTGATACTGGGAGTGTGATGTCATAGTGATACTGGGAGTGTGATGTCATAGTCATGTGATACCGGGAGTGTGATGTCATAGTCATGTGATACCGAGAGTGTGATGTCATAGTCATGTGATACCGGGAGTGTGATGTCATAGTCATGTGATACCGGGAGTGTGATGTCATAGTCATGTGATACCGGGAGTGTGATGTCATAGTCATGTGATGTCATAGTGATACTGGGAGTGTGATGTCATAGTGATACTGGGAGTGTGATGTCATAGTCATGTGATACCGGGAGTGTGATGTCATAGTGATACCGGGAGTGTGATGTCATAGTCATGTGATACCGGGAGTGTGATGTCAGTGATACCAGGAGTGTGATGTCATAGTCATGTGATACCGGGAGTGTAATGTCATAGTCATGTGATACCGGGAGTGTGATGTCATAGTTATGTGATACCAGGAGTGTGATGTCATAGTCATGTGATACCAGGAGTGTGATGTCATAGTCATGTGATACCGGGAGTGTGATGTCATAGTGATACTGGGAGTGTGATGTCATAGTCATGTGATACCGGGAATGTGATGTCATAGTCATGTGATACCGGGAGTGTGATGTCATAGTCATGTGATACCGGGAGTGTGATGTCATAGTGATACCAGGAGTGTAATGTCATAGTCATGTGATACTGGGAGTGTGATGTCATAGTCATGTGATACCGGGAGTGTGATGTCATAGTCATGTGATACCAGGAGTGTGATGTCATAGTCATGTGATACCGGGAGTGTGATGTCATAGTCATGTGATACCGGGAGTGTGATGTCATAGTGATACCGGGAGTGTGATGTCATAGTCATGTGATAGCGGGAGTGTGATGTCATAGTGATACCGGGAGTGTGATGTCAGTCATGTGATAGCGGGAGTGTGATGTCATAGTGATACCAGGAGTGTAATGTCATAGTCATGTGATATTGGGAGTGTGATGTCATGTGATACCGGGAGTGTGATGTCATAGTCATGTGATACCAGGAGTGTGATGTCATAGTCATGTGATACCAGGAGTGTTATGTCATAGTGATACCAGGAGTGTAATGTCATAGTCATGTGATACTGGGAGTGTGATGTCATAGTCATGTGATACCAGGAGTGTGATGTCATAGTCATGTGATACCGAGAGTGTGATGTCATAGTCATGTGATACCGGGAGTGTGATGTCATAGTGATACCGGGAGTGCGATGTCATAGTCATGTGATACCGGGAGTGTGATGTCATAGTGATACCAGGAGTGTGATGTCATAGTCATGTGATACCAGGAGTGTGATGTCATAGTGATACCAGGAGTGTAATGTCATAGTCATGTGATACTGGGAGTGTGATGTCATAGTCATGTGATACCAGGAGTGTGATGTCATAGTCATGTGATACCGAGAGTGTGATGTCATAGTCATGTGGGGATGGGAGAACTACAATACCCAGATAGATTAGCGAAATTAGGATTATTTAGTCTAGAAAAAAGACGAATGAGGGGCGATCTAATAACCATGTATAAGTATATAAGGGGACAATACAAATATCTCGCTGAGGATCTGTTTATACCAAGGAAGGTGACGGGCACAAGGGGGCATTCTTTGCGTCTGGAGGAGAGAAGGTTTTTCCACCAACATAGAAGAGGATTCTTTACTGTTAGGGCAGTGAGAATCTGGAATTGCTTGCCTGAGGAGGTGGTGATGGCGAACTCAGTCGAGGGGTTCAAGAGAGGCCTGGATGTCTTCCTGGAGCAGAACAATATTGTATCATACAATTATTAGGTTCTGTAAAAGGACGTAGATCTGGATATTTATTATGATGGAATATAGGCTGAACTGGATGGACAAATGTCTTTTTTCGGCCTTACTAACTATGTTACTATGTGATACCGAGAGTGTGATGTCATAGTGATACCGGGAGTGCGATGTCATAGTCATGTGATACCGAGAGTGTGATGTCATAGTCATGTGATACCTGGAGTGTGATGTCATAGTGATACCGGGAGTGTGATGTCATAGTCATGTGATACCGAGAGTGTGATGTCATAGTCATGTGATACCGGGAGTGTGATGTCATAGTGATACCGGGAGTGCGATGTCATAGTCATGTGATACCTGGAGTGTGATGTCATAGTGATACCGGGAGTGCGATGTCATAGTCATGTGATACCGAAAGTGTGATGTCATAGTCATGTGATACCAGGAGTGTGATGTCATAGTCATGTGATACCAGGAGTGTGATGTCATAGTCATGTGATACCGAGAGTCTGATGTCATAGTCATGTGATACCGGGAGTGCGATGTCATAGTCATGTGATACCGGGAGTGTGATGTCATAGTGATACCGGGAGTGCGATGTCATAGTCATGTGATACCGGGAGTGTGATGTCATAGTGATACTGGGAGTGTGATGTCATAGTGATACTGGGAGTGTGATGTCATAGTCATGTGATACCGGGAGTGTGATGTCATAGTCATGTGATACCGAGAGTGTGATGTCATAGTCATGTGATACCGGGAGTGTGATGTCATAGTCATGTGATACCGGGAGTGTGATGTCATAGTCATGTGATACCGGGAGTGTGATGTCATAGTCATGTGATGTCATAGTGATACTGGGAGTGTGATGTCATAGTGATACTGGGAGTGTGATGTCATAGTCATGTGATACCGGGAGTGTGATGTCATAGTGATACCGGGAGTGTGATGTCATAGTCATGTGATACCGGGAGTGTGATGTCAGTGATACCAGGAGTGTGATGTCATAGTCATGTGATACCGGGAGTGTAATGTCATAGTCATGTGATACCGGGAGTGTGATGTCATAGTTATGTGATACCAGGAGTGTGATGTCATAGTCATGTGATACCAGGAGTGTGATGTCATAGTCATGTGATACCGGGAGTGTGATGTCATAGTGATACCAGGAGTGTAATGTCATAGTCATGTGATACTGGGAGTGTGATGTCATAGTCATGTGATACCGGGAGTGTGATGTCATAGTCATGTGATACCAGGAGTGTGATGTCATAGTCATGTGATACCGGGAGTGTGATGTCATAGTGATACCGGGAGTGTGATGTCATAGTCATGTGATACCGGGAGTGTGATGTCATAGTCATGTGATACCGGGAGTGTGATGTCATAGTGATACCGGGAGTGTGATGTCATAGTCATGTGATAGCGGGAGTGTGATGTCATAGTGATACCGGGAGTGTGATGTCATAGTGATACTGGGAGTGTGATGTCATAGTCATGTGATACCGGGAGTCTGATGTCATAGTCATGTGATACCGGGAGTGCGATGTCATAGTCATGTGATACCGGGAGTGTGATGTCATAGTGATACCGGGAGTGCGATGTCATAGTCATGTGATACCGGGAGTGTGATGTCATAGTGATACTGGGAGTGTGATGTCATAGTGATACTGGGAGTGTGATGTCATAGTCATGTGATACCGGGAGTGTGATGTCATAGTCATGTGATACCGAGAGTGTGATGTCATAGTCATGTGATACCGGGAGTGTGATGTCATAGTCATGTGATACCGGGAGTGTGATGTCATAGTCATGTGATACCGGGAGTGTGATGTCATAGTCATGTGATGTCATAGTGATACTGGGAGTGTGATGTCATAGTGATACTGGGAGTGTGATGTCATAGTCATGTGATACCGGGAGTGTGATGTCATAGTGATACCGGGAGTGTGATGTCATAGTCATGTGATACCGGGAGTGTGATGTCAGTGATACCAGGAGTGTGATGTCATAGTCATGTGATACCGGGAGTGTAATGTCATAGTCATGTGATACCGGGAGTGTGATGTCATAGTTATGTGATACCAGGAGTGTGATGTCATAGTCATGTGATACCAGGAGTGTGATGTCATAGTCATGTGATACCGGGAGTGTGATGTCATAGTGATACTGGGAGTGTGATGTCATAGTCATGTGATACCGGGAATGTGATGTCATAGTCATGTGATACCGGGAGTGTGATGTCATAGTCATGTGATACCGGGAGTGTGATGTCATAGTGATACCAGGAGTGTAATGTCATAGTCATGTGATACTGGGAGTGTGATGTCATAGTCATGTGATACCGGGAGTGTGATGTCATAGTCATGTGATACCAGGAGTGTGATGTCATAGTCATGTGATACCGGGAGTGTGATGTCATAGTGATACCGGGAGTGTGATGTCATAGTCATGTGATACCGGGAGTGTGATGTCATAGTCATGTGATACCGGGAGTGTGATGTCATAGTGATACCGGGAGTGTGATGTCATAGTCATGTGATAGCGGGAGTGTGATGTCATAGTGATACCGGGAGTGTGATGTCATAGTGATACTGGGAGTGTGATGTCATAGTCATGTGATACCGGGAGTCTGATGTCATAGTCATGTGATACCGGGAGTGCGATGTCATAGTCATGTGATACCGGGAGTGTGATGTCATAGTGATACCGGGAGTGCGATGTCATAGTCATGTGATACCGGGAGTGTGATGTCATAGTGATACTGGGAGTGTGATGTCATAGTGATACTGGGAGTGTGATGTCATAGTCATGTGATACCGGGAGTGTGATGTCATAGTCATGTGATACCGAGAGTGTGATGTCATAGTCATGTGATACCGGGAGTGTGATGTCATAGTCATGTGATACCGGGAGTGTGATGTCATAGTCATGTGATACCGGGAGTGTGATGTCATAGTCATGTGATGTCATAGTGATACTGGGAGTGTGATGTCATAGTGATACTGGGAGTGTGATGTCATAGTCATGTGATACCGGGAGTGTGATGTCATAGTGATACCGGGAGTGTGATGTCATAGTCATGTGATACCGGGAGTGTGATGTCAGTGATACCAGGAGTGTGATGTCATAGTCATGTGATACCGGGAGTGTAATGTCATAGTCATGTGATACCGGGAGTGTGATGTCATAGTTATGTGATACCAGGAGTGTGATGTCATAGTCATGTGATACCAGGAGTGTGATGTCATAGTCATGTGATACCGGGAGTGTGATGTCATAGTGATACTGGGAGTGTGATGTCATAGTCATGTGATACCGGGAATGTGATGTCATAGTCATGTGATACCGGGAGTGTGATGTCATAGTCATGTGATACCGGGAGTGTGATGTCATAGTGATACCAGGAGTGTAATGTCATAGTCATGTGATACTGGGAGTGTGATGTCATAGTCATGTGATACCGGGAGTGTGATGTCATAGTCATGTGATACCAGGAGTGTGATGTCATAGTCATGTGATACCGGGAGTGTGATGTCATAGTCATGTGATACCGGGAGTGTGATGTCATAGTGATACCGGGAGTGTGATGTCATAGTCATGTGATAGCGGGAGTGTGATGTCATAGTGATACCGGGAGTGTGATGTCAGTCATGTGATAGCGGGAGTGTGATGTCATAGTGATACCAGGAGTGTAATGTCATAGTCATGTGATATTGGGAGTGTGATGTCATGTGATACCGGGAGTGTGATGTCATAGTCATGTGATACCAGGAGTGTGATGTCATAGTCATGTGATACCAGGAGTGTTATGTCATAGTGATACCAGGAGTGTAATGTCATAGTCATGTGATACTGGGAGTGCGATGTCATAGTCATGTGATACCAGGAGTGTGATGTCATAGTCATGTGATACCGAGAGTGTGATGTCATAGTCATGTGATACCGAGAGTGTGATGTCATAGTCATGTGATACCGGGAGTGTGATGTCATAGTGATACCGGGAGTGCGATGTCATAGTCATGTGATACCTGGAGTGTGATGTCATAGTGATACCGGGAGTGCGATGTCATAGTCATGTGATACCGGGAGTGTGATGTCATAGTCATGTGATACCAGGAGTGTGATGTCATAGTCATGTGATACCAGGAGTGTGATGTCATAGTCATGTGATACCGAGAGTCTGATGTCATAGTCATGTGATACCGGGAGTGCGATGTCATAGTCATGTGATACCGGGAGTGCGATGTCATAGTCATGTGATACCGGGAGTGTGATGTCATAGTGATACTGGGAGTGTGATGTCATAGTGATACTGGGAGTGTGATGTCATAGTCATGTGATACCGGGAGTGTGATGTCATAGTCATGTGATACCGAGAGTGTGATGTCATAGTCATGTGATACCGGGAGTGTGATGTCATAGTCATGTGATACCGGGAGTGTGATGTCAGTCATGTGATACCGGGAGTGTGATGTCATAGTCATGTGATGTCATAGTGATACTGGGAGTGTGATGTCATAGTGATACTGGGAGTGTGATGTCATAGTCATGTGATACCGGGAGTGTGATGTCATAGTGATACCGGGAGTGTGATGTCATAGTCATGTGATACCGGGAGTGTGATGTCAGTGATACCAGGAGTGTGATGTCATAGTTATGTGATACCAGGAGTGTGATGTCATAGTCATGTGATACCAGGAGTGTGATGTCATAGTTATGTGATACCAGGAGTGTGATATCATAGTGATACTGGGAGTGTGATGTCATAGTGATACTGGGAGTGTGATGTCATAGTCATGTGATACCGGGAATGTGATGTCATAGTCATGTGATACCGGGAGTGTGATGTCATAGTGATACCGGGAGTGTGATGTCATAGTCATGTGATACCAGGAGTGTAATGTCATAGTCATGTGATACTGGGAGTGTGATGTCATAGTCATGTGATACCGGGAGTGTGATGTCATAGTCATGTGATACCAGGAGTGTGATGTCATAGTCATGTGATACCGGGAGTGTGATGTCATAGTGATACCGGGAGTGTGATGTCATAGTCATGTGATACCGGGAGTGTGATGTCATAGTCATGTGATACCGGGAGTGTGATGTCATAGTGATACCGGGAGTGTGATGTCATAGTCATGTGATAGCGGGAGTGTGATGTCATAGTGATACCGGGAGTGTGATGTCATAGTCATGTGATAGCGGGAGTGTGATGTCATAGTGATACCAGGAGTGTAATGTCATAGTCATGTGATATTGGGAGTGTGATGTCATGTGATACCGGGAGTGTGATGTCATAGTCATGTGATACCAGGAGTGTGATGTCATAGTCATGTGATACCAGGAGTGTTATGTCATAGTGATACCAGGAGTGTAATGTCATAGTCATGTGATACTGGGAGTGTGATGTCATAGTCATGTGATACCAGGAGTGTGATGTCATAGTCATGTGATACCAGGAGTGTGATGTCATAGTCATGTGATACCGAGAGTGTGATGTCATAGTCATGTGATACCGGGAGTGTGATGTCATAGTGATACCGGGAGTGCGATGTCATAGTCATGTGATACCGGGAGTGTGATGTCAGTGATACCAGGAGTGTGATGTCATAGTCATGTGATACCAGGAGTGTGATGTCATAGTGATACCAGGAGTGTAATGTCATAGTCATGTGATACTGGGAGTGTGATGTCATAGTCGTGTGATACCAGGAGTGTGATGTCATAGTCATGTGATACCAGGAGTGTGATGTCATAGTCATGTGATACCGAGAGTGTGATGTCATAGTCATGTGATACCGGGAGTGTGATGTCATAGTCATGTGATACCGGGAGTGTGATGTCATAGTCATGTGATACCGAGAGTCTGATGTCATAGTCATGTGATACCGGGAGTGTGATGTCATAGTGATACCGGGAGTGCGATGTCATAGTCATGTGATACCGGGAGTGTGATGTCATAGTCATGTGATACCGAGAGTGTGATGTCATAGTCATGCGATACCGGGAATGTGATGTCATAGTCATGTGATACCGGGAGTGTGATGTCATAGTCATGTGATACCGGGAGTGTGATGTCATAGTCATGTGATACCGGGAGTGTGATGTCATAGTGATAACGGGAGTGCGATGTCATAGTCATGTGATACCGAGAGTGTGATGTCATAGTGATAACGGGAGTGCGATGTCATAGTCATGTGATACCGAGAGTGTGATGTCATAGTCATGTGATACCGGGAGTGTGATGTCATAGTGATAACGGGAGTGCGATGTCATAGTCATGTGATACCGAGAGTGTGATGTCATAGTCATGTGATACCGAGAGTGTGATGTCATAGTCATGTGATACCAGGAGTGTGATGTCATAGTCATGTGATACCGAGAGTGTGATGTCATAGTCATGTGATACCGGGAGTGCGATGTCATAGTGATACCGGGAGTGCGATGTCATAGTGATACTGGGAGTGTGATGTCATAGTCATGTGATACCAGGAGTGTGATGTCATAGTCATGTGATACAAGGAGTGTGATGTCATAGTCATGTGATACCGGGAGTGTGATGTCATAGTGATACTGGGAGTGTGATGTCATAGTCATGTGATACCGGGAATGTGATGTCATAGTCATGTGATACCGGGAGTGTGATGTCATAGTCATGTGATACCGGGAGTGTGATGTCATAGTGATACCAGGAGTGTAATGTCATAGTCATGTGATACTGGGAGTGTGATGTCATAGTCATGTGATACCGGGAGTGTGATGTCATAGTGATACCGGGAGTGTGATGTCATAGTCATGTGATACCAGGAGTGTGATGTCATAGTCATGTGATACAAGGAGTGTGATGTCATAGTCATGTGATACCGGGAGTGTGATGTCATAGTGATACTGGGAGTGTGATGTCATAGTCATGTGATACCGGGAATGTGATGTCATAGTCATGTGATACCGGGAGTGTGATGTCATAGTCATGTGATACCGGGAGTGTGATGTCATAGTGATACCAGGAGTGTAATGTCATAGTCATGTGATACTGGGAGTGTGATGTCATAGTCATGTGATACCGGGAGTGTGATGTCATAGTCATGTGATACCAGGAGTGTGATGTCATAGTCATGTGATACCGGGAGTGTGATGTCATAGTGATACCGGGAGTGTGATGTCATAGTCATGTGATACCGGGAGTGTGATGTCATAGTCATGTGATACCGGGAGTGTGATGTCATAGTGATACCGGGAGTGTGATGTCATAGTCATGTGATAGCGGGAGTGTGATGTCATAGTGATACCGGGAGTGTGATGTCATAGTCATGTGATAGCGGGAGTGTGATGTCATAGTGATACCAGGAGAGTAATGTCATAGTCATGTGATATTGGGAGTGTGATGTCATGTGATACCGGGAGTGTGATGTCATAGTCATGTGATACCAGGAGTGTGATGTCAGTCATGTGATACCAGGAGTGTTATGTCATAGTGATACCAGGAGTGTAATGTCATAGTCATGTGATACTGGGAGTGTGATGTCATAGTCATGTGATACCAGGAGTGTGATGTCATAGTCATGTGATACCAGGAGTGTGATGTCATAGTCATGTGATACCGAGAGTGTGATGTCATAGTCATGTGATACCGGGAGTGTGATGTCATAGTGATACCGGGAGTGCGATGTCATAGTCATGTGATACCGGGAGTGTGATGTCATAGTGATACCAGGAGTGTGATGTCATAGTCATGTGATACCAGGAGTGTGATGTCATAGTGATACCAGGAGTGTAATGTCATAGTCATGGGATACTGGGAGTGTGATGTCATAGTCATGTGATACCAGGAGTGTGATGTCATAGTCATGTGATACCAGGAGTGTGATGTCATAGTCATGTGATACCAGGAGTGTGATGTCATAGTCATGTGATACCGAGAGTGTGATGTCATAGTCATGTGATACCGGGAGTGTGATGTCATGGTGATACCGGGAGTGCGATGTCATAGTCATGTGATACCGGGAGTGTGATGTCATAGTCATGTGATACCGGGAGTGTGATGTCATAGTCATGTGATACCGAGAGTCTGATGTCATAGTCATGTGATACCGGGAGTGTGATGTCATAGTGATACCGGGAGTGCGATGTCATAGTCATGTGATACCGGGAGTGTGATGTCATAGTGATACTGGGAGTGTGATGTCATAGTCATGTGATACCGAGAGTGTGATGTCATAGTCATGCGATACCGGGAATGTGATGTCATAGTCATGTGATACCGGGAGTGTGATGTCATAGTCATGTGATACTGGGAGTGTGATGTCATAGTGATACTGGGAGTGTGATGTCATAGTCATGTGATACCGGGAGTGTGATGTCATAGTCATGTGATACCGGGAGTGTGATGTCATAGTCATGTGATACCGGGAGTGTGATGTCATAGTCATGTGATACCGGGAGTGTGATGTCATAGTCATGTGATACCGGGAGTGTGATGTCATAGTCATGTGATACCGGGAGTGTGATGTCATAGTCATGTGATACCGGGAGTGTGATGTCATAGTCATGTGATACCGGGAGTGTGATGTCATAGTGATACTGGGAGTGTGATGTCATAGTGATACTGGGAGTGTGATGTCATAGTGATACTGGGAGTGTGATGTCATAGTGATACTGGGAGTGTGATGTCATACCGATACCAGGAATAAATGATGTCAGTCACGTGACCATGTTACCAGTAATGTGATGTCATAGTGATACCTGGAATAAGTGACGTAACACTGATACCTGTATACATATATACACACAGTACATCTCTGGGTCGTCGCTCATTATCAGTAGTCGAGTCCTTGTCACCCCTGAATCATTAGATAAGATCACACAGTGTCATCATATAAGGGCTGATGTGCCGCCATCACCGCCAGGGACCGGCTGTCACAAGCCCCAGCAGTCCTGAAGCCACAGCTCCTCCTCCGCACACATGGAGGGGTCTGGTGGGACCACAAGTCCCAGCAGTCCCGAGCTCCACCTCCGCTCCCATGGAGGGGCCTGGTAGGACCACAAGTCCCAGCAATCCCGAGCTCCACCTCCACTCCCATGGAGGGGCCTGGTAGGAACACAAGTCCCAGCAGTCCCGAGCTCCACCTCCGCTCCCATGGAGGGGTCTGATAGGACCACAAGTCCCAGCAGTCCCGAGCTCCACCTCCGCTCCCATGGAGGGGTCTGGTAGGACCACAAGTCCCAGCAGTCCTGAGCTCCTCCTCCGCTCCCATGGAGGGGCCTGGTAGGACCACAAGTCCCAGCAGTCCCGAGCTCCTCCTCCGCTCACATGGAGGGGCCTGGTAGGACCACAAGTCCCAGCAGTCCCGAGCTCCTCCTCCGCTCCCATGGAGGGGCCTGGTAGGACCACAAGTCCCAGCAGTCCTGAGCTCCACCTCTGCTCCCATGGAGGGGCCTGGTAGGACCACAAGTCCCAGCAGTCCCGAGCTCCACCTCCGCTCCCATGGAGGGGCCTGGTAGGACCACAAGTCCCAGCAGTCCCGAGCTCCTCCTCCGCTCCCATGGAGGGGCCTGGTAGGACCACAAGTCCCAGCAGTCCCGGGCTCCTCCTCCGCTCCCATGGAGGGGCCTGGTAGGACCACAAGTCCCAGCAGTCCCG
Source organism: Ranitomeya imitator (assembly GCF_032444005.1). NCBI lineage: Eukaryota > Metazoa > Chordata > Amphibia > Anura > Dendrobatidae > Ranitomeya > Ranitomeya imitator. The sequence goes on from NC_091284.1 coordinate 30,380,483, forward strand.
AGTTCCTCCTCCGCTCCCATGGAGGGGCCTGGTAGGACCACAAGTCCCAGCAGTCTCGAGGCCGGAGCTCCACCTCCGCTCCCATGGAGGGGCCTGGTAGGACCACAAGTCCCAGCAGTCCCGAGGCCGGAGCTCCACCTCCGCTCCCATGGAGGGGCCTGGTAGGACCACAAGTCCCAGCAGTCCCGAGCTCCTCCTCCGCTCCCGTGGAGGGGTCTGGTAGGACCACAAGTCCCAGCAGTCCCGAGCTCCTCCTCCGCTCCCGTGGAGGGGTCTGGTAGGACCACAAGTCCCAGCAGTCCCGAGCTCCTCCTCCGCTCCCGTGGAGGGGTCTGGTAGGACCACAAGTCCCAGCAGTCCTGAGCTCCACCTCCGCTCCCATGGAGGGGTCTGGTAGGACCACAAGTCCCAGCAGTCCCGAGCTCCTCCTCCGCTCCCATGGAGGGGCCTGGTAGGACCACAAGTCCCAGCAGTCCCGAGCTCCACCTCCGCTCCCATGGAGGGGTCTGGTAGGACCACAAGTCCCAGCAGTCTCGAGCTCCACCTCCGCTCCCATGGAGGGGTCTGGTAGGACCACAAGTCCCAGCAGTCCCGAGCTCCACCTCCGCTCCCATGGAGGGGTCTGGTAGGACCACAAGTCCCAGCAGTCCCGAGCTCCTCCTCCGCTCCTGTGGAGGGGTCTGGTAGGACCACAAGTCCCAGCAGTCCTGAGCTCCACCTCCGCTCCCATGGAGGGGTCTGGTAGGACCACAAGTCCCAGCAGTCTCGAGCTCCACCTCCGCTCCCATGGAGGGGTCTGGTAGGACCACAAGTCCCAGCAGTCCCGAGCTCCACCTCCGCTCCCATGGAGGGGCCTGGTAGGACCACAAGTCCCAGCAGTCCCGAGGCCGGAGCTCCACCTCCGCTCCCGTGGAGGGGTCTGGTAGGACCACAAGTCCCAGCAGTCCCGAGCTCCTCCTCCGCTCCCGTGGAGGGGCCTGGTAGGACCACAAGTCCCAGCAGTCCCGAGCTCCTCCTCCGCTCCCATGGAGGGGCCTGGTAGGACCACAAGTCCCAGCAGTCCCGAGCTCTTCCTCCGCTCCCATGGAGGGGCCTGGTAGGACCATAAGTCCCAGCAGTCCGGAGCTCCTCCTCCGCTCCCGTGGAGGGGCCTGGTAGGACCACAAGTCCCAGCAGTCCCGAGGCCGGAGCTCCACCTCCGCTCCCATGGAGGGGCCTGGTAGGACCACAAGTCCCAGCAGTCCGGAGCTCCTCCTCCACTCCCGTGGAGGGGCCTGGTAGGACCACAAGTCCCAGCAGTCCCGAGGCCGGAGCTCCACCTCCGCTCCCATGGAGGGGCCTGGTAGGACCACAAGTCCCAGCAGTCCCGAGGCCGGAGCTCCTCCTCCGCTCCCGTGGAGGGGTCTGGTAGGACCACAAGTCCCAGCAGTCCTGAGCTCCACCTCCGCTCCCATGGAGGGGTCTGGTAGGACCACAAGTCCCAGCAGTCTTGAGCTCCTCCTCCGCTCCCGTGGAGGGGTCTGGTAGGACCACAAGTCCCAGCAGTCCCGAGCTCCACCTCCGCTCCCATGGAGGGGTCTGGTAGGACCACAAGTCCCAGCAGTCCCGAGCTCCTCCTCCGCTCCCGTGGAGGGGCCTGGTAGGACCACAAGTCCCAGCAGTCCCGAGCTCCTCCTCCGCTCCCGTGGAGGGGCCTGGTAGGACCACAAGTCCCAGCAGTCCCGAGCTCCTCCTCCGCTCCCGTGGAGGGGCCTGGTAGGACCACAAGTCCCAGCAGTCCCGAGCTCCTCCTCCGCTCCCATGGAGGGGCCTGGTAGGACCACAAGTCCCAGCAGTCCGGAGCTCCTCCTCCGCTCCCGTGGAGGGGCCTGGTAGGACCACAAGTCCCAGCAGTCCCGAGGCCGGAGCTCCACCTCCGCTCCCATGGAGGGGCCTGGTAGGACCACAAGTCCCAGCAGTCCCGAGGCCGGAGCTCCACCTCCGCTCCCATGGAGGGGCCTGGTAGGACCACAAGTCCCAGCAGTCCCGAGCTCCTCCTCCGCTCCCGTGGAGGGGTCTGGTAGGACCACAAGTCCCAGCAGTCCCGAGCTCCTCCTCCGCTCCCGTGGAGGGGTCTGGTAGGACCACAAGTCCCAGCAGTCCTGAGCTCGACCTCCGCTCCCATGGAGGGGTCTGGTAGGACCACAAGTCCCAGCAGTCTCGAGCTCCACCTCCGCTCCCATGGAGGGGCCTGGTAGGACCACAAGTCCCAGCAGTCCCGAGCTCCACCTCCGCTCCCATGGAGGGGTCTGGTAGGACCACAAGTCCCAGCAGTCCCGAGCTCCACCTCCGCTCCCATGGAGGGGTCTGGTAGGACCACAAGTCCCAGCAGTCCCGAGCTCCTCCTCCGCTCCCGTGGAGGGGCCTGGTAGGACCACAAGTCCCAGCAGTCCCGAGCTCCTCCTCCGCTCCCATGGAGGGGCCTGGTAGGACCACAAGTCCCAGCAGTCCGGAGCTCCTCCTCCGCTCCCGTGGAGGGGCCTGGTAGGACCACAAGTCCCAGCAGTCCCGAGGCCGGAGCTCCACCTCCGCTCCCATGGAGGGGCCTGGTAGGACCACAAGTCCCAGCAGTCCCGAGGCCGGAGCTCCACCTCCGCTCCCATGGAGGGGCCTGGTAGGACCACAAGTCCCAGCAGTCCCGAGCTCCTCCTCCGCTCCCGTGGAGGGGTCTGGTAGGACCACAAGTCCCAGCAGTCCCGAGCTCCTCCTCCGCTCCCGTGGAGGGGTCTGGTAGGACCACAAGTCCCAGCAGTCCTGAGCTCGACCTCCGCTCCCATGGAGGGGTCTGGTAGGACCACAAGTCCCAGCAGTCTCGAGCTCCACCTCCGCTCCCATGGAGGGGCCTGGTAGGACCACAAGTCCCAGCAGTCCCGAGCTCCACCTCCGCTCCCATGGAGGGGTCTGGTAGGACCACAAGTCCCAGCAGTCCCGAGCTCCACCTCCGCTCCCATGGAGGGGTCTGGTAGGACCACAAGTCCCAGCAGTCCCGAGCTCCTCCTCCGCTCCCGTGGAGGGGCCTGGTAGGACCACAAGTCCCAGCAGTCCCGAGCTCCACCTCCGCTCCCATGGAGGGGTCTGGTAGGACCACAAGTCCCAGCAGTCCCGAGCTCCTCCTCCGCTCCCATGGAGGGGTCTGGTAGGACCACAAGTCCCAGCAGTCCCGAGCTCCTCCTCCGCTCCCGTGGAGGGGCCTGGTAGGACCACAAGTCCCAGCAGTCCCGAGCTCCACCTCCGCTCCCATGGAGGGGTCTGGTAGGACCACAAGTCCCAGCAGTCCCGAGCTCCTCCTCCGCTCCCGTGGAGGGGCCTGGTAGGACCACAAGTCCCAGCAGTCCCGAGCTCCACCTCCGCTCCCATGGAGGGGTCTGGTAGGACCACAAGTCCCAGCAGTCCCGAGCTCCTCCTCCGCTCCCATGGAGGGGTCTGGTAGGACCACAAGTCCCAGCAGTCCCGAGCTCCTCCTCCGCTCCCATGGAGGGGTCTGGTAGGACCACAAGTCCCAGCAGTCCCGAGGCCGGAGCTCCTCCTCCGCTCCCATGGAGGGGTCTGGTAGGACCACAAGTCCCAGCAGTCCCGAGCTCCACCTCCGCTCCCATGGAGGGGCCTGGTAGGACCACAAGTCCCAGCAGTCCGGAGCTCCTCCTCCGCTCCCGTGGAGGGGCCTGGTAGGACCACAAGTCCCAGCAGTCCCGAGCTCCTCCTCCGCTCCCGTGGAGGGGTCTGGTAGGACCACAAGTCCCAGCAGTCCCGAGGCCGGAGCTCCTCCTCAGAAGACATGGCGGCCGCCGATGACAATAACAATCATCACTCTCCTCAGAGCCGCGTCCAGCCCCGCCCAGTTAACTGCTGACCACGCCCCCTGCTCTCCCGCCCACGGCGGCCTCAGCCAATGAGAGCGGCGCACACGTGACGAGCGCTCCGTGCGATGACCTCATCCCTGGTGTGGGATGACGTCAAATTCAAGATGGATGGAATCACGGCGGCAGGAGAGCGCCGATGACATTTTGCGACTCGGAAGGTCCGGAACCGCCGCAGACAGGCTTTTCCGGAGTCGGGGAGTAACGGTAAGTATATCTACACCCTTTCCCAGGCTGCCGTCATGCCTCCGTCGTCTCCCTGACGTAACTCTGAGGTGGTTTCTCCATCTTGCCTCTTCTTCTCCCCTCTCTCCGAGCTGCCCGTGCTCCTCCCGCCCTCCTCCACCAGCCGTCAGCTCGCCAGCCTCCTTTTCCCCCACCACACACCCTTCTATTGCTAGAACACTTATTGCGCATGCGCATCGTCTGCTAGCTAAAGAGAAAAAAATGCCTGCCGTTTGCGTCTGCGCATAAGCATTAGAACGTTATGGGCGCATGCTAGAAGCCATTCTTTGTCATGTGACACTAAACTTGTGTTTTGATTGGCTGTGTTGCCATTTTGGCGACGCCTTTTCCTTTACTTTCTTTATTACGTTTTTGTCTTCTAAAAAATGGCGGCAGCTTGTTAATACTGCTGCTGGATGTAGGATGATTTTTTTTTTCAGCAGGTTGTAAAGCGCCACAGTTTTTTCCTGAAGTAGGTGGGGCTTCTAGACAGTTCTATAGAGCTTGCCGTGTATTTAAAGGGACAGCTACACAAGACTAGAAAATAGTCCACTTTTTTTTTTGCCCTCGTTGTGTATATAACCTCTAAGACACAAATATATAGATATAATTACATTTATGATGGAAATTATTTTAATCTATACGGTATACATTACATTGAAACCATGAAAAGGTTCTTTTTCTAAGGTATACTGCCAAGAAAAAAAACTTTGCATTAATAGTATAAATGGAAAAAAATCTTTTTATGGTTTCAAAGAGTAAGAAAATGTAGAAATATTTTTTTTTTCTATTTGCAAATAGAAAAAAAAATAAAAATTATATTAAATGAAACCCTAAAAAATATTTCCCCCCATTTACACTATTGACTCAAAATAAGTAAATCTATGTACTGTACGGCATCCTGGAGGTGTGTAGTGATGCTCTCTAAGCTATGGGGTAAGGAGGTGAAAAGCTTTTATCTGTTTTCAGGATAGGTGATGATGTGTTCATCTTTGGGGGGTAATAAATCCAGACGTACTGGAATGGAGCGGCAGTGCATGTGCCCGACCACGGCTTCATATGTTCACATTGAGGCTGTTCCCTATGGAGAATGAATGGAGCGGCAGTCAGGCATTAGTAACTGGGATAAAAGTTCTGCTGATCAGTGCAGGTCCCAGAGATCAGACCACCACAGTAAGTGATCACTAGTGATGAGCGAGTGTACTCGTTACTCGAGATTTCCTGAGCACGCTCGGGTGATCTCCCGAGTATTTATGACTGCTCTGAGATTTAGTTTTCATCACCGCAGCTGAATGATTTACAGCTGCTAGCCAGCCTGATTACATGTGGGGATTCCCTAGCAACCAGGCAATCCCCACATGTACTCAGGCTGGCTAGTAGCTGTAAATCATTCAGCTGTGGCGATGAAAACTGAATCTCCGAGCACAAACAAATACTCGGAGACCACCCGAGCGAGCTCAGGAAAAACCGAGCAACGAGTATATTCGCTCATCACTAGTGATCACCTGTCCTGCGGATAAGTCCTAACTAGTGATGAGCGAGTATACTCGTTGCTCGGGTTTTCCAGAGCACGCTTGGGTGGTCTCCCGAGTATGTGTTAGTGCTCGGAGATTTAGTTTTCCTTGCCGCAGCTGCATGATTTATGGCTGCTAGACAGGCTGAATACATGTGGGAATTCCCTAACAAACAGGCAACCCCCCACATGTACTCAGGCTGTCTAGCAGCCATAAATCATGCAGCTGAGGTGAAGAAAACGAATTCTCCGAGCACATCCAAATACTCGAGCGTGGTCTGGAAAACCCGAGCAACGAGTACACTCGCTCATCACTAGTGATCACATGTCCTGCGGATAAGTCCTAACTAGTGATGAGCGAGTGTACTCGTTGCTCGGGTTTTCCAGACCACGCTCGAGTATTTGGATGTGCTCGGAGAATTTGTTTTCATCACCTCAGCTGCATGATTTACAGCTGCTAGACAGGCTGAGTACATGTGGGAATGCCCTAACAAACAGGCAACCCCCCCACATGTACTCAGGCTGTCTAGCAGCCGTAAATCACGCAGCTGAGGTGAAGAAAACAAATTCTCTGAGCACATCCAAATACTCGAGCGTGCTCTGGAAAACCCGAGCAACGAGTACACTCGCTCATCACTAGTTCTAACTTGTTTTTCTTGGACAAACGCCTGTAACACAGAGATGGACATGCTGATTTACGGTTATACAATAAAAATCCCTGCTGTTGGGAGTTCACACATTACAGGTTGTCCCAGACTTTGATATTGATAATCATTGCTTAAGCTAAGAAATCGGTATCAGATTAGTGGGGTTCGGACCAGGGCTGTGGAATCTGTAAGCTAAACCTCCGACTCCTCAATTTCCCGCACTCCAGTCTCCACAGCATCGGTCACTACTGAGCAAGTGCATAAAGTGCAGCACAGATTCATCTCCTCTAAAAGCCGAGATCCTCACATCAGGAACAGAACAGACATTTATAGGACATTTCATAACTTTCCCAAGTTCTTATGAAAACATTTACATCAGATCCTGCACTGAACCCAATTTATTATATATTGTCTGAGGAGGTTCATTTTTTAACTACTCCACCAAAATAGACCCCACAGTCCAGTTTCTGACACAGCAGATTGAGCTTGTGGATTTTTTTTTTCCATAGACGAATATGTGACGTGTAATATCAATGTAGAAGCGTCCATTATACAGTGTATCGTTTAGGCTACTTTCACACTAGCGTTTTTTGACGTACGTTGCAATGCGTAGTTTTGGAGTAAAAACGCATCCTGCAAAGTTGCCCGCAGGATGCATTTTTTTCTCCATAGACTTTCATTAGCGACACATTGCGACGTATCTTCACACGTCGCATCTGTCATGTACCATGTCATGTTCCATGTAACGTTTTTTGGTGCGTCGAGTCCGCCATTTCCGACCGCGCATGCGCGGCCGGAACTCCGCCCCCTCCTCCCTGGACCTTACAATGGGGCAGCGGATGCGTTGTAAAACTGCATCCGCTGCCCATGTTGTTCTTTTTTTTTTTCGCAGTTTGCGTCGGTACGTCAGGCCGACGCATGGCGACGGCCCCGTACCGACGCTAGTGTGAAAGTAGCCTTAGATAGACAGTAGCAAACTTTTTGAGGTTGTATATTAATCCCAGGTCAGTAATAGAGACCTGTCAGAATACGAGGGGAGAATTAGTTCACCCAGTTTTCTTGACTCGAAAAATCGATTTTTCTTCCCAGTATGATCCAACGGCCATCAAAAATTAAAATTGGCCAAATTTTATTACTATAGAGCAGTGGTCTCACATAAATGTCTGAGAGAGGAGCAGCCCTTTAACGATGTCTCCTGTTCTGGCTGACATCTGTATATGCAATTTGCACATCGGGAGGTGAGCGGTGTCTGATGATCCCTTTTAATTAGTTTACTGTAACCTGGTAGAAATCCATATACCAATCTGATTTTTTTTTTTTTTTTTGTTTTGCTTTTCAGGTCAGTCTTGACAATGGACAGACTCTTACATTACATAAATCCAGCTCACTCCATCTCTTTACTGAGCGCTTTAAACGAAGAGCGTCTGAAAGGTCAACTCTGCGACGTTCTTCTGATTGTCGGGGACCAAAAATTTCGAGCCCATAAAAATGTTTTGGCTGCCAGCAGCGAATATTTCCACAGCCTCTTCATGGATAAAAACAACGAGGCTCAAAATGTCTTTCAGCTGGACTTCTGCGAGGCTGACGCCTTCGACACCGTGTTGAACTACATCTACTCCTCCTCCTTGTTTGCGGAGAAGGGAAGTCTCGCAGCCATTCAAGAACTAGGCTACAGTTTGGGCATCAGCTTTCTGACAAATATCCTTTCCAAAACTCCTCAAGCACCATTTTCTTCTCGCAGAAAGCCAGGGCACTACGAAGAAGATGATGATAATGGAGCCCAGCAAAGAAGCGTCATAGTCTGTCAGAATAAAGAGACACAAAACAAAGACACTGGTAGTCTACACCATGATAAAAGCCAGGTGTCGAGGCTGTCGTTTTCTTCAGGAAGATCGAGTTCTGCTAGACATCATATACGAACCTCCGATTCACTTTCCGGCTTTTTGGCTTCTGAACGGCGGTGGCAAGGGGCCTCCAACTCAGGGGAGCAAACTGGTTCGTCGAGAAGAAAAGGCTTTCCGCACCAAAAAACTTTTGAAGATAATGACGACGGTAATGAAGACCACCCTTCCCCTTCCGGTATATCAAGGGGAAGTCTGACGGAGTTGTACAAGAGAAAAACGGCGACACCATCTCTCAGCTCAACAGAGTCTTCCTTTTCGATACCAAAAACAGAAATTGAGAGTCCACAAATTAAAGAGGAAGACGATGACATGATGTATTATCAAGGGGCTTCAGCGCCTCCTGCTATCCCTTCAAAACAACAGATTGATCGCAGCGGTCCTCTTGTTAAAAGTCTCTTGAGAAGATCACTTTCTATGGATAGCCCGGTTCCAGCTTACTCACAAGCTGCCGATTTTCACTCCTCTAAAGAGACAACCAGTCTCAAGCGGACCTCAAAAGAGGAGGTGCCAAGTGGGATGTCCCGTAGGCACATATTAAAAGGAATCATCGACAGAGGCAAGGATAAATCTTTAGATCTCATAAGGCCCAATGCAACATATCCCATGGCGACCGATCTGGAAAAAGATATTCACATAAAAGCTGAGCCTGGTAGCCCTGTGTCGGAGCAGTCGGAGATATTTCAGGTTACAGTGGGGGATCAAGCACAAAATAGATCTGTTAACCTGGAGGAACCAACCCCTATAAGCAGGCTTAATAAAAGAAAGTTCCAAGGTGATAGGAGACTCGTGCCCAGAAGAATAAAACTGAAAGAAAGTAATTCTCTAGAGCTGGACAGTAACATGTTACCCGGAACCACAGCAGTTGATGGTTTTTCTGATTCCGACGATAGTCACGAAATGAGCATCGCGTTACCAGATATGCACCATGACAAAAAGTTTAAATGCAAACATTGCCTTAAAATTTTCCGATCGACCGCCGGTCTGAACCGTCACATGAACATGTACCACAATCCTGAGAAACCTTACTCTTGCGACATTTGCTTTAAAAGGTTCCACACTAACTTTAAAGTGTGGACCCACTGTCAAACGCAGCACGGGATAGTGAAGAACCCGTCGCCCGCTTCGAGCACACAGACCGTTCTAGATGAAAAATTCCAAAGGAAGCTAATAGACATTGTAAGAGAAAGGGAAATTAAAAAAGCACTTATCTATAAACTGCGAAGAAGCAAAACAAGCTTTCCTGGATTGGCAAGCAGCCAAGCACAAGCCCTGAAACGAAGCCTCAGATCAAGAACCAAATCGGCTTACACCTGCAACTACTGTGGGAAGTCGTATCGTTTCTTATCTCAGTTCACGCAGCACTGCAAAATGCATCCAGGGGAGAAATCTCCATATGGCAGCAAACATCTTAGGCCCATAGCGCCATCCCTTCCAAAGAGTCCTGAAGAAAGTAAAGAGATATTTCGATGCAGGCATTGCAACCTAAAGTTGTCTTCATTTATCGAACAGGGGAATCACGAGAGAATGTGTAGAAACGCGACTCTCTGTCCGTACTGCAGCCTTCGATTCGCTACTCCAGAACTTAAAAATGAACACGATGCAAAGTGCGAGTATAAGAAGCTTACATGTCTAGAATGTATGAGAACATTTAAGTCTTCTTTTAGTGTTTGGCGTCATCAAGTGGAAGTTCATAACCAAAACACAATGGCCCCAACAGAAAACTTTTCATTACCAATGATCGACCACAATGGTGCCATCAACAGTACTCCGAGGCTGCAGCCTTTACCCGAACCTAGTCAGGGAAATGACTTTCTAACATCGAAGGATGACAGTGTCTACAGCGACTCTTCTGAACACATCAACTATGATTCAGAGGACTCCACCTGTATTCCCGAAGATCTTAGTGTTTCTAAACAATTCAACGTTAAGATCAAGGAAGAACCTTCAGATGAAATGGAAGACGGCTCAGAAGCCCTGTACGATCAGAAAGAAGATGTGACCACCCCCGAGCATGGCGTGTGGTCTTGTGAAAAATGTGGCAAAATCTTTACAGTTCACAAGCAACTCGAGCGTCATCAAGAACTCCTGTGCTCGGTCAAACCTTTCATCTGCCACGTGTGCAACAAAGCCTTCAGGACGAATTTTCGACTTTGGAGTCACTTTCAGTCTCATATGGCGCAGGGAGAAGAATCGTCTTTCAGAGAACCAGAAAGGGGTGCTCCCGTAAGTTCTCCATCCCCACCGCCTCCACCACCCCCACCGCCTCCTCCTCCTGCACCACCACCACCATCTCCTCCTCCTCTCCCAATTCTACCACCTCCACCTCCTCTCAAAATGCACCTCGTAGAACCGGAGCGATTCAAAGTCGAGAAATCAAGCCCCGTAGAAAAAATGTTTGCTCCCCAGGAGTCGGATACTCTTTTCTATCACGCTCCACCCCTGTCGGCCCTTACTTTTAAGCGACAGTTCATGTGTAAACTGTGTCATAGGACCTTTAAAACCGCCTTCAGTTTATGGAGTCATGAGCAGACACACAACTGAATCTTTGGTGCTAGAATAAAGTCATGCATTTTTTTTTTCTGATGGAGTTGGGCTAACCATTCCTAGCCGAAATAAGACACTAGGTATCTATCTCTAGTCGTGTTCATAGAGGACTTTCATCCCTGATTCTCCTTCTCCCCTTACGTGGCCCGAAGTCCATCAATACATCTTTTAGCTTCCCCTTTCGACTCGGATACCCTTTTCGATTGGTGTGTGATCCTCCTACTCCATCATAAAGGTTTTCGAGTTTCATCTTTTTTTCTTTCGGAGACTTTGGTTTTGACTTTTGTGAATATCTCTTTACTGGAACTAATTTTCATGAACTGGTTACGGACAATGACCCAATCTGTTACCTTATTTAGCAATAATCAATAAAGGAACCTCACTTCAGACAGGACAAGTTTGTCCTACAATAATTGTTGGAGGTGGCTGGATGCCTCTTAGGTTAGCGACGATGGTAGTCTACTGTGACTGAACCTAGATCATTGTAACTGACCAATACAATGGTAGCTCTTCTTTTTGTAGTCGGCCATTGTGATAGATGAGAACAAAGGTCTTCCTTTTACTGCAAACTTTGTACGAGAAGACCTCTGTAGGAAAACATTTGCTTTAGAAAATAGGTGTATTTTTTTTTCTTTTTTTTTCCGTAGCTGAAATCCCAGGTCAATTGACACAATAGCAGCGGTTTATTATTTCTCTGACATCAAAGTCGCCGTTTTGTATTTCTTTTTTTTTTTTTTCCATAGCACAATTTACAATCTTCATATTCCCACCGTGATCAGGCCCAAAGACTTTGCCATGTGTTAGTGTGAGCTAATGCTTTTTTTTTTGTTTGTTTGTTTTGTGGAAGAAATTTCAGAACTGGAATTGAGTTTTCTCCATTTAAAAAAAATGAGTCATTGAGGCAAAATATAGAAAAGCACAATATTTTGAAGGTTTCCCTTCCAATTTTTTTTTTACATGGTTCTAGATAAATACATGCCAATGACTACTGGAAGATGATATTTTCTTTTGAATAGGTTGGAAACGAGATGTGTTTTCTTCTTGAAGTTCAATAATTAACTAAAAAAAAAAGTTTCGAAATTGTTCCAATTTGTCAAAGACGTGAAAAGTAGGACCCTTGTTATTGCTGTAGGCAAGATTCTTTTTGTAGCAAAGGCTGGTAATTTTAGGAGGGTGTTTAATTGTAGCCCATGGCGCCATGCTAGAAAAAAAGGTTCATGGGTGGGGACTTACAAAATGGTGCTGAATTGTGAGGCCAAATTCAGTGTAGTGCAGGCTGGTGACACGGATGAAGGCTTCTTAAAGGGAACCTGTCACCTGAATTTGGCGGGACTGGTTTTGGGTCATATGGGCGGAGTTTTTGGGTGTTTGATTCACCCTTTCCTTACCCGCTGGCTGTATGCTGGCTGCATTATTGGATTGAAGTTCATTCTCTGTCCTCCATAGTACACGCCTGCACAAGGCAAGATTGCACCTTGTGCAGGCGTGTACTACAGAGGACAGAGAATGAACTTCAATCCAATATTGCAGCCAGCATGCAGCCAGCGGATAAGGAAAGGGTGAATCAAACACCCGAAAACTCCGCCCATATGACCCAAAACCAGTCCCACCAAATTCAGGTGACAGAGTCCCTTTAAGAATAGACTCCCATGTACTCCTATCTCCTGGTCCTTACAAGAACTGACTGGCGTTATGGAACGGTCTCCGTTGGCAATCTCAACTCCTGTTCCCTTCAAAGAGTTGGTAGATTAAAGGGGGGTCCACAGGATACGCCATAAAAATCCGATAGAGGCGATTCCTCTACAGTCGCCCACATTCGGCGGTGCACAGCCCTCTCCATTTCCGATAGGGGCACCTCTATTCGACATTAATGACATATCTTGTGGATGGAATTAACCATTTTATGTAGAAACAAGAAGGAAGATCTCTGAGGCTTCATTTCAATTACCAAAATTTATGTAAGGCCTGGCCCACCGTGGGTATGAGGAAGTAATGGCCGACTTCAGTATAGAAGAAAGCAAGTTGTTCTAGTGGAATTCCTGAAACAAAAAAAAAGAAAATAAAGAAGTGATATCCAACTATATAGGAATATACGCCTATGTAGCATTTTATGGAATGGGAGGCAAAAAGGGCTACAGTAAGTGCCCAAGGTGCCCATACATAGAAGTTGGCTGCTTTTCGGTGGGATTGGCCACTATGTGACTCGTGTTGTCCTCCTTACTTTTGAGGCGCATTTTTCGGGGAGGTATAATTCAGTCGCCCAAACTAAAAAGATAATTTTGACAGCGGCTCTTAGTAATCGACCGAGCCGAGTGTTCCTGTGTACAGGGGAATCAGAAGACTGGGAACCGATCGATCATTTAGCTGACGGCTATCTACTACGTATGCCCAGATGTGGAGGTGAACCTAGGAAGCCCTGTTGCACTTAAAGATATTGTCTAATAAGCCTAATTTAAAAAGCTGTTTTAAGGAAGAAGTATTGTGGCAGTCATTAATACGAGCCGTCCTCGTAAAATGCAGGAAAGGCACAAGTCCTCCACGACGGGTAATTGCGCTCCATCCTTACAGAAACGTCTCGAGCGGAACCGGCCTTGTCTTCTGACTTGCTTCATTCAATTCCCACTTAACTCGCCTGTCATGACGAAATGTTGCATTGGTTTGTAGGACTGCTTCGGAGGACCAGTCGCGTAGATTTGTTATAACCTTTCTAGGATACCAGACTTTAATTCTTTGAATTAACTTTTTTTTTTTTTTTTTAATACCCTTCAGATTTATTAAGGGTAAGGGGGCTCCACTTTATGTATTCACGCAGTTTGATAAAATTGGTCCCCTGGAGTAGAAATACTCCCCTTGTAGATACGCACTCTCGATGGACAAGCTGATTTTCAAGGACCGAAACTAAACAAAAAGCAAAATAACAACCGTTTAAGGGTATGTTCACACATTGCAAAAAAAAACAATGCAGGAAACTGCACTTGTTCCTAGCGGATTTAATTGGTTTAGGATTTCACCCTGCTCTGTTCATGATGTATTGAATAGGGGGAAAGCCGCAAAGAAAATTTGCACGAGAATGAAAATACTGCAGATTTGATTTTTGCACTAATGCCCCTAACATATGCTTGTACTATCTCTTGCGTTTCCGCAACGTGTGCACTTGGCGTTAGGATGCATTCATACCATTGTGTAGTGCCCGTATTTTACGATCTACTTTTTATGTGACGGACTCAATTCTTTTTTTTTCAAATCGTTTTTTTTTTTTTTTTTTTTTAAAGAAGACTAAAACTTTCTTTGGCTGTTTTTTTTTTTTTTTTCTTGTTGTCGGCCTTAACACAGATGGGAAAATACGGCTGCTATGTGACCGTGTGAACGCTCCTTTACCAAGATTACTGACCCAAGAAGATTTACAGTAGACAGTACTGATCCCATAATTGCAGTGAATGTTGCAGCCAGAGGTGGATGATATATATATAATATATATAAAAAAAACCTTAAAGGGCAGCTCCATAAGTAGGCTAAAAGATGTCAGCCAGAATAGATAGTGTTGTCCCATAACCCTCCTCTTTCGGCTTTCATAAAAGACTTGAGACCGGATTAGTCCCCAGAGCCAGCAGACGTGACCATTGCAAAGTAGTAAACCTACCAATAAAAAAACTCACAAAGGTCCCAACCTTTTCGAAATTGAACTGGATAAGTTAATGTATCGTTCTAGACCTCTTCCCGGTGATTCTGTAATATATGTTTGTATTTGTGCAAATATTGATCTATCAGGTTTATATTAAACAAATTAATATCACCTAATTGTTCAGAATTTCCCGGTTAACGAAACTATTTTGTAATTAACTCGTTTGAATAAAACAAAATTTAAAGAAGGAATTTGATTTGATTGCATTGTTTTCTCCTGGCTGTTCTATACACAAAGTAGCACGTATTTGTGAAGTGTTAAAGAAATGATACATGATTTTTATTTTATTTTCACCCCAAAACCTGTTTTCAACTTCCTGACCGGGCCATTTTTTTTTTCAATTCTGACCACTGTCACTTTATGAGGTCATAACTCTGAAACACTTCAACGGATCCTGGTGATTCTGAGATTGTTTTCTCGTGACATATTGTACTTTATGATAGTGGTAAAATTTTGACTTGCGTTTATTTGTGAAAAAAAATGGAAATTTGGCAAAAATTTTGAAAATTTTGCAATTTTTAAACTTTTAGTTTTTATGCCCTTAAATTAGAGAGTCATATCATACAAAATAGTTAATAAATAACATTACCCACATGTCTGCTTTACATTAGCACAATTTTGGAAACATATTTTTTTTTTGTTAGGAAGTTATAAGGGTTCTTTAAAGTTGACCAGCGATTTCTCGTTTTTACAATAAAATTTGCAAAACCATTTTTTTTTTTAGAGACCACCTCACACTTGAAATCACTGTGAGGGGTCTATATGACAGAAAATGCCCAAAAGTGACACCATTCTAAAAACTGCACCCCTCATGGTACACAAAACCACATTCAAAATGTTTATTAACCCTTCAGGTGCTTCACAGGAATTTTTTTAAAAAATTGAACATTTAACTTTTTTTTCACAAAATTTTTTTACTTCAGATCCAATTTGTTTTATTTTACCAAGGGTAAAAGGAGAAATTGGACGACAAAAGTCGTTGTACAATTTGTTCTGAGTACGCCGATACCCCATATGTGGGGGTAAACCACTGTTTGGGCGCATGGCAGAGCTCGGAAGGGAAGGAGCGCCATTTGACTTTTCAATGCAAAATTTGCAGGAATTGAGATCGGACACCATGTCGCGTTTGGAGAGCCCCTGATGTGCCTAAACAGTGGAAACCCCCCACAAGTGACACCATTTTGGAAAATAGACCCCCTAAGGAACTAATCTAGATCTGTGGTGAGCACTTTGAACCCCCAAGTGCTTCACAGAAGTTTATAATGTAGAGCTGTAAAAAAAAATAATCATTTTTTTTTCACAAAAGATGATCTTTTCGCCCCAAATTTTTTATTTTCCCAAGAGTAACAAGACAAATTGGACCCCAAAAGTTGTTGTGCAATTTGTCCTGAGTACGCTGATACCCCGTGTGTGGGGGTAAACCACTGTTTGGGCGCATGTATGCGTAATCATAAAGCACCAATATATCCTGTAGCTGAGGGTATATATCCCTCCCTGAACACCCCAAGGGTGTCCGATCAAATGAACAACTCCAATTACATAGAACCAAGAAAAGAAGGAGTATAAATGTCCCAAACACCATATTTAAAAAGCCAGTTGCAAACTTTATTACATAAACTAAATAATAATAAACATATCCATAACAATTATGTGTATATATGCAGTAAACAATATATACCAACACAGAGGTATCAGAGAGAAAACAACGGTACACCAGGTTACATGTGAGTCGCAAAATTCATCCTTAGGGTAAACAACAAGTGCATAAATGAAAAAATGGCGGCATGTAGGGCCCTATAACAAATTATACATCATATAGTCCCCATGTGAAGTGAACGGTCCAAAAACCGCTATTAAGCCGGTATAATTGCGCACTTACCCATAATAAATACAGAGGGGAGCAACCCACACTTCAGCCGGCTGCCCCGGACATGCGTTTCGCAGTATAGCTTTATCAACAGGGTTTGATTATGTCTCCGTCCTATGTGTTTATATACATGTCACGCCGAAAATGTGGTCGGTAAACGGCGCATGCGTATTGGCGAACCATACCAGTCACCATCAAGGGCCGTCACTGCAGGGCACACATAGGGCGGAATACCGCCATAAGACATCATAGAGTGTGCGCCCTGCATCTGTAGATAGACACCAAGGGAGACGGGAAAAAAGGAACAACCAACGCTCATGCGCTTGCACCAGCGGCCATTTTCAAGGAGCCCAGGAGCGCAGCCATATTTGTGAAGACACAAATAAATAGATAAACATAACCAATACTTATACAGTGTAGCTGGAAATCAAAAACACCCCATAAAATAAATATGCACTTGTTGTTTACCCTAGGGATGAATTTTGCGACTCACATGTAACCTGGTGTACCGTTATGTTTTCTCTTTGATACCTCTGTGTTGGTATATATTGCTTACTGCATATATACACATAATTGTTATGGATATGTTTATTATTACGGTATTTAGTTTATGTAATAAAGTTTGCAACTGGCTTTTTAAATATGGTGTTTGGGACATTTATACTCCTTCTTTTCTTGGTTCTATGTTTGGGCGCACGGCAGAGCTTGGAAGGGAAGGAGTGCCGTCTGACTTTTCAATGCAAAATTGGCTGGAATTGAGATCGGACACCATGTCGCGTTTGGAGAAGCCCTGATGTGCCTAAACAGTGGAAACCACCCACAAGTGACACCATTTTGGAAAGTAGACCCCTAAGAAACTAATTTAGATGTGTAGTGAGCACTTTGACCCACCAAGTGCTTCACAGAAATTTATAATGTAGAGCTGTAAAAAAAATAATCATATTTTTGTTCACAAAAATGATCCTTTTGCCCCCAATTTTTTTATTTTCCCAAAGGTAACAGGACAAATTGGACCACAAAAGTTGTTCTGCAATTTGTCCTGGGTACGCTGATACCCCATATATGGAGGTAAACCACTGTTTGGGCGCATGGCAGAGCTCGGAAGGGAAGGAGCGCCATTTGACTTTTCAATGCAAAATTGGCTGGAATTGAGATCGGACACCATGTCGCATTTGGAGAGCCACTGATGTGCCTAAACAGTGGAAACCCCTGACAAGTGACCCAATATTGGAAACTAGACCCCCCAAAGAACTTATCTAGATGTGTGTTGAGCACTTTGAACCCTCAATTCTTTCACTAAAGTTTAGAATGTAGAACCATGAAAATTAAAAAAAAAAATTTTTTTCCACAAAATGATATTTTAGCCCCCAAATTTTTATTTTCCCAAGGGTAACAGGAGAAATTGGACCACAAAAGTTGTTGTCCAATTTGTTCTCAGTACACCGATACCCCATATGTGGGGGGGAACCGCTGTTTGGGTGCACGGCAGGGCTCGGAAGGGAAGGAGTGCTGTTTGGAATGCAGACTTAGATGGATTGGTCTGCAGGCGTCAGGTTGCATTAGCAGAGCCCCTGATGTACCTAAACGGTAGAAACCCCCCCCCCCCACAAGTGACCCCATATTCAAAACTAGACCCTCCAAGGAACTTATTTAGATGTATTGTGAGAACTTTGAACCCCCAAGTGTTTCACTACAGTTTATAACACAGAGCTGTGAAAATAAAAAAAAATATTTTTTTCCACAAAAATTATTTTTTAGCCCCTGGTATTGTATTTTTCCAAGGGTAACAGGAAAAATTGAACCCCAAAAGTTGTTCAATTTGTCCTGAGTACGCTGATACCCCATATGTTGGGGTAAACCCCTGTTTGGGCGCATGGGAGAGCTCGGAAGGGAAGGAGCACTATTTTATTTTTTCAACTCAGAATTGGCTGGAATTGAGATTGGACGCCATGTCGCGTTTGGAGAGCCCTGATGTGCCTAAACAGTGGAAACCCCCCAATTCTAACTGAAACCGTAACCCAAGCACACCCCTAACCCTAATCCCAACCGTAAATGTAATCCAAACCCTAACTTTACCCACAACCCTAACCCTAACTTTAGCCCTAACCCTAATGGTAAAATGGAAATAAATACATTTTTTAAAATGTTATTGTTTTTCCCTAACTAGGGGGGTGATGAAGGGAGGTTTGATTTACTCTTATAGCGTTTTTTTGGCAGATTTTTATTATTGACAGCCGTCACACACTAAAAGATGCTTTTTATTGCCAAAAATAGTTTTGATAGAGTAGCTTTATTCTTCGGGTCAGTACGATTACAGCGATACCTCATTTATATTTTTTTATGTTTTGGCGCTTTTACACGATAAAAACTTTTATATAAAAATTAATTTTTTTTGCATCGCTTTATTCTGAGAGCTATAACTTTTTTATTTTTCTGCTGATGATGTTGTATGGCGGCTTTTTTTTGCGGGACAAGATGACGTTTTCAGCGGAACCATGGTTATTTATATCCGTCTTTTTTATCACATTTTATTGCACATTTTGTTCGGCAATATGATAATAAAGCGTTGTTTTTTGCCTCATTTTTTATTTATTTTTTGCGGTGTTTACTGAACGGGTTAACTAGTGGTATAGTTTTATAGAGCTGGTCGTTACGGACGCAGCAATACCAAATATGTGTACTTTCATTGTTTTTTTTTTTTATTTACATAAATAAATGGATTTATTGGAAAATATTTTTTTTTCTTTTACACTTTATAACATTGTCCCAGGGGGGAACATCACTATATTTCATCAGATCGCTGATCTGACACTTTGCATAGCACTGTGTCAGATCAGCGATCTGACAGGCAGTGCAGGAGGCTTTCCAGCTCTGAGCAGGTGCCGGCAAGCCACCTCAGTGAAGGACCCGGAAGGAGCCCCACAGCCATCTTGGATCCGGGGACTCCTTCCAGAACACCGGAACAATGCAATCGCATCGCGTTGTTCCGGTTGGAGAGCGCAGGGAGCTAGCGCCGATCGTGGGCATTGCTGCGGGGTGTTAGCTGTCACAGCTGACACCCGCACGCGATCGCTGCAGTGCTCACTGTGAGACCGCGCGATCATGCCGCCGTACTAGTACTGCGGTTTGCGGGAACTCGGTTCCCGCAGAGCAGTACTAGTACGGCGCATGTCGGGAAGGGGTTAAAAAGCATAAATCTGAAAATTGTGAGATGCATTTGTTTTCAGACCCTTGTTATATAGTCTAATGCCCCTAAATAAAATCCTGAGTGACCTATCACCCCCCAGAAGTCCTATAATTAGTAAATTGAGTCCACCTGAGTGTAATTTCTAATCCGTATAACTACAACTGTTCTGTGAAGGCCTCAGAGGTTTGAGAACATTGTGGATCAAATGACATAATGAAAACCAAGGAACACAACAGACAGGTCAGGGATAAAGTTGTGGAGAAGAATAAAGCAGGATTAGGTTATAAGAAAAAAAAAATAGCCCAAGCTCTGAACATTTCATTGAGCCACTGTTCAATCCATCTTCTAAAAATGGAAGGAGTATGGCACAACTGCAAACCTACCAAGACGTGGCCGAACGCCTAAAGTGAGATCCTAAGCAGGAGAGCACTAATTAAAGATGAAGCCAAGAGGTCACTATAGAGGAGTTGCTGAGATCCACAGCTCAGGTGGAGGAATCTGTGCACAGGACAACTATTAGTCGTATACTCCACAAATCAGGCCTTTACATAAGAGGGACAAGAAGAAAGACAATTTTGAAAGGAAGTGATAAGAAGTCCCCTTTGCAAAAAGTCATGTAGGGCACAGAGCTAGCATGTGGAAGAAGGGGCTCCGGTCAGATGAGACCAACCTAGGAGAACCTTTTTGGGCTAAATGCAAAGCGTTATCTGTGGCAGATAACTAACACTGTACATCACCCTGAAAACACCATCCCCAACGTCACACATGGTGGTGGCATCATCATGCTGTGGGGAGGCTTTTCTTAAGCAGGGAAGCTGGTCAGAGTTGATGGGAAGATGGATGGAGCTAAATACAGGACGGTCCTGGAGGAAAACCTGTTAGAGGCTGCAGAAGACTTAAAACTGGGGCGTAGGTTCACCTCGCAGGACAATGATCCTAAATATCCTGCCAGAGCTACAATGGATGGATTAAATCAAAGCATATTCCTGTGTGTGAGCGGCCCAGTCACCGTCCAGACTGACATCCCAGTTAAAATCTGAGGCAAGACTTGTAAATGGCTGATCAGACGTCTCCATCCAGTCTCACAGAGCGAGTGGGCAGAGAAGAAGGGGCAAAAATGTCACCTCTAGATGTGCAAAGCTGGGAGAGACAGACCCCCAAAAGACTGCAGCAGCAAGTTCAGCGAAAGGTGGTCCTACAAAGGTGTGACTCCCGGTGGTCTCGCCTCGGCTTATCTCCTGGGAAATTAACAAGGATCAAGATGTGTAATTCCTGATACTTCGGAGTTTGCTCATGCCTTAGTGAAACTTTTTATTGCCCCACCCTGCTATATTCAGCGCTTACAATTGCACTACATTATATGTCAAGGTCTCCAGCCAAGCCTCGAAAACCCTGATTAATAAACAATGAAGACCTTTCTTCTTTCCACAGCACAGTGCCAATTAAACTTAAAAAATGAAGAAAAAAAAATTTCAATGCAACATGATATACTTTATAGGTTTCACAGTTGTTTTTTTCTGATAGAGATATAAAGAATATCTTGCTAGTTACCAGCAGCCACCACTAGAGGGAGCTGAGGAGCCCACTGTACACAATTCACACAGTGAGCTCCCTCTAGTGGTGACACCTGGCAGCCAGCAAGTTCTTACTGCTCTGTAATTCTATTTTTATTCGTTTTTTGGGGGGCTGCTGTTTAGCACATTATATATGTTAAAAAAAGGATGACCAAAGAGTGTTGCAATTTGCACTAAAAGCTAGTTATTGATAATATAGGAGGTTCGTATTACAACATATGTTCAGCCGCTCTCCTCGAGACTCCTCTGTTCATAACTGCAACCCCCCCCTTCCTCGTGAAGGTGGATTCCTGGCCGGGAGTATTAATAAGCGGGCGCCCACCTGTGATTACTAAATATCTGCAGTGTAACATTTCGTCTTCTTCTAAGCCCGAGTATAGAATTGTCACCTTTTCCTAATTAATGACCGTCTGTCTAATTATTATGAGCTTCATTCCTTATGGACACGTTCCCCTGGAAGTAATCCACTGACATCTGCCATCATCTACAGGCCAGTCATTTATTATTGTGCGTGTAACCCCTTGTCATCCTGATAGATGTGAGATATATACTCCTCAACGTTGAAATTGCAGCACCAAGAAGGAAAAGTCATGGAATGATGAAAATCCCAGGATGGAGACGTTAAACGATGAAATATATCAATAAATCTGGATTTATTCAGTATTGAGTATGAGAACACAGAAATCCCCGCACTTACAGCCTTGGTTGCTGTCACTGAGATCATTAATGGTCATCTAATGAATGTTCTGCGCTTGGATAACGAAATCATCAAGATCCACTGCTGGCAGCTCCTATGTAATTGCTGATCACTGACGTCCCAGATGAGCTCGATGGGAGACAAGTCTGGAGACGCTGCAGCCATTGGAGCAAGTTAAGGCCACGCGGGCGGCTCACAGTAACGCCAGAAACATGCGGACCAACATGGTGTTGAAAGTTCATGGTGGCGAAGAGTTCACTGGTTTGAATCGAGGAGCAGCCATGAAGATTTCTCAAGAAAAGATAAACCAACATCCAGATCATCGATGGCGGTCTCTCGACCTAGAAAATTGCCAAACTGCATCATGTGAGCGCCATGACAGCTGGAAGAATATGAAGTGAAGTCCGTCCATCCATTCAGAAGCAAAGAGGTGGACGTCCAGGAGAAATATCAGAGTCAACAAGTCATCTCATCACAAGGTCTATCAGTTCGGGAGACAAACACGGCAGTGGAGGAGGCTCGTATGCTTCATGATGGTGATATCACAGATGTCCATGTAAGCACCGTGCGACCGACGTAACACAAGTCTGGAATAGTGGCTCGAAAAAAGGTGAAGAAGCCACAACTTCAATATCGTCAAAAGAAGCGTTGTCTTGGGTTTTCAAAAAAAGTATGAAAAGTGAATGGTGTAAGATGTTATTCTGGATTATCTCAATGAGAATAACTGTTTAACTCCATATCAGCATGGGTTTATGAGAAATCGCTCCTGTCAAACCAATCTAATCAGTTTTTATGAAGAGGTAAGCTATAGGCTGGACCACGGTGAGTCATTGGACGTGGTATATCTCGATTTTTCCAAAGCGTTTGATACCGTGCCGCACAAGAGGTTGGTACACAAAATGAGAATGCTTGGTCTGGGGGAACATGTGTGTAAATGGGTTAGTAACTGGCTTAGTGATAGAAAGCAGAGGGTGGTTATAAATGGTATAGTCTCTAACTGGGTCGCTATGACCAGTGGGGTACCGCAGGGGTCAGTATTGGGACCTGTTCTCTTCAACATATTCATTAATGATCTGGTAGAAGGTTTACACAGTAAAATATCGATATTTGCAGATGATACAAAACTATGTAAAGCAGTTAATACAAGAGAAGATAGTATTCTGCTACAGATGGATCTGGATAAGTTGGAAACTTGGGCTGAAAGGTGGCAGATGAGGTTTAACAATGATAAATGTAAGGTTATACACATGGGAAGAAGGAATCAATATCACCATTACACACTGAACGGGAAACCACTGGGTAAATCTGACAGGGAGAAGGACTTGGGGATCCTAGTTAATGATAAACTTACCTGGAGCAGCCAGTGCCAGGCAGCAGCTGCCAAGGCAAACAGGATCATGGGGTGCATTAAAAGAGGTCTGGATACACATGATGAGAGCATTATACTGCCTCTGTACAAATCCCTAGTTAGACCGCACATGGAGTACTGTGTCCAGTTTTGGGCACCGGTGCTCAGGAAGGATATAATGGAACTAGAGAGAGTACAAAGGAGGGCAACAAAATTAATAAAGGGGATGGGAGAACTACAATACCCAGATAGATTAGCGAAATTAGGATTATTTAGTCTAGAAAAAAGACGACTGAGGGGCGATCTAATAACCATGTATAAGTATATAAGGGGACAATACAAATATCTCGCTGAGGATCTGTTTATACCAAGGAAGGTGACGGGCACAAGGGGGCATTCTTTGCGTCTGGAGGAGAGAAGGTTTTTCCACCAACATAGAAGAGGATTCTTTACTGTTAGGGCAGTGAGAATCTGGAATTGCTTGCCTGAGGAGGTGGTGATGGTGAACTCAGTCGAGGGGTTCAAGAGAGGCCTGGATGTCTTCCTGGAGCAGAACAATATTGTATCATACAATTATTAGGTTCTGTAGAAGGACGTAGATCTGGGTATTTATTATGATGGAATATAGGCTGAACTGGATGGACAAATGTCTTTTTTCGGCCTTACTAACTATGTTACTATGTTACTATGTAAGATTGGAAACGGGTGATTTGCATCGATGACACGAAAGTCAGTAGACGGCTCTAATGGGGCAAATGGGTCTGGAAGAAACAAGGGACAAAGAGGCTAACGAATCGGGAAATTGAAGCAACTGGGAAGTTTGGTGGAGGAAGCCTGATGATTTGAGGTTGTTTCACAGCCAGAGGCGTTGGATACTTGACCAGGATTGATGGTGGTCTTAATGCTGAGCTGTATGTGAATGTCCTACAAGACGAGTTACTTTATACACTTGAGTACTATGGGTATGAAAAGGACGACATAGTGTTCCAGCAGGACAACGACCTGAAGCATACATCGAGATTGGTGAAGGAATGGTTCAATAACTATGAAGTAGAGATGCTGGATTGTCCCCACAGTCTCCAGACCTCAACCCAATCCAACACTGGTGGGTAGAGATGAAGAAGAAGCTGTATACAGACCCAAGTGATGCGACCAGTGGGCACCAACATGGGGAACGTGGAGAAGAGACCTGGGATCAGATGTTGGTGGAGACATGTTTGGATGTAATCGAGAGCAGAAGGCTTGAGGCCATGGTGAAAGCCAAAATAAAATTTCGATTTTTAGGAGCAAAACCGTAACCGCCGTCATGGGGCACCCGGAGTCCACTGTCATGGGGCACCCGGAGTCCGCCGTCATGGGGCACCCGGAGTCCGCCGTCATGGGGCACCCGGAGTCCGCCGTCATGGGGCACCCGGAGTCCGCCGTCATGGGGCACCCGGAATCCGCCGTCATGGGGCACCCGGAGTCCGCCGTCATGGGGCACCCGGAGTCCGCCGTCATGGGGCATCCGGAATCCGCCGTCATGGGGCAGAGAGTTTGTATGTTCTCTCTGTGTTTGCGTGGGTTTCCTCCGGGCACTCCGGTTTCCTCCCACATTCCAAAGACATACTGATAGGGATTTTAGATTGTGAGCCCCATCGGGGACAGTGATGATAATGTGTGCAAAACTGTAAAGCGCTGCGGAATATGTTAGCGCTATATAAAAATAAAGATTATTATTATTATTATTATGGGGCACCCGGAGTCCGCCGTCATTGGGCACCCGGAGTCCGCCGTCATGGGGCACCCGAAGTCCGCCGTCATGGTGCACCAGCAAGCCCCTTTGAGCACATTAGGGAGCATCCCGGCTTTTTATGCCGTATTTTCTGTTTTTTACAAAGCGTTGTAATTGCACAAGATCTCCACTGTCCGGCAGCATTTAGTCTTTTTTTTATGTCCCATTGCATCATGGGATTTGTAGTCCTCAGTTGGAATGGAGGGACATCTAATATGTACTGGATCAATGAGCACAGACACCAGTCAGACCAGGGGGTAAATAAAACAAGGAAAAAGCTCTGGAAAGCAAAGAGTAAAAGGGCATCTCTAATGGGGAGGGCAGCACATTGGTTAGGGTTAACACTATAATTTCCAGACTGCAAGGCGTAGAAGGTGCCACTCTGTGGCAGAGGCAGTGCAGGAGCTATAGGGTTAAGCGTGCAGCCAATCCCCTGCAGCCTCCTCCAGTCACACTCACTGCAGGCATTATGGGAGGCCCTCATTATGCAAATGTGAGAACCCTGGCCACGCCTCCTGGTGTTGGGCTTTTTCCTCTGGCCAGCAGCAGCAGCAGCCGGGTGCTGGGCTCCTGCAGTGTGGGATCACAAGGCCTGGGGGTCTGCTGAGTCACATGAACAGGTAGGAAGGGGTCGGGTGCTCTGGCACAAGACGGGGTGCCATAGCCGTGCCCTTGAGTAGACCGGATAAGTAGGACAGAGTCCCATTCGTGGGCACGGAAGCGGAGAGCGGTCCAGACAGCGTGATGGTGATCGTCACCGGGGTGGGCTGAGCGGTACCAGGCTGAGCGCAGCGGACAGGACTGGGCGACAATTCAGCCACTTTGGCGCACTTTTTTTTTCGTGACCCATATAGAAGTCAGCGGAGATGGCGACGTCTAATAGTTGCATTGCGCTGGCACACGAGGGGTTATCTGCAGGCTGGAACCTGACTCTATTCACACTATGTGGATGTGACTTCTCGCTGCTGCAGCTTTGTAACAATGAGACTTCAGTTCCTGTTTGTTTCACCAGGAAGTAAGAAAAGCTCCCAGGGCTCCACAATGGTGACATCTCCCCCTCCTCCTCCTCCTCCTCCTCCTCCTCTTCTCCTGCTTTTGTTGGACGACCCTTTTCACTTTCTTTTGAACTTTACAAACTACAAGACTTTTTACCTTGAACAAGCCAGATGTTTTCCTCTGTGACCTAATTGTTACAATTTCTCTAATTTCTGTCCCTGGGAAAGTTGGGTGATGTCCAATATGACCACCACGACCACGATAGACGGGGCCGTCGTTAGATTTTATTTACCAGATTTGTTCTATATCTTTGGGTTAAAATCTGGGTGACAACTTCCAGTGGAGTATTGGTGGCCATATTGGTTGTCACCCAACTTTCCCGGAAACAGAACTAAAAACAACTTATTGACTCTGCAGAAGACAATGACTTATTGACTTGGATATGTTGGGACCCTCCCACAAGACCTGCGGTGTACCGGGAACACCCCACAAAACCTGCCGTATACCGGGAACACCCCACAAGACCCGCCGTATACCGGGAACACCCCACAAGACCCGCCGTATACCGGGAACACCCCACAAGACCTGCCGTATATCGGGAACACCCCACAAGACCTGCCGTATACCGGGAACACCCCACAAAACCTGCCGTATACCGGGAACACCCCACAAGACCCGCCGTATACCGGGAACACCCCACAAGACCCGCCGTATACCGGGAACACCCCACAAGACCTGCCGTATATCGGGAACACCCCACAAGACCTGCCGTATACCGGGAACACCCCACAAGACCTGCCGTATACTGGGAACACCCCACAAGACCCGCCGTATACCGGGAACACCCCACAAGACCTGCCGTATACCGGGAACACCCCACAAGACCTGCCGTATATCGGGAACACCCCACAAGACCTGCCGTATATCGGGAACACCCCACAAGACCTGCCGTATATCGGGAACACCCCACAAGACCTGCCGTATACCGGGAACACCCCACAAGACCTGCCGTATACCGGGAACACCCCACAAGACCTGCCGTATACCGGGAACACCCCACAAGACCTGCCGTATACCGGGAACACCCCACAAGACCCGCCGTATACCGGGAACACCCCACAAGACCCGCCGTATACCGGGAACACCCCACAAGACCCGCCGTATACCAGGAACACTCCACAGGACCTGCCGTATATCGGGAACACCCCACAAGACCTGCCGTATACCGGGAACACCCCACAAGACCTGCCGTATATCGGGAACACCCCACAAGACCTGCCGTATACCGGGAACACCCCACAAGACCGGCCGTATACCGGGAACACCCCACAAGACCCGCCGTATACCGGGAACACCCCACAAGACCTGCCGTATACCGGGAACACCCCACAAGACCCGCCGTATACCAGGAACACCCCACAAGACCCGCCGTATATCGAGAACACCCCACAAGACCCGCCGTATACCAGGAACACCCCACAAGACCTGCCGTATACCGGGAACACTCCACAAGACCTGCCGTATACCGGGAACACTCCACAAGACCTGCCATATACCGGGAACACCGCACAGGACCTGCCGTATACCGGGAACAGCCCACAAGACCTGCCGTATACCGGGAACACCCCACAAGACCTGCCGTATACCGGGAACACCCCACAAGACCTGCCGTATACTGGGAACAGCCCACAGGACCTGCCGTATACCGGGAACACTCCACAGGACCTGCCGTATACAGGGAACACCCCACAAGACCTGCCGTATACTGGGAACACCCCACAAGACCTGCCGTATACCGGGAACACTCCACAGGACCTGCCGTATACAGGGAACACCCCACAAGACCTGCCGTATACCGGGAACAGCCCACAAGACCTGCCGTATACCGGGAACACCCCACAAGACCTGCCGTATACCGGGAACACCCCACAGGACCTGCCGTATACTGGGAACACCCCACAGGACCTGCCGTATACAGGGAACACCCCACAAGACCTGCCGTATACTGGGAACACCCCACAAGACCTGCCGTATACCGGGAACAGCCCACAAGACCTGCCGTATACTGGGAACACCCCACAGGACCTGCCGTATACTGGGAACACCCCACAGGACCTGCCGTATACTGGGAACACCCCACAGGACCTCCCGTATATAATCAGTGCTATTCGCTTCATCTGTTAGTGACTGACCCGTCTTTACTTCTTCAGTGATGACCCCCAAGATCAGCTCCCGGGGACCTACATTTTAGGGCACCCTTATCTGCATCAGCTGATTCTTTTTTTTCCTATGTATACTTTTTAATGCGTTTTACGAGGTGGAGTCCTCCTATAATTCCCCCTTTTCGGGCTGCTCCGTGGTATATGCCGCTATCTCGTGCTGGTTGCACTTTTATTGATGTCTATTACCGCTTAATTCTGGTGCCTGGAAGCTCTTGTCCTCGTTTCACTGCCTGATCCTATAGAGGATGCAGATAATTTAGGGCTGACAGCTATGTAATTTTCATCAGCCTGGTAATGAATAGGTGCAGGTCGCAGGGCGTTCCTTCATACTGTGCGCCCGGCCTTCCCCAATAATGGTTTCTCCCCTCCCTACGTATTGTCTTAGTAGTTCGCCACCTCTTTATATCTTATCTATTCACCTTTGAGCACACTGATGGGAGTAGTCACGTCAGGATGAGATATCGACGCTTGTTCATATTAACCAATGCCTGAGATATGGGCGCACTTGATCGACCCGCGTTCCGATCCCAAGTTTTACTCTAGGGGTGACTTTAGATGAAAGGTGGTCAAACCTGTCAATATGTAGTGTGTATATGTTGTGTGATGGTGTCCTGGCTCCCCCAGGATAGTAGATGCCAAATATATGAAGGATCGGGCATGTTGCATTTCGACATGTCTGATCATTTTGTTTTAAAAGGGTTCTCTGAGTCTAAAGCAAACCATACATTACCGTTCAGCCGGACCTAAGGATAGATCATCAATGTATAACTCCTTCCAATTGTTCACTAGATCAGAAGTTTCTTTCTTTTAGGCTGTTTTACAGGATCGCTACTTGTGGCCCCCAATTCTGCTGCTAAGATGAGGGTCCACCCAACATAGGGGGAGGTTGCAGTTTGTTTGCCCCTCCACGAATCTTGGACCAATTCCCCATCTTTTTGGTTGCTGTGCAGCTCCTCGGGGGTGGGGAGTTCCGCCCAGGTCATTGTCAGCCAATAGTTAAAGAGAAGGTACCAGTCTCCTCCCCCAAGGGGAGGGGATATAATTTTAAGATATTATTAAGACTGAGGTTAAAAGAAAGTGATGAGTCTGGCAGATCCTATGTGAGAGTTCAATCTCAAAGCATGATAGAGATCAGTCAATATCTCTTTATTAATTTCCAAATGTTTACCAAGGAAATTAGTAAATTATTGCATGAAAAAAGCACCAGGAAAGCAAAGTTACCTCTGTTAATAAATAGTTTGGTAATTATGTTTTTTTTTTTTTAGATAGCTGGGTGCCATTAAAAGTCACCTGGGGATTTTTGCTCACTCTTCTTAGTGTTTTAGTGCTGTTTTTTTCCCCCCCCCACAGAAACAGTGCCACACTTGTCAACAGGTTTTGTCTTGTATTGCAGCTCATCTCCATTGAAGTGAATGGGACTAAGCTGTTATACCGCTTGTGGATAGCTAAGGTTTCTATTCATGGAATTAGGTACAACCCCTTTAAGGGTGGATGACTAATATGTTATTTCTATACCTGATGTAAATGCCGATGTTCTCCTGAATCCGGCGTTGTTTTTCTTTTGTTCCTGCGCCTTTCCGTTCCTGAGATATGACCCCGTTTTCTCTGGGCGCGGTCACCAGATCTCTGTGGGGCGTGTTCTTGGTCACCACTCCCAGTTAGGCCGCAAGACTTAATTTACATACAAGGAAGAGGGAGTCGTATCTCAGTAACAGAGAGGCACAGGAATGAAATAAAAGCTACGCCGTATTCAGGAGAACAGCAGCTTTTACACCAGGCAAAAAAAAATACATATTTATGGCAAGTGACAAGTCCCCTTTAAGT